>NC_047592.1:4182678-4555178 GCF_011004845.1 Esox lucius | reverse complement strand
GGTGACAGTGCTGTTGATAAAGATTATTATAATGATGATGATGAAGATGATGGTGATTATGAATTTGATGACTATACAACGGTGATGATGATGGTAATGACAATGGTAGTGATAATTACCTCTCTCTTCAGGTCCTCACTTTGCAGCTGTCAACAATAGCAATGAGATCATAGTGACGGATTTCCACAACCACTCAGTCAAGGTACGACTGTTCAAGGCTGTCATAACTATTATTAATATTGTACTTGTTAATACTGTTTTACTTTACATTGTTCAAGACAACACCAGCACACCAACACTAACGCCCCAATGCCAGGGTGTTAACATGACCAGAGTTGAATGACCAGAGATGTTAGATGATAATACCAACCTGTCACCTTTATGTCAGGTGTTCACCCCTGAGGGAGAGCTGCTGTTGAAGTTTGGCTCTAACGGAGAGGGGAACGGTCAGTTTAATGCCCCGACTGGCGTGGCTGTCGACATTAACGGGAACATCATCGTAGCTGACTGGGGGAACAGCCGTATTCAGGTACAATCACATGTGTTATTGATGGTACTGTTACATACAGACACAATCACATATGTTATTAAGGGTACTGTTACATACAGACACAGTTACATATGTTAATGAGGGTACTGTTACATACAGACAGTCACATATATTATTGAGGGTACTGTTACATACAGAAACAGTCACATATGTTATTAAGGGTACTGTTACATACAGAAACAGTCACATATGTTATTGAGGGTACTGTTACATGCAGACACAGTCACATATGTTATTAAGGGTACTGTTACATACAGACACAGTCACATATGTTAATGAGGATACTGTTACATGCTGACACAGTCACATATGTTAATGAGGGTACTGTTACATACAGACACAGTTATATATGTTAATGAGGGTACTGTTACATACAGACACAGTCACATGTGTCAATGAGGGTACTTTTACATACAGACCCAGTCACATATGTTATTAAGGGAACTGTTACATACAGACACAGTCACATATGTTAATGAGGATACTGTTACATGCAGACACAGTCACATATGTTAATGAGGGTACTGTTACATACAGACACAGTCATATATGTTAATGAGGGTACTGTTACATACAGACACAGTCACATATGTTTATGTGGGTTCTGTTACATACAGACACAGTCACATTTGTTAATGAGGGTACTGTTACATACAGACACAGTTATATATGTTAATGAGGGTACTGTTACATACACACACAGTCACATGTGTCAATGAGGGTACTTTTACATACAGACCCAGTCACATATGTTATTAAGGGAACTGTTACATACAGACACAGTCACATATGTTAATGAGGATACTGTTACATGCAGACACAGTCACATATGTTAATGAGGGTACTGTTACATACAGACACAGTCATATATGTTAATGAGGGTACTGTTACATACAGACACAGTCACATATGTTTATGTGGGTTCTGTTACATACAGACACAGTCACATTTGTTAATGAGGGTACTGTTATATGCAGACACAGTCACATATGTCAATGAGGGTACTGTTACATACAGACACAGTCACATATGTTATTGAGGGTACTGTTACATACAGACACAATCACATATGTTATTGAGGGTACTGTTACATACAGGCACAGTCACATATGTTTATGTGGGTTCTGTTACATACAGACACAGTCACATTTGTTAATGAGGGTACTATTATATGCAGACACAGTCACATATGTCAATGAGGGTACTGTTACATACAGACACAGTCACATATGTTATTGAGGATACTGTTACATACAGACACAGTCACATATGTTATTGAGGGTACTGTTACATACAGGCACAGTCACATATGTTATTGAGGGTACTGTTACATGCAGACACAGTCACATATGTTAATGAGGGTACTGTTACATACAGACACAGTCATATATGTTAATGAGGGTACTGTTACATACAGACACAGTCACATATGTTTATGTGGGTTCTGTTACATACAGACACAGTCACATTTGTTAATGAGGGTACTGTTATATGCAGACACAGTCACATATGTTATTGAGGGTACTGTTACATACAGGCACAGTCACATATGTTATTGAGGGTACTGTTACATACAGGCACAGTCACATATGTTATTGAGGGTACTGTTACATACAGACAAAGTAACATATCATAGCTGACTGGGGGAACAGCCGTATTCAGGTAGTCACATAAAACTTTTTTTTTTTCAAAGGAAGGTGTCAATGTAACCTCCTATTCCACAGTTACAAGGGTATTTTATGTATTATTGTGAAATTAAATTATTATTGGTGATACAATTAAACTTTATTGGCCAATGGTTGTATCCAGGCACTCTGCACTGTGTTGTGCCTAACAGAAACCTATACTGGCCATGTGTCACACCTTATTGCTGACACACTCCCCTGGCACTCCGCGCTCCCCTCCCTCCCCGCTCCCCTCTCTCCCCTTCCCCGCTCCCCTCTCTCCCCTTCCCCGCTCCCCTTTCTCCCCGTCCCTGCTCCCCTCCCTCCCCGCTCCCCTCTCTCCCCTTCCCCTCTCTCCCCTTCCCCGCTCCCCTCTCTCCCTTTCCCCGCTCCCCTCTCTCCCCTTCCCCGCTCCCCTTTCTCCCCATCCCTGCTCCCCTCTCTTCCCTTAGGTATTTGATGGCAGTGGCTCCTTCCTGTCCTATATCAACACCTCAGCGGACCCTCTGTATGGACCCCAGGGACTGGCCCTCACCTCTGACGGACATGTTGTGGTGGCCGACTCTGGAAACCACTGCTTCAAGGTCTACAGATACCTACAGTGACGAGGAGAGGGAGGGATGGAGGTAAGGAGGAACAATGGAGAGATTAATTAGCAGGAGCACTGATATAAGGTCTTCCACTAACTGTGGAACTGCCAGTAAAATCAGCCCCACGCTCTCCTCTCACCTCCATAACCCACTACTACTGGCCAGAGCTACACGGTGAGAGCACCTATTGGTCGACTTCAAACACACCCAGGGGGTGGTTCCTTTGGCTCGTCAAGATGATGTCACAGCCGTGGGAGGAGCCTCCGTCTGTCTCGGAACAAGGCTTAATGTCAAACGTATCTCAGCCTGTTTACCTGATCCCAAATAAGGCGTACTGCTATAAATCCTTCGGAATTATGACACAGATGGTTTGTCGGCATTATCGTAACATGTTCTATAGAATCCTGACAATGAATGTATGGATTTTATAGAACATTCATATAGATTGTTTGAGGATCGCTGTCTGCAAAATCAAAAGCGAATGCTAAGCACTGTTCAGGAATGTAGCCATAGCTATTGTAATGGTCCAAATGTATATCAATGAAATGATTAATGATTGATTGATCCATTGACTGATTGATGAAGCGTTAAGTGAATCGTTAAATCGTCTGGTGAAAAAGATACCCTGTGCGTCCCAAATCTCTCCCTGGTGCCCTGGTTGAAAGTAGTGCTCTACAGAGGGAATAGGTTGTTATTTGTGACACAGATATTATATATTTGTTAAATTATCTTTACCATTAATTATACATTTATCATTAAATACTCAATAACTGTTTGCAATTTAATTGTCATTAGTGCTGTATCCTCTTTAGAAACAAAGGTCTAATGTTTTATTAATAACTTTCTTGCCAAGAACTCCAAATGAATTCATTATTTGTGCTGTTGCTTGTCAGTACAATGGCACGTAACTAATAGTGGGATATCAGGGTATTCTAGAACAATACCAGAGTATTCTAGAACAATACCAGAGTATTCTAGAACAATACCAGAGTATTCTTGAAGCATGCTTCTTTTTAGTGACTGTACCAATATTTGAGCATCCAAAAAAACAGTGCTCTGTCAGAACTGTCATAATTTTGGCAAAATACTTCCCCAAATTCCATGTAGCTTTAATAGTAATCCTCAAGTAAGATTCCAAGAATAAGGATGGGCGAGGTAAGCAAGAATTATCCCAGTATGATCATTAAAAAAAAATGTCTGCATTGATTTTGTGGGAAATTAACTTTTCAAACCTATTACTATAATTCAATGCAGTATCTGTGGGTTTTGGGTCTGGATGAGTAATCAGGGTTTTGCCATAGAGATACGCTGAAGCCAGTACTGCACAGATGTAAAGCACAGGCCTCTTCCCACCTCTATGGTAAAACCAGGATCTGTCCAGGGGCTCTATTTCAGTGTGTTTTTTGGTTTCAGCTAAACATTCACACAACACTTAGATTTGATTTAGCAGCAGAGAACGTAGAGAAAACATTGCTGAGACACAGCTTTCCTTTTCAAAAACCTTTTGGATATTATTTATTAAGTGATGTATTATTTCGGATATGCTATGGTGTTTATAATGCTATTTATTTATTTATTTATAAACTGTTTATGTTTTGAATGAGACTGGAAAACAAAGTGCCCATTGTACATTTTCTTTTCAATATTATACAGTAAAATTAAAGTATGTCATGTTCAAGTCTAACTTGCTCATCTGTGTTGGACGACATTTGTGCAGATTGTTTTTTGAGTGTCTTTTGAGTCTATGATATCATAGTGAAAAGATTGTACACGTTTTTCTTCTTGAATGTTCATCTCATGATTTGAGACACCGCCTTAATCATTCACGTTGCCATTTAAAAACATGTTATTTTCACGGTTTGAATGTCATTTTTTTTTACATAGTTTGTATGTCATTTTGAATTGTTTTACTAATTCACAGATGTAACCATCTTGGTAGGTTGCCAAGTTCTTCCCTGAATATCCCCCCGTCTGAATCTCATCTGGAGCACTGTTCTGTAGCTACCATTTGGAACCGCGTCAAAAGTACTGCATTATATAAGGAACCTGGAAATCACTGTTTTTCCGCCCTTGTCCCTTTAGACCAACTGGGTGTGCAGGTTTTCATTCCAGCCCAGCACTAACACACCTGTGTTTATCGCTGTAGTCACGTTTCGGATGACAAGTTGACAAGCTGTATTTGGTCTGCGTGGGACCAGGGTTGTCAAACAATGATGACATCACATTCATCTTGACCCTAGACCCTGATTGGTTACCTGGTATTAACAAGACGCAGAAATAAAGCATTGATTCAAAACTGAAATTGTGTGTGCTTGTTTTTGTGTGTGATAATTTTCTGTCCCATGTAGCTAAGTTATTAGAGCATGGCCAGAGGTTTTGGGTTCGAATCCCATGGGGGAGCAGGTTGTGGGTTTGAATCCCATGGGGGAGCAGTAAGTCACTCTGGATAGCTACGTCAGCTAAATGACTAAAATGTACGTTTTACTGACCATGCTGTTCAGCAGGGTGACAACCACTAGAGGGCAGCAGATAAGGGTCAGATATCGATAAAAGCCTGAATGTAAAAGATTCAAGGCGGTTACTGATGAATTTGGCCCTAGACACTTTGACATTTACCAGAGTAATGAACAAGAGTAAAAAAAAAAAAGCAGAAGATGAATATATTCCTGGATCCATGCCTAAGGGGAAAGTACAACGATTAGCAACTAGGCGGATGGCCAGACTTTTTATGCCATGGGTCAGGGATGGAGGATGTCAGATTTGAACTGTTTTGTTTTGAGAAACAGGGACAATTTGATATTTGAAGGCATATCCATTATAAGTAAGCAGTGAGGCACGACAGGCAGTGCTGCTTCATGAACACAGTCGCAGGTGAACAGGTCGTCCGGCTAAACGCCTGGACGAATGACACCATGTGACTGTGACAGTGTTGACGTCACAACACAGCCGTACCTCACTGGATCCTCACTGGATCCTCACTGGATCCTCCCGGGTGCGGGCCCAACCCAGACGCCAGGCCTCCGCTCCGTCTGTTCGGCTGCAGCGGGGGGCCCGAATCTGGCTGACCTCCCTTTCGGCAAGAAACACACCACCTTTCCCCTCACCCTCTCTGACAAATGTTTTTTCTTCCAGCTGTCGGGCGGACAGGTTAGTCAGTCGGCAGACTCCAGACAGGTATGTGGCCACGGTAAAAATGAAAAACGGATCTGTTCTGATTTAGTTTCCACTGTTGAGACGCCCGCTTGGCTTATTGGGATCTATCCCTGCAACGCCAAGTCCAATTCAATCTGTCCCCTACACAGCAGAGCGTTGAAAAAAGGATCTCCACCGTCCACTCCACTGTGGTTCGACCAGCACAATGCAGGAAGGTCTCTCTGTTAATCTCTCTGTGTGTATTGATGTCTCTGTGTATTATAATATCTGTGTGTATTGATGTCTCTGTGTATTATAATATCTGTGTGTATTGATGTCTCTGTGTATTATAATATCTGTGTGTATTGATGTATCTATGTATATTAATATCTGTGTGTATTGATGTCTCTGTGTATAATAATATCTGTGTGTATTGATGTCTCTGTGTATTATAATATCTGTGTGTAATGATGTCTCTGTGTATTATAATATCTGTGTGTATTGATGTATCTATGTATATTAATATCTGTGTGTATTGATGTCTCTGTGTATTATAATATCTGTGTGTATTGATGTCTCTGTGTATTATAATATCTGTGCGTATTGATGTATCTATGTATATTAATATCTGTGTGTATTGATGTCTCTGTGTATAATAATATCTGTGTGTATTGATGTCTCTGTGTATTATAATATCTGTGTGTAATGATGTCTCTGTGTATTATAATATCTGTGTGTATTGATGTCTCTGTATGTATTGATATCTCTATAATACTAGGTGGATCTGTTTGTTTAATTATTCGATTAAATTATAATGAAATAAACAAACTAAGAAAAGGGCTAAGTCAATAATGGGGAACCAGAAGCAGTTAAGAGAGTGTGTGTGTGTGTATATGTGTGTGTATGTGTGTGTGTATGTGTGTGTGTATGTGTGTGGTGTCATTGGTTTGTTGTACTAGCCTAATTGTTTAGGTATCTGGGATGTAACATATTACAACGCTTCCTCTATTTTCTTTGTCTCTTTCTCACACACACTCACAGACACACACACACACATTCTGTCACACACCAGTGGTCCAGGAGGAACTGATACTGTTTGCTTAAGAGGTTTTATGATCACACTCCAACACATACAGCCACATCTCCGACTCAGAAACGTCCTGTCTGTGAGCGGTTCTCAACAATACGTCTCTCGTGTTTTGGCTTTAACAAGTGCGACTGCAATGTGCTGTAACAGGCCTAACTTCAGGGAGAGAAGGTAGTAAGATTATCTTGTTTATTGCTAATTCTAAACCACACCTTTCTGAATTCATGACATCCTACTTGCCGTCCTGATGTAAACGCCTCAGGTTTAGCGGTGGTACGTAGTGGTGGTTTCGTTAGTTAAATATGAGTCAATCACACAAACTGCCTCTGATTCTCCGCTGTGTGCCCCTTTCAACCTGTGATGATGTTATGTGGTGTCACCCGCGACAAAGCTGTTAGGACTTAATTAAAGCCTACAGTCAGGTTTAACATGCATTGGTTTGATATTGTTGAGTTCAGTAAAATGTATAAATACAGACATCCTTATCCACTAAGCAGGTCAAAGTGTTTTGTACGTATTTCCTCTGACTCTCTCGCTTTCTCTTTCTGTCTTCCTCTTTCCTTCCTTTCTCTCTCCCTCTCTCTCTCTCTCTCCCCCTCTCTTCTATTTGAATTCTGTCTCCACTTCATTTCTATTTTTTAGAATGGGGTCTCTGGCCATGCTGTGGCCAGCCCTCTTCCTCCTTTTCCCCTGTCAGGGTCAAAGTTCAACCACAGGGGTTGTGGAGAGGTCAACCTGCGGTCCATGTGACGAGCGTCTCTTTTGCAACTGCTCCTCCCGGAACTACACCTACATTCCAACAGTGGAGATTGTAGACGTCCTGACCCTTGACCTCTCCTCCAATTCAATCACCACGGTTGCAGAGGACGACCTCAGAGATTACGAGCATTTACAAACTCTTGATCTCCATAGCAACAAGATCCAGAGCATCCATGACAGGTCCTTCAGCCATCAGCAGGTAAACCAAAGGACCCATTAACACACTGAAACAATGTTGAGACCCTTTGAACTGTTCTAATGGGTTTTTCCACTGCAGAGGCTATTGGCTTTAGACTTGTCCAACAACCAGCTGGATGTTCTGTCTCCAGCCTGGTTCTCCAAACTCCAATCCCTACAACATCTTAGCCTATTGGGAAATGGTTACAGGACACTGGGCCCTGAAGGGACTTTCCCTCTCTTCAGGTTTGTAGACTTGGTCAAAAGAAAATGTACCCTGCCATTTAGTACTTAACTACTGTCTGTATGGAATGTCTAGTACAGTATGATGATGCTAATATTGGTGACAGCAATATTAATGGCACTAATATTGATGATGACAAAAATGACTTGGTGATGACAGTGATGTCTCATAACAATGGCGTGATGTCTCATAGTGATGTCCGATAGTGATGACGGTGATGTCCGATAGTGATGACGATGATGTCTGGTAGTGATGATGGTGATGTCTGGTAGTGATGACGGTGATGTCTGGTAGTGATGATGGTGATGTCTGGTAGTGATGATGGTGATGTCCGGTAGTGATGACGGTGATGTCTGGTAGTGATGACGGTGATGTCCGATAGTGATGACGATGATGTCTGGTAGTGATGATGGTGATGTCCGATAGTGATGACGGTGATGTCTGGTAGTGATGACGGTGATGTCCGATAGTGATGACGATGATGTCTGGTAGTGATGATGGTGATGTCCATAGGTCTCTGAACAGTCTAAGGACCCTACGGTTTGGAAATCCTGGACTAGAGGAGGTCAGGAGAGGGGATCTCGTCGGAGTCAGACAGCTGAATGAGTTGGAGGTCTATGGGAATAACCTGAAGAGGTGAGTGAATGTGTAATTGAATGATTCAGTAGATGGTATTAATTAAATTTGATATTGGATATGATACATTTACATAAACTTTTAGGTCCATTTTGCAAGAAGCAGTCTTTCCTATTCAGTTCTCCATGACTACTAAATGCTTAGAATAACAAATCACCTTAGCTATTAAAAATAATTAAAAAAGCAAAAAAAATAAAGTCAAAACATTTTCTTCCATTGTGGGCCACTTTATCAGGTATGATCCTGGAAGTCTGGGTGACATTTGGCCTCTTGGGGTGGTGACCTTGCATTTAAGAGGTCCATTTCAGGACGACCCAGCACTTGTTTCCTCCATATTCCGTGATGTCGCCAACCCAGAAACCTCCCTGGTGGTTGCTGATGTCCTGTTGACAGGGAAGTTGTCCACTGGACCTTTCGCTGTGACCAACCAGCAGCGCACACGGTCCATCATGCTTAGGAACTCCACCTTGACTGACGAGGCCATCGTTTACCTCCTCAAGGTTTCATGAAATTGTTATGTTCATTGTACATTGCTTTTTTAAATGACATAATATTGTTTTGGTCTGAAGTTACTTGGCAACCATATTTGATGACTAACTCACCTGAAACCCGAACATTGCTGGTCTGTTGCATGTGGCTTCGCTCCCACAACATGTCACACTGGGATCTGCTTTCTCAAGTCTCGCCCCAATAAAATATTCTTTACAAAAGTTATTTACAAAATAGCAAGGTAAACATGAAAACGTTAAATGGAAAAATGAAACATTTCAAGTCAAATTATTTGAATATTTGTCAATAATGTTAATGTTTAATTGCAGACTTTTACTAAGTTCTGTTATGCCCACAGTGGTGCTACTCTGCAGCACAAATACATCTAATGAAAGCAATAAGGATTTCAGAAACATTTTATACATTATAATTACCAAGCCAAGCACAAATGTCCATTAATAATGACTTCCAAATTAGAAAACAATATATCGGAAAGAAAGTAACGTCCTCAACACATTTCTTTCCAGTAAATTGTATCATGCCAAAATAATCCTTATAGGCCTAATAAATAAAAACATGTGAAAAGATTCAGGTTCAGGACTGAATCAATGTATGTACTGGCGATGGACCCTTGTCTTTAGATTGATGGATGTTCACGGGGTCAAATGATGTGATGTGTGTTGTAATAGGTATTAATGTGTGTGTGTGCAGGTGATGGATGGGGCTCCATTAGAGTTTATTGGGTCGGAATATATGCTGTTTAAGGGCACAGGTATGGAGAAAGAAATACAGCTTTGAAAATGCTGCATTATATAACCAGTGACGGCCATTCGAGGCTTCATTACCATTCTTCTAGCAGCAGGATATTATGCTCGCAGCGCTAACTCAGAGTTTATTTTACAAAATAAAAGCCATCCTCGGAATATATGAGGCAATAATATAGTTTAAATTCTAGTAGGTACATTTTATGTTTACTGTCTGTTCCAATGTTGCCCTTGTCTGTTCGTTTTTACAGACTAGATTGTTAACTATATTGCCTTACAAATTTCAATGATGGCTTTTATTGTGATACGCTAATGAAGCCTAATGAAGCCTCATTTGGCCATCACTAGCTATAACTATAATTCTGATTGCATTTACTATTATTATATTAATTATTAGTTCACTTGTTTACATTTGAGTTTGCATTCAGAAGGGTCACAGAACATTTTTCGTGACTCCCTACACCTCACTGTAGAAAACGTTTGCAATCATTCTCTGAAATGCAGGCTCCTGGAAGGAGGCCAGAAGAACTCGCCATGAGAACCTAGATACCGTCTACTTCAGGAACATACAGGTGAAGTAGTATGACACACCTGGATGACAGTATTGACGCAACATTAACTGACCTGGCCTAGAGGATGGGATGTCATAGTGGTTAAGGTTTGACATGTTCAAGTCCAGGCTCTCCACAAATTCACAATAACACCTTGTACATACAGTGCTTGACTTTTAGGCTAACAACATTCTGGTTCCTTTCTGAGGCAAAAGAACAAGCCTTATTGGGACCACCCTGATTAACACATGCATTTTGATGAACACAGTCTAATGTGGGATTTGGCTGTTCCTGCACTTATCTTTTTATTGATAATCAGAATTCTTATTGTTATTGTATTATTTTATTTATTCCTCTCAGGTCATCGATGCCTATAGATTCACCTCCTTCCTGCCGGTTGCTTTTTTACTGAAGTACCTCAGAAAGATCTCCCTCATCAACTGTACGGTGAGTACAGACTAGAAACAAAACCACCGCAGTCACTCAACAACAACCACACAAGTTTAGAAAAAAGTGGCGTTGATATCACTCCTTGCTGTCTCTCTGTGCCCCACCGCCTCCAGGTGTTTGTGATGCCGTGTCTGACCTCAACCCTGCTAATTAATCTGGAGCATCTGGACCTAAGCGGCAATCTGCTAAGCGACCTGACCCTCACGGAATCTCTGTGCCACGGGAAAGGATACCTGAAGAAGCTCAGAGTTCTTAACGTCAGCGACAACGCGCTCAAGTCCCTCTCCCTCATCAGCCAAGTGTGTATTGGTGGCACTTTCATACGCACGGCGCACTTCAAAAGGCCCGGACAGTGTCACTTACTGTTTTACCTTTCGGGAATTCCAGCACTTTGGGTTTGGAATGGTGCCATGACCGCGGGGTTAAAAGGGCAGACTGTCAGTTTTAAGTTGGGGCTGTTTTGATCCATATGGGATGAACCGTTAGCAATTGGTCTAATTTCCTTTGTCTGTACTGACCACCCACAGGCCTCGCCAGGCACTGGGCATCTTGAGTTTGCTCAAATTACAGCTGAAGGTTGGAAGGTCATTGTATCATTTCACGTCTGAAGCGCTGGAATCTAAACACATCAAAAACAAAGTACAGTCACTGTCCAAATACTTGTAGTTCCCATGTTTATGTCTTGTCGTGTATTCTTTACAAACTTTAATGACAAGCTTCTGGCCATCTACTTGTTTTCTCTTTTCTCTATTTTGGAGCTTACCCTTCCACAGCCCTCATCTTGACTCCAAACAGAACATTTTATTAAAACATTTTTGGTATAATTCGATTTTTTTTCCAGACAGTAAACACTTTTAATTTCTATTTAAATGTTAATCAAGCAGCTGGTGTTCCGTCTTGACAAACTGGTCCACCTGGACATCAGTCAGAACGCCTACACCTCCATGCCCCCAGCCTGCTCCTGGCCCCCGACCCTGACTCACCTCAACCTCTCCTGGGCCAAGCTACGGAGGGTCACCCCCTGTCTGCCCCAGAGCCTGGAGGTGCTGGATCTGGGACACAACGACCTGACCTTCTTCCACAGTGTGTCTCTCCGGGCCCTGAGGGAGCTCCACCTTTCTGGGAACAAGCTGATGCAACTTCCCCCTGGATGGCTGTTACCTAGGTAGAGAAAGACAGAGAGAGAGAGAGAGGGGGAGAGGGAGAGAGAGGGAGGGAGGGAAAGAGACAGAGAGAGAGAGAGAGAGAGAGAGAGAGAGAACTCTACTTTTAGTTTAACTGTTATTCAAGCATTTCAGAATAAAATCGCAGATCTAGAATCTGGTAAATTCATTATTATGATCTAAAATGCTTCATTTCTACTAAGAGACGGTTTCCAAAAAGAGCAGTCCCAGTCCAGACACAACTCTTAGCTACACTCTCAGTTCCGTTTTTAATCCTTGTGTAATTTAGTAAAAGGATCCTTATCTGGAGGTAACAAACAGTCGGCCGTCTCCAGAGAATGTGAGCAGAATGAAATAAGCCCATTCGCTAACCTCAGCCATCCTACTCCATTCACATGGAGCTCTGGTCCAAAGCTCCTTTCCGTGATCCTCTCCATTATACTACTCTAGCCATCACTCATTTGAATCTGTTTGAATTCTGTTAATGAATGAATTTGTTTGTCCCTCAGCTTGGAGATCCTTCTGATACAGAGCAACAGCCTGAACATGTTCGGACCCCTCGATCTCCTTCACTACAGGAGGCTCAGAGAGCTGCAGGTCGGCTGGAACAGGTTTGTGTGTTTACAGTTAGTAACTGACTTTGGCGATTTGGCATGTCATTATATTCAAGGAGCCATGTGTAGAACCTATTCTTTAATCTAGGCTAAATTGCCACAACGATTCTCATTCAAATCAACATTCCTTAATCCCGTGCTTCCCACTCAAGCTGGCGTGGGGATTTCAGAGAATGTTCTTGCTGGTTCTACCAGTAGGGTACCAGGATGGAGCTAGAATGTATTTATTCCTTAAAAGAAGCCCATTATTGCAATTCTTCTTTCTCTTCAAAAAATCAATCAATCAATCAAATCAATCAATCAAAATGTATTTATAAAGCGCTTTTTACAACAGCAGTTGTCACAAAGTGCTTTACAGAGACACCCGGCCTTAAACCCCAAGGAGCAAACAACAGTAGTATTGAATTTCAGTGGCTAGGAAAAACTCCCTAAGAAGGTCGAATTTTAGGAAGAAACCTAGAGAGGACCCAGGCTCAGAGGGGTGACCAGTCCTCTTCTGGCTGTGCCGGGTGAGATATTAAGAGTCCAACTGGAATAATAAATACATTTCTCTAGGCTAAATCCAGAGTATATTTGATTTTAGACTAGGTCAGAAGTATGACCAGGTGGACAAGGACAGGAACAGCAACGGTCCCCCCAAACCAGGTAATCCGCAGGTGTGGACCAGGACCTCATCTCCTTCTAAAATTTAAAATTGGAGGAAACTGAGAAAAGTTCCTTGGGGTTTAAGGCCGGGTGTCTCTGTAAAGCACTTTGTGACAACTGCTCTTCCTCCTCGTAATAGCAGGCAAAAGACTAAAATCCAATTATGGTGGTGTCATGTTTACTGAACTACTGAATATGGTGCCCTTTCAGATTCCTTTAGCACCTAACACTCCACCTCCTTCGTCCACCCTCCTCTCTCTACTCCAGGTTTGTGTGTTCCTGTGAGTTTGTCTCCTTCATTGTGAAGATGTGGGGTGAAGCTGCTGAGAGCAGTGTGGAGCTAGTAGACCGACCGGAAACCTACCTCTGTGACTCACCACTGCCCCTACAGGTAAAGAGTAGTATGTCCCATCTGACTCACCGCTGCCCCTACAGGTAAAGAGTAGTATGTCACATCTGACTCACCGCTGCCCCTACAGGTAAAGAGTAGTATGTCACATCTGACTCACCACTGCCCCTACAGGTAAAGAGTAGTATGTCACATCTGGACCATGTAGACTGTCCAGAAAACAAAGCCCAACCTTCTGAAGTCAACACTGGCATGATGGGGAGATTACAGGGGTCATGTCTGGGTCTGAAATCTAGTGTGAAATGTCACTGAGACTTTCAAGGCAACAACAATGTTGTTGTTGTTTTTTACCATACTCCATATTCCACTGTGCGTAACACAGACTGAATGGTGACATAGACATTAATCTCCACATCTTGGTGATAAAATTCATCCACTTCATCACCTTTATCAAACCTTTGTAATAACACCTAGGCTTACTTTAAAGTTCAGAAAGCATTTTTTTACTATTCAGTTTAATTAACTTCAGGAGTGATTGAAAGCTAGCACTGTGATGGCACATGTGCATGATTGTAATTAATTGGAATGCATTTCTACGACCCTAGAAAAATACTAATTAAATGGTATTCTTATTTCTATTCTCATCCCTTTTTCTTACTTACAGGGCCAGAGGTTGGACAAAGTCCAGCTGTCAGCTCTTGAGTGTCACCCTGTCCTCCTTGTATCAACGCTCTGTGGCTTCACACTGGTTTCTGGGATCCTTGTGGGAATTGTACTCTGGAAGCTCCACGCTATGTGGTACTTGAAGATGATGTGGGCATGGCTTAAAGCCAAACGAAATTCCAGGAGGCAGAAACGCTGGAACGCTGACCCCCTCTGTTATGATGCGTTTGTATCGTATAGCGAGCACGATGAGGGATGGGTAGAGGAATTCCTTGTTCCTGAGCTGGAGAATTCCCAGCCTCCACTCTCCCTATGCCTCCACAAGAGAGATTTTCTCCCAGGTTTCTGGATAAATTTATTAAGGAATTCGTTTCACAACCTCTTCCCCTAGTTCCTACCAACCCTCTGTAGCTTATCTAGCCAATGTTTTATTCTCTTTCTCCTTTATTCTTTTGCTGTACATTTTTTTGGAGAAGCCTCTTAAAATCTCCCATTCATTCATTTAGGACACTGGATTGTTGACAACATAATCAACGCCATGGAACGCAGCCGACGGACACTCTTTGTCCTTTCCGAAAGCTTTGTCCACTCAGAGTGGTGCCGGTAATGATTCAGACAGTTCTACTGAATGTCAACGCATTTATGAGCTCAGCTATAGTTCATTCATCTCAGCATCTTTAGGTTCATGGTAGTTACTCAAGGACAGCCGTTTACAGCCTTTACAGGCTCATGGTAGTTACTCTAGGACAGCTGTTCCCAACCTTTACAGGTTTATCGTAGTTACACTAAGACAGCTGTTCCCAATTTTTACAGGTTTATGGTAGTTACACTAAGACAGCTGTTCCCAATTTTTACAGGCTCATGGTAGTTACTCTAGGACAGCTGTTCCCAACGTTTACAGGCTCATGGTAGTTACTCTAGGACAGCTGTTCCCAACCTTTACAGGTTCATGGTAGTTACTCTAGGACAGCTGGTCCCAACCTTTACAGGTTCATGGTAGTTACTCTAGGACAGCTGGTCCCAACCGTTACAGGTTCATGGTAGTTACTCTAGGACAGCTGTTCCCAAACTTTACAGATTCATGGTAGTTACTCTAGGACAGCTGTTCCCAACCTTTACAGGTTCATGGTAGTTACTCTAGCACAGCTGTTCCCAACCTTTAACGGCTCATGGTAGTTACCGTAGCACAGCTGTTTGCAACCTTTACAGGTTCATGGTAGTTACTCTAGGACAGCTGGTCCCAACCTTTTTCTTTTACTATGCCAACAACACCCTGACTTAAATAATGTAATGTTTCTTGTAGACACATGGTCTGTTGAGTCTTCTCAGGTCCCCCTGTGCAATATTTAGAGTAACAATACTTAACTGTTTCAGGTACGAGTTGGACTTTTCCCATTTT
This sequence comes from Esox lucius, assembly GCF_011004845.1. Classification (NCBI taxonomy): domain Eukaryota; kingdom Metazoa; phylum Chordata; class Actinopteri; order Esociformes; family Esocidae; genus Esox; species Esox lucius. The sequence goes on along the minus strand of NC_047592.1, from coordinate 4,539,252 downwards.
CGCCTGTTTGACGGGAACACGGATGCAGCCATCCTGGTGCTCCTGGAACCCATCTCAAAGGTGGGACCTAATTTGCGTCCCCATTCCCTGTATAGTACACGACTCAACTGGGAGTGCCAATAAAGTTTTAAGTCTGTGTTTGCTGCTTGTTTGTCATTATGTCTGTATTTGTGAATGTCTCTGTGTTTGTGTGTATGTATTTGCGTGGGTGTGTCTCGGTATATGTGTGACCATCTTCAAGGACAACGTTCCCAAACGTTTCTGCAAGCTCCGTAAATTGATGAGCTCTCGTACGTACCTGGAGTGGCCGACGGAGGAGGAGAGGAGGAATGAGTTCTGGTCCAACCTCCGCCTGGCTGTGAGGGGAGACGACACTGGGTGATCCAACTGGGTTACAGAAGACAGAAAGTGTGGGATTCCAGAAATCAGGTCCCAGGATTATATAAACTACTGTCCGCTCAGTAGTTAACAAATGTTGATTGGTCAACAAAGCCATGAAGATTGGCCAAGATCTTTATTAGGATGTCTGCTCAGAATTAATGTATTTTCGTTCACCTTTTTATTTTCCCAGATTTGTCAGAACAGACATTTTGTAAATGTTCTGTTTTTGTTGTAATTCTGATTCTTCTTCGTCTCTTCTCATAAATCATATTTTATTTCCAGGGCCAATATTATTTGAATGACAGGGTGGATTGTTTGAAAATGTATGTCACATTAGGGGAAGGATCTTTCAGATAATGACATTATTGTAATCTGTTGGATTAAATATTTGATTTTGTAGTTTTATTTCAGTAATCTGTAATTCCTTTATATCCCTGTTTTAAGAACTTCTCTTAAAAATGAAGTGCATACACACACGTACACACAGGCACAAGCAACTTCAAAAGCTCTGGCTATTTATGTCGCAAACATCCCATTCAGTGCCTTTGAAGGTTATTGTCTGTTTCATTCATTTAGCAGTGGGTTTAATAACATTTAAATATGGTTCAATTTAAATAAAATGTTTGATGTGGACTCGTTGATATGAAATAGTTTAAAGAGCATACTGTTTGTGGACTCTTGGTGGACACCTGGCCTCAGTACACAGCTTAAAGGAGTCTAGATTCCTGGAGACATTGACTGAAGGTTCACTTTTGACCTGGATTGGAGGAAATGATGGTGGTCAGCCAGAGTTGAGAATTAAAAGTTGTGGCAGTTTGTGGGCATTTTAATTCAGTTCATTCAATCAAAATTCAAGACCCTGAAACTAATGTCTGTACACTACTGCAGCATTGCTTGTGTAATAACACAAAATCTAGATGTTTTATAGGTATTTGGTTGGGTTAAAGCTTAGAATGGCCCGCAGGCCTTAGTTTGTCCCAGCCACCATACTAACCCAAACCTTAAGACAATTCTGTCCGGTAGGTAATAGTTGTCAAGGGAAGTAAATAACTCACCAGCCCATTCTTATACTTCTGACTCTGATTTAAAATTTTGACATAATGGACCGACTGTTAATTATAGCCCTTTTCTGGCCAACAAATCATTTACGATTAACAAATTCCAAAATGTGGCCCTCCATTAAATTTCAAAAGCCTGATGTGGCCCCAAGCCAAAGTTTGCCCTCCCCTGGGTTAGGTAAAATGTTGCAAATAGTCATTTCATAATCTATACATCTACAAAAACACTTTTGGGACTCTTTAAATAAAAACAATCTAGGCAATGTATGATTTGTTAGATGAGGATGTGTTCATGCAGTGCAAATTGGTCTGTCTTAATAGTATTCAGAAATCACATTTTTCAGTGCAGATCTGACTGGTCAAAGAAATCAACTATTCTACCTTGCCAAAAAGACAGGGGGGGCTGACAGTTTCATGTTCATTGTCCTCTGTCCTAAAACGCTGTTGGATGAGAACCTTCTCCAAAGGGTTTTAATAAAGCCAGGAGAGAGGACATGAGCAATACATTGAGAATGTTAAATGAGGAAAATGAATCCTTCACCTTTCCAAAAATCAGGTTACAATAGGAACACCTGGGGTAAAGCCTGCCTAGCAATCAGGAACATTCATCTCACCTGTGTCAGGTCCTTAAAAAGGAGAGCAGTGACACAGAACTCACATCACAGGGAGGCTCAGTGAAGAAGTTTGTAGAGGTCTTAAGTGAGATTACTGACAGTTTCAGAAGGTGAGAGGTCAACTGGTCTGATTACACTGTCTTTATGCCACATGACACTAGTCCCTGTTTGGTGAATTTAGTGTCCTGGTTAAAGTGATGATTACAGTGATCTTCTTCGGTTGAGATGGTAGCTAGTGTTAGTGTACTATTGACTTAATTTTGACAAGAACTGGTATTTGTCTTGTTCTTTCAGGACTCCCTCACCATGGCAGGGTTGATTATTTTCCTGCTGCTCAGTGCTGCCTTTTCTCTGGGAGATCCACATTGGCGTAAGAGTGGCCTTCATACATTGTGATTAACTGGTTTGGGGAAAAATATTCAACAGTTTAATGCAATTTGTTGGTTAGTCATGGTTCTTGTAAACTGTTTTTGAATGTACCCAGTTATTTTACAATGGCTAATTTTGATGTTTTTCTTATGGTTGTTTTACAGGGCCACACAGGTGCCCTGGGGAATGGCGCCAGTTTGGTTCCCATTGTGTCATTTTCGATGAGACTCCAAGATCTTGGGCGGATGCGGAGGTAGCCCCCTAACTCTAGAATGGGGTGGATAAACATGACCGCACATCACTGGTTAAATGACATTGTCCATCTTTGCCTCTTCCTTCAGTTCCACTGTCAGTCTCTTGGTGGACACCTGTCCTCAGTACACAGCTGGCTGGAGTCTATATTTCTGGAGGCGTTGACTATAGATTTACCTTTGACCTGGATTGGAGGAATGGATGGTGGTCAGCCGGAGATGACACCGGTACCTCGTCATTCTGTTGTAACAAAACACGTTTTCAGTGACTACAGTTAGAAACACTCCACAGGGACAGTCTTGCTCCCAGTTTAGTAAGGTGTTTGGGTATATCTGGAAATAAGTCACATGGTGCTTGTGATGTCAATATAATTATCTCAGTCCCCTGGCCAATACTGCTTTAAAATTATGTTAATGTAGTTTGTCTGCAATACATAATGATGTTTATTGCATCTGCATTTTGTAGTATCCTGTGTACTTCCTGAATACAAATGTCATGTCTTTGCATTGCTGCTGAGACCTCATTGCTTCTCTACAGTACAAGAGCTGGTCCTGGACTGATGGCTCTGGATTTAATTACCCACAGTGGGCAGAAGGAATGCCTAACAACTCTATTGCTGGAGAGTTGTGTATTCAGATGAATTTTGGAGGTACAGTCATTCACTGGTCCATTTGTCAAATATCAATTGGGAGTTCATTGACTACTTGTGATTTGGGAGTAATGTCTACTGTTTTCTTTGAAGATAAACATCGCTGGAACAATGAAGTCTGTGAAAAGCACTTTGCTTCGGTCTGCTCACAAAGTGATTGAAATCAATTGTTGCTGTCATGTTTACCTATTGATTGTTGTGGTTGTCAATAAAACAGCTGAACTCTACTGTCATGAGTTATTTAACTTAATAATCATTGTCCATGATGGTTAGTTTCAGTCTATAATGTGTTATAGTTTAACATTTTAAATATCTTGACATTCAACTTAACATCAATGTGAATGGCTTTCCATGTGTGGGGCAAAATATTTGAAAGCAGTTTTATCCAGTTCTGAATAGACCCAATGCATTTCCGGCACTGTCCAGTCCTTTTATATACTTTGGAATGCACTTCCACAATTCATCCAGGACTCCCAATCTGTTGCCATATTCATCCACCACCTCAAGTCTCCTCTGTTCAAAAAAGCCTATCCCCAGGCTTATGTTCTCTGACCCACCCCCACTATTTGTTTTGTTGGCTACCGTTTGTCTCATTGCTCTCTGTAGTTATGTATTGTAAAGCATCTTTGAAAAGGGCTATATAAATATAAGGTTTTATAATAAAGTATCATGACTGTCTCCTACAATACTTTAATGGAAAGGTGTTATAGAGGTTATTGACTCCCAGCCAACTGAATCAAGTAATGGTGAGTGTGAAAATTTGCACCAATTATAAAAATCCATGGTTGAGAGATGGCATCCAGAAATTTGAGTAAAGAAGCTTATGCATGCATATACAGAGTGTCACCATAATCAAGTAGAGACCTGCTAGTTACTTGCACAATATTTTCTATGACATGATTGATTTCTATAAAAGGAACATGTAATCCTTTTCACCAACTCAATGTTTTTAAAAGACAGTTATTCAACTACTTGATTTCCAACATATTTGTAAGAAGCCACATGTTTCATGAAATCACTTTTAAGAGTAGTAATATTAGGGTCAACTAAAGTATGGTTAGTTAAATTTTTGTTGAAGATCAGTACATAATCTGTAAGAGAATCAACCAACTCTTTTGGGACTCTGCCAAGATAGGTGTTGATAACATATTTAATGTAAGATCGGTCAGATGAGGCTGCATTCAGACAGGCAGCATAATTTGTTTTGTCTTATTAGTAGACAGAGCACAAGCAATCTTTTCGGTCTGTATTTTTCATAGTTGATCAAATCAATTACTTAAAGACATATCACAAATGTTCCACTTCGCTGATAAAAAAGAAGGGAGGAGCTTTCAATTTAATGATCATTGTGTCCTCTCCTAAAACCCCATTGGATGAGAAAACCATTCCCTTGTTATCTCCTCCAATGGGTTTTAGGACTGAGAATGACAAAACAGGAAAAGGAGTCAGTTTACCAAGACTTAATTAGGAGCACCTGTGATAAAGCCTGCCCAGCAATCCAGGACATTCATCTCACCTGTGTCTGGTCCTTAAAAAGGAGTGGAGAGTGACTAAGAATACTGAGTGATGCAGTTGTGACTTTTGAGGGCTTCGTAACAAGGTCATTTGTACTGCATGCTGGAAGACATTAGGGAACTGCTTCACTTGCCTGCATTAATGTGACTTCTGAAACGGTCTCTTCCTCATCTGTCTTTCAGAGTTCTCTCACTGTGACCATGTTGATTGTTCTGCTTCTCAGTGCTGTCTTTGCTCTGGGTGATGCGGGCGATGGGGGTAAATGGATCCACTTACATGTTTACATAAATACACTTTCACATTTTGTCTGGCAGGTGGGAACAGGAATGATGGATGTGTGAAATTTTATTCTGTGCATTTTTAAGCTATGCCCTCGAAAGTGATCTGACATCACTGTGTTGACCAGGTTCAGTTATTGTTCTTAGTTTCTGGAAAGAAATGGTGATGAAACAAACCCTTTAGTATATTCTCACATTTGTACATTTTTCAAACCCATTGGACAAGGTCTGGGGGAGGGACTTAATTTCATCCAATAGGCTGTATGGGATATGTTGAAGGGGCCACTAGTTCCATTTCCTGTACTCTCCCTATAGTTCCCCCTCAGTCTTCACAGCACATACTTCCTGTTTCATTATAGTGGATGTGAAGTGATGAATGAACACTCATTTGACTCGGATTTGTTCTCAGGTAAGCGCAAGTGTCCCAAAAGATGGTTTGAGTTTCAGTCACAATGCTTCCTGATTGACAAGACTGCGAGGACCTGGCGTGAAGCAGAGGTAACACTGTTCTGTGACTTAACCTAAGTCAAGTTCCTGAAATGGGCATTGTTCATCTGGACCGTTCCATAAGCTTAAGGCTTTTCACCTCGCAGCCTGGTCTTTTGATACTCACAGCACAAGGTTTGATAATTCACAGTGGAACTGTACAATGAACTTGTCCTTTGTCCTGGTCTACCTCTTATTCTAGCACAACTGAGTGTCTCTGGGCCGGAACCTAGAGTCTGAGCATGATTCCGACAGCTACTCTGGACACTTGGCATCGGTGCACAACCCTGAGGAATTCCAGTTCCTGCAGGCACTAACACAGATTGTGAGCCTCCCGCTCTGGATTGGAGGTTCAGCCCAGGTAGAGTATATTTGGACTGACTCACTAGGAACACGAAGTCTAGGGTCACATCTCAATTCAAATGTAGGTTTAGAGGACCTTATGAGCCACGTCTACACCTGAATCATGCTTGACTGTCAGGATACAGGGACTCACCACTAGCATTTCTGGTCACTCTGCACATTTTGGGAGTAGCTTTTAATTTATGTGCAGGTGGTAGTGGGAAGATTCAGGGTGTGCTTGCTAAAGGCAACTTCCACAACCACCTGATCTTCATTGATTCCCCCCCCCCCCCCCATACACAGGATGGACGATGGTCCTGGAGTGACGGCTCCAAATTCAACTACAAGAACTGGGCCAAAGGAAAGCCGGAGAACTTTGATCCTGCCAGAAGGCCATGTATCCAGATGAACTATGGAGGTACTGTAGATCCACTATAGGTTTAGTCATCTGACTTATGTTTGCAAGCTGCATCTGATATATTTCTTATTCTTCAGAGAAACACCGGTGGAATGATGCAACGTGTGGAATGAAGTTTCCCTCCCTGTGTTCTCTAAGGACAGAGTAGATCTGGCGGAATCAGATGTCAGTGTCTCTGAACACATTAGGGAAAATCACAGGCATGAATGTTTGTGAATGCTCCTTATTTGACTAATAAAACAAGTGCACACATTCCTCTTGCCAGAATTATTGCCTCCATGATACTGCTTTAAACTTTATACCTTCTATACAATGTAAACCTACAATCTGAGGTGGTTCTTTGTGAACTGGAGTGGGACGACCATGTGCTTATGACCTGAGGGGTTGCAATTAAAATCAGTTTAAAATGGCACAGGGGGCAATGACCCTTCTGCACACTACCCAGGGTCTGTAAATGGCTTAGTGTTAATGAAACCAGCTAGGTCCCAGTTTGACTTTACGTCCTCCTCCAGTTTTGTCTTCAGTTACCATGGCTAACAGGCACTACAACTAGGTAACTGAACTGCTCCAGTTAGCATGTCTGCTGGCTGATGCCTCACCAGTAGTTTGACAGTAGGCTTGACTGGAAATGGGAAGGCTTTAGTGAACAATTTCCGCAACTTTACTTTCATGAACAAAGCTTTTCTAGACAACCAAAATGGACAACATTTAGGCAATGAAAGAAAACTGACCTTAAAGTGCAATTTCTTTCTGGAACATTCAGGAATGTGCCAGCTTCTCACAAGTTTCTCTGGCATTTGTTAGTCATCTCACCTCTTAAAGCCCATTGAAAGACTTTCTGCTGAAGGTTTTGAGGCAAAAGCTATGATTGAGCCCTTGCCTGGAACACAGGAGTCAAACACTTTTCAATTAATAAAATGCCTATTTAGAGCACCAGGGAAATCGAACCAGGGCATTCATTCCACCTGTGACAGGACCTTTAAAAGAAGAAACCATAGTTACTGAGCAATGAGAAGTTGTGAAGGCCCTTGCAGAGCACAAAAGTGAAGTAACCTGTGGTGCTTAAACAGTGACTGTTCTGTTTCTGTCTGCTTCCCAAGTGATGCCCTGTTCTTTCCTTAGTGTCCTAAAGGTCTTGCAGAAAGTGATCCACTGTAGGTGGTTGACGATATGAAGACTTAGCCAAGGATAGTTGCCTCTGACATGGTAATTCATTCATTGCTTTTGTGTTTCTAACATAACAGGGTGTGATCTGACTAGTTCATGAACATTGTAACTTCATTTGGTCATTTGTAGGTAAGTTTGGACTCTACTTTAAATCCTGCTGGAGCTACAAACATGTCCTGTATCCTCTCCTTACAGGGTCACAGAAAAAACCATGCCGACAAGGATGGGTGAAATTTCAATCCCACTGGTGTACCACTGGAGGCAGAGGTACAACATCACTCCAAACTTCCCCTCTGAAAGTTAGAGATTCTGTTGAAATCAACCTGCTCATCCAGTTGGACATTGCCTTTATGTGCATCTAAGAAGGTGAAAAAGCAAACAACAAGGCACTCATGTTGATTTCAAAGATAAAATGCCTTTGTGTTGGCTAGATAATACAATAAATACACTATGCAGTGTTTGACACCATGATGAATGTGTTTTTACACTAATCGGTGTACATTCTCTGCTGTTTGTCTATCATCTCCACTCCAAGTGCACCTGTGGAGGTGTATCATTTTTGAATACCTGACATGATCCTGTTACAACGTTGTTTCTAACTAGACAAGGTTATTTTACTTTTTTTATCTGTGAACTTGCACTATTGTATCCTGTTGATTTTATACTTGAGCCAGTGGTTAAGACCAACAGTATTACACTGTTTCAAAGGGCGTTAGTGGTTGTGGCCAAATTTAAATAACATGTAAAAAGACTAGCCAACCAATGTTTAATGAGGTCTTCTCTACCTATAGAGCCACTGTCTCACCCTTGGGGCCAACCTGGTGTCAGTTCACAGCCCAGAGGAGTCCCACTTTCTATTGCAGTTGACAGATGGTTCCCCTGCCTGGGTTGGGGGCTCTGATGCTGTCCAGGCACACTTTGTAAAGGTACCCTGTTTTCTGTTAATGAGTTAATGGAACAGTGACTTGAAAGGTGCTTCACCTGAACTGACATTGTCCTATAGTGGACTAGTACCCAAGTAATGATGTTTTTTTTTGTCTTGGACCAGCATTGTGACGTTAAACCGTTCTGGCCCATTTTGCAATTTATCAGATCCTCTTATCCAGAGCTACATTGCTTTTATGGGTAGTGGTGAATGCAGGCTTTCTCAGTGCTACCTTGTCCCCTGCCACCAATACATGGGACCCATTTTTAGATAAAATCATTGTAGACTTGGGACAAGAATCTACCATCAAATCAAGGGCCTTTAAAATCCATCACTTTCTGCTAATTGGTTTTCAACAGGGCCGGTCTACATGTTACTGCTGACGCGATGGAAAATCTTGCACTTTGTGCTAGAAGACCAATGTGTCGTTTGAGTTCGTACGCTCAGAAAGCGCACCTTGTTTTGATACTGAGCCCATTCACCACTTTCCAACAGAACAGACAATGGTTCTGGAGTGATGGCTCCACATTTGGTTACCAGAACTGGGCGAAAGGAGAACCAAACAACTTTAACAGCACCAGAGAACCATGTATTGAGATGAACTATGGAAGTAAGCCCACCACCATTCACTGATCTACTATCAAATCAATTATTTTACAATATATTACTGCATAATTGAGTGTCTAATTTAAGGTTCTATTGTTTCCTTTTAAAGGGGAACATCGCTGGAATGATAATATTTGTGACAAAACATTTTTTTCTGTGTGCTTATTAAAAACTTGTTGAATCAACTGGAACCAACAATGCATCTTCAATGAACACACTATGCTGAAGTTGAACACTGAATTATCTGCTGTAAATGTTAGTTCTGAAGGGATGTTGCTGACATTAAACGGTCTATACACATTTTCTGAAGATATTTCATAACAGCCTTGCATCCCTTAAAGATTTCTACCAAAATCTACAATTATTGAATGTAAATTAATCTAGAGATGTTATTTTTGTAGATCTTTTTTTATTTCATAAAATTGGTTTATATAAATGTATATGCCTTCCTCTGTGACACAGGTGTGACATTGTTTGGCAAAATACAGCACATGGTTGAGCCTTTTTCCAACCCTCAGTGACTCTCCCAACCCTGCTGTCTTGCAAATGTTGAGTACTGAAAATAATTTTGGGAAACTGATTTCTGGCAGTATCCTCTCCATTGTATTGATTTCCTTTTGTGTACGTATGTACACTGACCTAGGATAGGACTTCTACTGTGGTCAGTTTTTAAGCCTCAAGTTTTAAATTGAGACCATCAAAAAAAGGAAAAGGAGTTGTTCATATTTCAAACAGTTTACAAAGACTTAATTAGGAGCAACTGTGATAAAGCCTGCCCAGTAATCAAGGACATTCATCTCACCTGTGTCAGGTCCTTAAGAAGGAGAGGAGCTACAGAACTCACATCACAGGATGACTCAGTGGAGGTTTTAGAAGAGGCCTTAACAAGTGGTTTGATAAACTGAGGCTCTCAGAAGGTGAGTGTTCAACAGGTGTCATTCTAATTAAAGTATGTCTTAATTCTGAATGACAATTTGTTCCTTGTGTTGTGGCTCCTGGTTAATATTACTGGGACTTAAGATTGTAATGGAAATTGAAATACTACTGGAACAATTTTCATTACAATCTTAATTGAGACCTGGTAATTAAACTGTGGGTGGAACTGGACAGATGTTGGTGTTCTATAGCAAAATGCTTTTGGTACAAACAAATATTTTAGTCATGGTCATTTTCTTCCTGCCAGTTAGTAAGGCTTCTGACAGGAACTGGTCTTCATCTGTTTTCAGGACAACATCACCATGGGGGTGTTAATGATGTTCCTGCTTCTCAGTGCTGCTTTTTCTTTGGGAGATGCATGTTTTCGTAAGGACTCCCCTCATATTTCAACATGGTGTCATATAGTAGTTTAATGCAGTTTGTAGCTCCAACTTGTTTATTGTAAACTAAGACAACAGGGTACATTCAAAAATGCAATCAGCCATTTAGACTGGTCAATATCTTACTGTTCTACAGGGCCACACAGATGTAATCGGGGATGGCACCAGTTTTGGTCCCGCTGCTTCCGTTTTGAAGAGACTCTGAGGTCATGGACTGAGGCAGAGGTAGCCGTCTCACCCTAGATATTTGGGTGTGGAAACACTACTGCATATTCCTGGTTTAATGACATTGTCCATCTTTGCCTCTTTAGCGTCACTGTCAGTCTCTTGGTGGACACCTGGCCTCAGTACACAGCTGGAAGGAGTCTAAATTCCTGGAGACGTTGACTGTAGGTTCACCTTTGACCTGGATTGGAGGAAATGATCGTGGTCGGCCAGAGTTGACAAAGGTACCTCTTCCTACTGGTGTAACGAAACACGCTTCATCGGAATGACCACAGTTTGAAACTCTCCACAGGGACAGTTTTGCTCCCATATCTGTAAGGTCATTAGGTATACTTGGAAATGTGTCTACAGGATACTTTTGATGTGAAATCTGTTTGAAATATTGTGTGACGTCTTCAGTAGCCTGTGTTCAGTTGGCCAGTACTGTAGTATGATGTCAATGTGAGCCAGTCTGTGTTTTGGGACACCATAATATAGATGTTTGTTGATCGGTAACCTGTTTCAGCCCAGTCTTACTTTCTATCCCTTTCCAAATGGATTGGCGTTCTGTGGTAGTTTTCTTGTGTGTAGTTGTTGAATGCATAAATGTCCTGGGGTGTGATACTGGAACCTACACTTCTCCACAGGACAGGAGCTGGACCTGGACTGATGGATCTGGATTTAATTACCATGAATGGGCACAAGGGGAACCCAACAACTATAATGGTGTCAGAGAGCCATGTATTCAGATGAACTTTGGAGGTACAGTCATACACTTGTCCATCAGTCACAACTAACTTGACAGTTCATTGAATCCTGTCTATATGGGAGTAATTTCTACCGTTTCCTTTGAAGATGAACATCGCAGGAACGACGAAGTCTGTGAGAAGCGCTTTGCATCAGTCTGCTCCAGAAGCCATTAAATTAACTTGTTGATGTGACCTCGTCCTGTTGAATGTTGTGGTTGTCAATAAAACAGTTGAACACACTACTTGTGTCATTTGGCTTAATTTTACATGTCCTTGAGGGATGTTAGTTCCAGATTCTAGCATGTGGCAGTTTATGGTCATTTTAATTCAGACCCTGAAACTAATGTCTGTACACTACTGTAGCATTGCTTGTGTAATTTCACAATCTAGATGTTTTATCGGTATTTGGTTTTTAGCATTACTTTTTGCTGATGAGCAATTGCTTGTTGGGTTTAAGCTTAAAATGGCTTGCAGGCCGTAGTTTGTCCCAGCCACCATACTAACCCAAACCTTAAGACAATTTTGTGTGGCCCACGGTAGGTAATAGTTGCCAAGGGAAGTAAATAACTCACCAGCCCATTCCTATACTTCTGAATCTGATTTTAAATTCAGACATAATGTACCGATTGTTATTGCCCTTTTCTGGCCACGACAAAGTGCTCCAGAAGCTTTTTAAATCAACTAATTGCTGTGATGTTTTCCTGCTGATGTGGTTGTCAATAAAACCGCTGAACACATTTCTTGTCATTTGGCTTTATATTACAGGTCATGTCCTTGAAGAGTGTTAGTTCTATAGTCTAGAATGTGGCAGTTTCAATTATTTAGTCTATTCATTCCACAAACCTGCTTAAAGACCTTAAACCCAATTTGTCTGTATGCTTGAGTATTGCATATGAAATCCAACACTACTGTTTGGTCCTTGGGGTTTTAGGCCAGGTGTCTCTGTAAAGCACTTTGTGACAACTGCTGTTGTAAAAAGGGCTTTATAAATGAATTCGATTGATACTACCTTATGTGCTTCATTTTGAGTTGTAAAATTCCTCTAGATGCTCTATAGTCCTTTGGTTGATACACTTACTGTCTGCTGATAAGCAACTGGTTGTGGGGGTGAGGTTTTGAGTTAAGGTACAGTTAGGATTGTAGTAATTAAATCAAGTTACTGAGTCAGAGCATCAACAAAAACCCTATTTGGATTCTGAATATGAAATGTTCCCCAATACCAATCTAGACAATGTATGATCTGTTAAATGAGGCTGTGTTCAGGTAGTGCAATTAGGTCTCTCTTAATATTATGTAGAAGTCACATTTGTCAGTGCAGATCTGATTGGTAAAAAAAATCAACTTTTCTACCTTGCCAAAAAGACTGGGGAGCTGTCAGTTTCATGCTCATTGTCCTCTGTCCTAAAATGCTGTTGGAGGAGAACCTTCTCCAAAGGGTTTTAAGAATGCCAGGAGCGAGGACATGTTGAATGAGGAAAAAGAATCCTTCACTTTTCCAATAATCAGGTTACAATAGGAACACCTGGGGTAAAGCCTGCCTAGCAATCAAGAACATTCATCTCACCTGTGTCAGGTCCTTAAAAAGGAGAGCAGTGACACAGAACTCACATCACAGGGAGGCTCAGTGAAGAAGTTTGTAGAGGTCTTAAGTGAGATTACTGACAATTTCAGAAGGTGTGAGGTCAACAGGTCTGATTACACTATCTTTATGACACTAGTCCCTGTTTGGTGAATTTAGTGTCCTGGTTAAAGTGATGATTACAGTGATCTTCGGTTAAAATGGTAGCTAGTGTTAATGTAGTATTGACTTAATTGTGACAACTGGTATTTGTCTTGTTCTTTCAGGACTCCCTCACCATGGCAGGGTTGATTGTTTTCTTGCTGCTCAGTGCTGCCTTTTCTCTGGGAGATCCACATTGGCGTAAGGGTGGCCTTCATATTTCAGCATAGTGTGTGATTAACTGGTTTGGGGAAAAAATATTCAGCAGTTAATGCAATATGTTGGTTAGTCATGGCTCTTGTAAATCTGTTTTTGAATGTACCCAGTTATTTTCCAACCACTAATTTAGATATTTTTCTTATGGTTGTCTTACAGGGCCACACAGGTGCCCTGGGGAATGGCGCCAGTTTGGTTCCCATTGTGTCATTTTCGATGAGACTCCAAGATCTTGGGCGGATGCGGAGGTAGCCCCCTAACTCTAGACTGGGGTGGATAAACACGACCGCACATCACTGGTGAAATGACATTGTCCATCTTTGCCTCTTCCTTCAGTTCCACTGTCAGTCTCTTGGTGGACACCTGGCCTCAGTACACAGCTGGCTGGAGTCTATATTTCTGGAGGCGTTGACTTTTGATTTACCTTTGACCTGGATTGGAGGAACAGATGGTGGTCAGCCAGAGATGAGACAGGTACCTTGTCATACTGGTGTAACAAAACACTATCAGTGACTACAGTTAGAAACACTCCACAGGGACAGTCTTGCTCCCAGTTTAGTAAGGTGTTATATATCTGGAAATGAGTCACAGGATGCTTGTGATGTCAAATCTCTTTGAAATAATTATCTCAGTCCCCAGGTCAATATTACATTAAAATTATACTAATGTAGTTCGTCTGCAAATAATACAATGATGTTTATTGATAACCCATTTCAGATTACTGTTTTGTTTCTGAAGACCAACAGTCTATAGCATTACTAATGCATCTGTGTTTTGTAGTATCCTGTGTACTTTCTGAATACAAATGTCATGTCTTTGCGTTGCTGCTGAGACCTCACTGCTTCTCTACAGTACAAGAGCTGGTCCTGGACTGATGGCTCTGGATTTAATTACCAACAGTGGGCAGAAGGAAAGCCTAACAACTCTATTGCTGGAGAGTCGTGTATTCAGATGAACTTTGGAGGTACAGTCATTCACTGATTCACTTGTCAAATATCAATTGGGAGTTCATTGAATACTTGTCTGTGATTTGGGAGTAATGTCTACTGTGTTCTTTGAAGATAAACATTGCTGGAACAATGAAGTCTGTGAAAAGCATTTTGCTTCGGTCTGCTCACAAAGCGATTGAAATCAATTGTTGCTGTAATGTTTACCTATTGATTGTTGTGGTTGTCAATAAAACAGCTGAACTCTACTGTCATGAGTTATTTAACTTAATGATCATTGTCCTTAATGGTTAGTTTCAGGGTCTAGAATGTGGTATAGTTTAACATTTCAAATATCTTGACATTCAACTTAACATCAATCTGAATGGCTTTCCATGTGTGGGGCAAAATATTTGAAAGCAGTTTCATCCAGTCCTGAGTAGAACCACTGCGTCTGCAGCACTGTCCAGTCCTCTTTTATTTGTGCCACTTTATCTCTCCGAAGTTATTCCTCCAAGTCATTCCGCTCTGCCACTGTGGGCCTCCGTATCATCCCTCGATCCAAGCTGCGGAGCTTTGGAGACGGGGCTTTTTCACAGGACTTTGGAATGCACTTCCACAATATATCCAGGACTCCCAATCTGTTGCCATATTCATCCACCACCTCAATTCTCCTCTGTTCAAACAAACCTATCCCCAGCCTTATGTTGTTTGACCCCCCCCCCCCCCCACCCCTTTTTGTGTAACTGTTTGTCTCATTTGCTCTCTGTAGTTATGTATTGTAAAGTGTCTTTGAAAAGTGCTATGTAATGTAGTATTTAAAAAATCTCATGACTGTCTCCTACAGAACTTCAATGTCAAGGTGTTAGAGGTAGAAGCCACATGTTTCCTAAAAACACTTAGAGTAGTAATTTTAGGGTCAAAGTATGGTTAGAGTAACATTTTTGCTGAAGGTCAGTACATAATCTGTAAGAGAATCAACAAACTCTTTTGGGACTCTGCCAAGATAGGTGTTGATAACACAATGTAAGATCTGTCAGATGAGGCTGTATTCAGATGGGCAGCATAATTTGTTTTGTCTTATTGGTAGACAGATCACAAGAGATCTTTTCGGTCTGTATTTTTCATAAGACAAATGTTCCACTTCGCTGAAAAAAAAGCTTTCAATTTAATGTTCATTGTGTCCTCTCCTAAAACCCCATTGGATGAGAAAACCCTTCCCTTGTTACCTCCTCCAATGGGTTTTAGGACTGAGAATGACAAAACAGGAAAAGGAGTTAGTTTACCAAGACTTAATGTGATTTCTGAAACTGTCTCTTCCTCATCTGTCTTTCAGAGTTCTCTCACTGTGACCATGTTGACCGTTCTGCTTCTCAGTGCTGTCTTTGCTCTGGGTGATGGGGGTAATTGGATCCACTTCCATGATGAATGTGTGAACTTTAGTCTGTGCATTTTTAAAATATGCCCTTGAAAGTGATCTGACATCACTGTGTTGACCAGGTTCAGACTGTGTTCAGATATAGTTCTTGGTTTCTAGAAAGAAATGGTGATGAAACAAACCCTTTAGTATATTCTCAAATGTGTACTTGTCATTCTTCAAACCCATTGGATAAGGTCTGGGGGAGGGACTTGATTTCATCCAATAGGCTGTTTGATCAGGAGAGGCAGTATGGGATATTTTGAAGGGGCCATTAGTCCCATTTCCTGTACTCTCCCTATAGTTCCCCTCAGCCTTCACAGCACATACTTCCTGTTTCATTGTAGTGGATGTGAAGTGATGAATGAACACTCATTTTACTGGGATTTGTTCTCAGGTAAGCACAAGTGTCCAAAAAGATGGTTTGAGTTTCAGTCACAATGCTTCCTGATTGACAAGACTGCGAGGACCTGGCGTGAAGCAGAGGTAACACTTCTGTGAATTAACCTAAGGAAAGTTCCTGAA
Organism: Esox lucius; assembly: GCF_011004845.1. Taxonomy (NCBI): domain Eukaryota; kingdom Metazoa; phylum Chordata; class Actinopteri; order Esociformes; family Esocidae; genus Esox; species Esox lucius. The sequence continues at coordinate 4,523,119 of NC_047592.1, read as the reverse complement.
ATGGGCAGGGCTCCAGTTAATTTACAAACCAACATTTGAGGGCTTTGTTCAACTGGACCTTTCCATAAGCTTAACGTTTTTCACCTCGCAGCCTGGTCTTTTGATACTCACAGCACAAGGTTTGATGATTGACAGTAAAACTGGACTGTACAATGAACTTGTTCTTTGTCCTTGTCTACCTCTCATTCTAGCACCACTGTGTGTCTCTGGGCCGGAATCTAGAGTCTGAGCATGATTCCAACTGCTACTCTGGACACTTGGCATCGGTGCACAACCCTGAGGAATTCCAGTTCCTGCAGGCACTAACACAGACTGTGAGCCTCCCGCTCTGGATTGGAGGTTCAGCCCAGGTAGAGTATATTTGGACTGACTCACTAGGAACACGAAGTCTAGGGTCACATCTCTGGTAGTGGGAAGATTCAGGATGTGCTTGCTGAAGGCAACTTCCACAACCACCTGATCTTCATTGATTTCCCCCCCCCCATACACAGGATGGACGATGGTCCTGGAGTGACAGCTCCAAATTCAACTACAAGAACTGGGCCAAAGGAAAGCCGGAGAACTTTGATCCTGCCAGAAGGCCATGTATCCAGATGAACTATGGAGGTACTGTAGATCCACCATAGGTTTAGTCATCTGACTTATGTTTGCAAGCTGCATCTGATACATTTCTTATTCTTCAGAGAAACACCGGTGGAATGATGCAACGTGTGGAATGAAGTTTCTCTCCCTGTGTTCTCTAAGGACAGAGTAGATCTGTCAGAATCAGATTTCAGTGTCTCTGAACACACTAGGGATAATCACAGGCATGAATGTTTGTGAATGCTCCTTATTTGACTAATAAAACAAGTGCACACATTCCTCTTGCCAGAATTATTGCCTCCATGATACTGCTCTGCATTAATCTTTACCTTCTATACAATGCAAACCTACAATCTGAGGTGGTTCTTTGTGAACTGGAGTGGGAGGACCATGTGCTTATGACCTGAGGGGTTGTGATTAAATTAAAAAAGGCCACTCTTACGCCAATGTGGATCTCCCAGAGAAAAGGCAGCACTGAGCAGCAAGAAAATAATCAACCCTGCCATGGTGAGGGAGTCCTGAAAGAACAAGACAAATACCAGTTCTTGTCAAAATTAAGTCAATACTACACTAACACTTGCTACCATCGCAACCAAAGAAGATCACTGTAATCATCACTTTAACCAGGACACTAAATTCACCAAACAGGGACTAGTGTCATGTGGCATAAAGACAGTGTAATCAGACCAGTTGACCTCTCACCTTCTGAAATTGCCAGTTATCTCACTTAAGACCTTTAAAAAATTCTTCAATGAGCCTCCCTGTGATGTGAGTTCTGCATCACTGCTCTCCTTTTTAAAGACCTGACACAGGTGAGATGAATGTTCTTGATTGCTAGGCAGGCTTTACACCAGGTGTTCCTATTGTAACCTGATTATTGGAAAGATGAAGGATTCATTTTCCTAATTTAACATTCTCAATTTAATGCTCATGTCCTGTCTCCTGGCATTCTTAAAACCCTTTGGAGAAGGTTCTCATCCAAAAGCTTTTTAGGACAGAACAATGAGCATGAAACTGACAGCTCTTCAGGTCTTTTTGGCATGGTAGAAAAGTTGATTTCTTTGACCAGTCAGATCTGCACTGAAAATTTTGACTTTTACATAAAACAGACCAAATTGCACTGCCTGAACACAGCCTAATCTAACAGATCATACATTGTCTAGATTGGTATTGGGGTTTTTGTAGATGCTCTGACTCAGTAACTTGATTTAATACCTTTAATCCTAACTGTACCTTAACACAAAACCCTAACTGCCACATTCTAGACTGGAACTAACAACCCTCAAGGACATGACATGCAGAATTAACCCAAATGCCAAGAAATGTGTACAGCCACAAAAGTCAACAGGACAATGTCACAGCAACAAAGTCATTTAATTGCTTCTGGAGCAAACTGATGCAAAGCGCTGCTCAGACTTCGTCATGGCCAGAAAAGGGCAATACCCATTGTCTAAATTTACAATCAGATTCAGAAGTATAGGAATGGGCTGATGAGTTATTGACTTCCCTTGACAACTATTACCTACCGCAGGCTGGACAGGGTTTGGGTTAGTATGGTGGCTGGGACAAACTAAGGCCTGCGGGCCATTATTAGCGTAAACCCAACAAGCAATTGCTCACCAGCAGAAAGTAATACTAGAAACATCTACATTGTAAAATTTCAGTTGTGTACAGACATTAGTTTCAGGGTCATGAATTTTGATTGAATGAACTGAATTAAAATGACCATAAGCTGCCACATGCTAAACTCTGGAACTAACAACCCTCAAGGACATGATGTAAAATTAAACCAAATGACACAAGAAATGTGTTCAGCTGTTTTATTGACAACCACATCATTCAACAGGATGATGTCACAGCAACAAGTTCATTTAATGGCTTCTGGAGCAGACTGATGCAAAGCGCTTCTCACAGACGTCGTCGTTCCAGCGATGTTTATCTTCAAAGAAAACAGTAAAAATTACTCCCACATGGACAGGATTCAATGAACTGTCAAGTTAGATGTGACTGATGGACAGGTAAATGACGATACCTCCAAAGTTCATCTGAATACACGTCTCTGACACCATTATAGTTTTTGGGTTCCCCTTGTGCCCATTCGTGGTAATTAAACCCAGATCCATCAGTCCAGGACCAGCTCCTGTCCTGTGGAGAAGTGTAGGTTATCACACATGACATTTAGGCATTCAACAACTACACAAGCAAATACCACAGAACACCGATCCATTCAGAAAGGTATAGAAACTAACCAGTAACCTGTTTCAGCCCAATCAACAAACATCTATATCATGGTGTCCCAAAACACAGACTGGCTCACATTGACATCATTAAACTGCAGTACCGGTCAACTGAACAGGCTATTGAAGACATCACACAATATTTCAAACAGATTTGACATCATAAGCATCCTGTAGACCCATTTCCAAGTATACCTAATGACCTTACAGATCTGGGAGCAAGACTGTCCCTGAAGTCCATGACCTCAGACCTTCAAAACTGAAGCAGCGGGATCCAAACTGCTGCCATCCCTGATTACATTCAGGTGTCCCTGTAAAACAGTAAGATATTGACCAGTCTAAATGGCTGATTAAGACAACAGGGTACATTGTGTATTTCAGTTTACAATAAACAAGTTTGAGCTACATACTGCATTAAACTATTAAATGACACCATGTTAAAAATATGAGGGGAGTCCTTACTAAAACTTGCATCTCCCAAAGAATAAGCAGCACTGAGAAGCAAGAACATCATTAACACCCCCATGGTGAGGTTGTCCTGAAAACCGATGAAGACCAGTTCCTGTCTGAAGCCTTACTAACCGGCAAAAAGAAAATGACCATGACTAAAATATTTGTTTGTACCAAAAACATTTTGCTATAGAACACCAACATCTCTTCAGTTTCACCAAACGTGTGATTACCAGGACTCAATTAAAATTGTAATGAAAATTGAAATACTCCAGCAATCGTCTCCTCCACAATATTCAGGTGAACTCCTCCACAGTGGAGGAGACTGTTGCCGGAGTTCCAGTTATATTTCAATTTCCATAACAATCTTAATTGAGTCCTGTAATTTTAACCAGGAGACACAACAAGGAATATATTGTCATTCAGAATTTAGACACTTTAATTAGAATGACACCTGTTGAACACTCACCTTCTGAGCACCTCAGTTTATCACACCACTCGTTAAGGCCTCTAACATCTCCACTGAGTCTTCCTGTGATGTGAGTTCTGTACCTCCTCTCCTTCTTAAGGACCTGAGATGAATGTCCTTGATTACTGGGCAGGCTTTATCACAGGTGTCCCTAATTAAGTTTTTGTAAACTGATTGTTTGAAATGTGAACCACTCCTTTTCCTTTTTTTGGGGGTCTCAATTGAATACTTAAGGCTTAAATATAAAACTGACCACAGTAGAAGTCCTATCCCAGGTCAGTGTACATATGTACACAAAAGGAAATTTATGTATTGGTGGCAGGGGACAAAGGTAGCGTTGAGAAAGCCTGCATTCACCACTACACATACAAGCACTGTTGCTCTGGATAAGAGGGTCTGATAGAGGACTACAACATTTGAAATGTAGAACACCAAATTGCAAAATGGTCCAGAATGGTTTAACGTCACGATTCTGGTCCAAGACAAAAAAAACATCATTTCTTGGGTACTAGTGCACTATAGGACAATGTCAGTTCAGGTGAAGCACCTTTCAAGTCACTGTTCCATTATCTCATTAACAGAAAACAGGGTACCTTTACAAAGTGTGCCTGGACAGCATCAGAGCCCCCAATCCAGGCAGAGGCAACTAACCATGGCTAAGTCTTCACATCGTCAACCACCTACAGTGGATCACTTTCTACAAGACCTTTAGGGCACTAAGGAATGAACAGGGCATCACTTGGGAAGCAGACAGAAACAGAACACTCACCGTTTAAGCACCACAGGTTACTTCACTTTGGTTCCCTGCAAGGGTCTTCACAGCTTCTCACTGCCTTCTGCTTCTTTTAAAGGTCCTGTCACCGGTCCTGTCACGGTGGGATGAATGCCCTGGTTTGACTTGACCTTATCCAATGGGTTTGAAGAATGACAAGTACACATTTGAGAATATTTCTAAAGGGTTTGTTTCATCACCATTTCTTTCTAGAAACCAAGAACTATAACTGAACCCAGTCTGAACCTGGTCAACACAGTGATGTCAGATCACTTTCAAGGGCACAGCTTAAAAATGCACAGAATAAAGTTAACACATCCATCATTCCTGTTCCCATCTGCCAGACAAAATGTGCAAGTTTATTTATGTAAACATGTAAGGGGATCCATTTACCCCCATCGCCCGCATCACCCAGAGCAAAGACAGCACTGAGAAGCAGAACAATCAACATGGTCACAGTGAGAGAACTCTGAAAGACAGACAAGGAAGAGACAAACAATTTCAGAAGTCACATTAATGTAAGCGAGTGAAGCAGTTCCCTAATGTCTTCCAGCATGCAGTACAAATTACCTTGTTAAGAAGCCCTCAAAAGTCACAACTGCATCTCTCAGTATTCTGAGTCACTCTCCTCTCCTTTTTAAGTATCAGACACAGGTGAGATGAATGTCCTGGATTGCTGGGCAGGCTTTATCACAGGTGCTCCTAATAAGTCTTGGTAAACTGACTCCTTTTCCTGTTTGGTCATTCTCAGTCCTAAAACCCATTGGAGGAGGTAACAAGGGAAGGGTTTTCTCATCCAATGGGGTTTTAGGAGAGGACACAATGAACATTAAATTGAAAGCTCCCCCCCTTTTTTTTTTCAGCGAAGTGGAACATTTGTGATATGTCTTTAAGTAATTGATTTGATCATCTACGAAAAATACAGCCAAAAAGATCTCGTGATCTGTCTAATAATAATACAAAACAAATTATGCTGCCTGTCTGAATGCAGCCTCATCTGACAGCTCTTACATTGTGTTATCAACACCAATCTTGGCAGAGTCCCAAACGAGTTTGTTGATTCTCTTACAGATTATGTACTGATCTTCAGCAAAAATTTACTCTAACCATACTTTAGTTGACCCTAATAATACTACCCTTAATAGTGATTTTATGAAACATGTGTCTTCTCACAAATATGATGGAATTCGAGTAGTTGAAGAACTGTCTTTTAAAATCAAGTAGGTGAAAAAGATTAAAACTCATTCCTTATATTGAAATCAATCATGACAGAAAATATATTGTGCAAGCAACTAGTAGGTCTCTACTAGATTATGGTGACATTCTTTATAAGCATGCATAAGCTTCTTTACAAAATTTTTTGGAGGCAGTCACTCAACCGTGTTTTTTTTAAATCACTGGTGCAAATTTTCACACTCACCATTACGTAATTCAGTTGTCTGGGAGGCAATAACCTCTGTAACACCTTGACATTGAAGTTTTGTAGGAGACAGTCATGAGAATTTAAAACATTACATTTATATAGCCCTTTTCAAAAACCCAAAGACACTTTACCATACATAACTACAGAGAGCAATGAAAAAAATGGTATATTTATATATATTTATATTTGTGGAGTGTTTCTAACCGTAGTCACTGATATTGTTTTGTTACACCAGTATGACGAGGTACCTGTGTCATCTGAGGCTGACCACCATCCGTTCCTCCAATCCAGGTCAAAGGTAAATCTATAGTCAACGCCTCCAGAAATATAGACTCCAGCCAGCTGTGTACTGAGGCCAGGTGTCCACCAAGAGACTGACAGTGGAACTGAAGGAAGAGGCAAAGATGGACAATGTCATTTAACCACTGATGTGCGGTCGTGTTTATCCACCCCAGTCTAGAGTTAGGGGGCTACCTCCGCAGCCGCCCAAGATCTTGGAGTCTCATCGAAAATGACACAATGGGAACCAAACTGGCGCCATTCCCCAGGGCACCTGTGTGGCCCTGTAAAACAACCGTAAGAAAAATATCTAAATTAGTGGTTGTAAAATAACTGGGTACATTCAAAAACAAATTTAAGAGCCATGACTAACCAACAACTTGCATTGAAATGTTGAAGATTTTTCCCCAGACCAGTTAATCACACACTATGCTGAAATATGAAGGCCACTCTTACGCCAATGTGGATCTCCCAGAGAAAAGGCTGCACTGAGCAGCAGGAAAATAATCAACCCTGCCATGGTGAGGGAGTCCTGAAAGAACAAGACAAATACCATTTCTTGTCATAATTAAGTCAATACTACACTAACACTAGCTACCATCTCAACCGAAGAAGATCACTGTAATCATCACTTTAACCAGGACACTAAATTCACCAAACAGGGACTAGTGTCATGTTGCATACAACTAGTGTAATCAGACCTGTTGACCTCTCACCTTCTGAAATTGTCAGTTATCTCACTTAAGACCTCCACAAACTTCTTCAATGAGCCTCCCTGTGATGTGAGTTCTGTGTCACTGCTCTCCTTTTTAAGGACCAGACACAGGTGAGATGAATGTTCTTGATTGCTAGGCAGGCTTTACCCCAGGTGTTCCTATTATAACCTGATTATGGAAAGGTGAAGTATTCATTTTCCTATTTTAACATTCTCAATGTAATGCCCATGTCCTCTCTCCTGGCTGTCTTAAAACCCTTTGGATTAGGTTCTCATCCAACAGCATTTTAGGACAGAGGACAATGAGCATGAAACTGACTGCTCTCCAGGTCATTTTGGCAAGGTAGAAAAGTTGATTTCTTTGACCAGTCAGATCTGCACTGAAAAATTTGACTTGTACATAAGACAGACCAAATTGCACTGCCTGAACACAGCCTCATCTAACAGATCATACATTGTCTAGATTGGTATTGGGGAACATTTCCTATTCAGAGTCCCAGTAGGGTTTTTGTTGATGCCCTGACTCAGTAACTTGATTTAATAACTTTAATCCTAACCGTACTATAACACAAAACTCTGCCACATCCTAGACTCTGGAACTAAAAACCCTCAAGGACATGACTTGTAAAATTAACCCAAAATGCCACAAAATGTGTTCAATCACAGCATTCAACAGGACAATGTCACAGCAACAAGTTCATTTAATGGCTTCTGGAGAAAACTGATGCAAAAGCGCTTCACAGACTTCGTCATGGCCAGAAAAGGGCAATACCCATTGTCTATATTTACAATCACATTCAGAAATATAGGAATGGGCTGATGAGTTAATGACTTCCTTTGACAACTATGACCTACTGTTTGGGTTAGTATGGTGGCTGGGACAAACTATGACCTGCAGGCCATTATTAGCTTAAACCCAACAAGCAATTGCTCACCAGCAGAAAGTAATACTAGAAACCAAATTCCTATGAAACATCTAGATTGTGAAATTTCACAAGTAACGCTGCAGTGGTGTACAGACATAAGTATCAGGGTCATGAATTTTGATTGAATTAACTGAATTAAAATGACCATAAACTGCCCCATGCTAAACTCTGGAACTAACAACCCTCAAGGACATGAAGTAAAATTAAACCAAATGACACAAGAAATGTGTTCAGCTGTTTTATTGACAACCACATCATTCAACAGGATGATGTCACAGCAACACGTTCATTTAATGGCTTCTGGAGCAGACTGATGCAAAGCGCTTCTCACAGACGTCGTCATTCCAGCGATGTTTTTCTTCAAAGAAAACAGTAAAAATTACTCCCACATAGACAGGATTCAATGAACTGTCAAGTTAGATGTGACTGATGGACAGGTGAATGACTATACCTCCAAAGTTCATCTGAATACACGGCTCTCTGACACCATTATAGTTGTTGGGTTCCCCTTGTGCCCATTCATGGTAATTAAATCCAGATCCATCAGTCCAGGTCCAGCTCCTGTCCTGTGGAGAAGTGTAGGTTTCAGCGTCACACCCATAACATTTAGGCATTCAACAACTTCACAAGTACCACAGAACACTGATCCATTCGGAAAGTTATAGAAATTAACCTAATACCAGTAACCTGTTTCAGCCTAATCAACAAACATCTATATTTTGTTGTCCCAAATCACAGACTGGCTCACATTGACATCACTAAACTACAGTACTGGCCAACTGAACACAGGCTACTGAAGACATCCCACAATATTTCAAACAGATTTGACATAAGCATCCTGTAAACCCATTTCCAAGTATACCTTATGACCTTACAGATCTGGGAGCAAGACTGTCCCTGTGGAGTGTTTCTAACTGTGGTCATTCCGATGAAGCGCGTTTCGTTACACCAGTAAGACAAAGTACCTTTGTCAACTCTGGCCGACCACCATCATTTCCTCCAATCCAGGTCAAAGGTGAACCTACAGACAACGTCTCCAGGAACCTAGACTCCTTCCAGCTGTGTACTGAGGCCAGGTGTCCACCAAGAGACTGACAGTGACGCTAAAGAGGCAAAGATGGACAAAGTTATTAAACCAGGAATATGCAGTAGTGTTTCCACACCCAAATATCTAGGGTGAGACGGCTACCTCTGCCTCAGTCCATGACCTCAGAGTCTCTTCAAAACGGAAGCAGCAGGATCCAAACTGGTGCCATCCCCGATTAAATTCGGGTGGCCCTGTAAAACAATAAGATACTGACCAGTCTAAATGGCTGAACACATTTTTCAATGTACCCTGTTGTCTTAATTCACAATAAACAAGTGTGAGCTTTCAAACTGCATTAAACTACTAAATATGACACCATGTTTAAATATGAGGGGAGTCCTTACTAAAACATGCATCTCCCACACAACATAAGGAATATAGTGTCATTAAGACATATACTTCAATTAGAATGACACCTGTTGAACACTCACCTTCTGAGCACCTCAGTTTATCACACAACTTGTTAAGGCCTCTTCTAAAACCTCCACTGAGTCTTCCTGTGATGTGAGTTCTTCAGTTCCTCTCCTTCTTAAGGACCTGACATATGAATGTCCTGGATTGCTGGGCAGGCTTTATCACAGGTGCTCCTAATTAAGTCTTGGTAAACTGACTCCTTTTCCTGTTTTGTCATTCTCAGTCCTAAAACGCATTGGAGGAGGTAACAAGGGAAGGGTTTTCTCATCCAATGGGGTTTTAGGAGAGGACACAATGATCATTAAATTGAAAGCTCCTCCCTTCTTTTTTTTCAGCGAAGTGGAACATTTGTGAAATGTCTTTAAGTAATTGATCGGATCAACTATGAAAAATATAGACCGAAAAGATCTCTTGTGATCTATCTACTAATAAGACAAAACAAATTATTCTGCCTGACTGAATGCAGCCTCATCTGACAGATCCTACATAAAATTTGTTAAAACCCATCTTGACAGAGTCCCAATAGAGTTTGCTGATTCTCTTAAAGATTATGTACTGATCTTCAGCAAAAATTAAATGTAGAAATCAGTCATGTCATTGAAAAGATATTGTGCAACTATTAGGTCCCTATAAGATTATAGTGACATTCTGAATAGGCATGCATGCATCAGCTTCTGTACTCAAATTTCTGGATGCAGTCAATCTTGTTTTAGCACTGGTGCAAATTTTCACACTCACCATTACATGATTAAGTTGGCTGGGAGTCAATAACCTCTATAACACCTTGACATTTAAGTTTTGTAGGAGACAGTCATGAGAATTATTTTTAATACAATTACATTGATATAGCACTTTACAACACATACATAACTACAGAGAGCAATGAGACAAATGGTAGCTAACAAAACAAAAATGGGGGGGGTTGGGTCAAACAACATAGGGCTGGGGATAGGCTTGTTTGACAAGAGACGACTTGAGGTGGTGGACGAATATGGCAACATATTTGGAGTCCCGGATGAATTGTGGAAGTGCATTCCAAAGTCTTGGAGCAGCCCGTGAAAAAGCCCCGTCTCCCAAGCTCCACAGCTTGGATCGAGGGATAATGAGGAGGCCCACAGTGGCAGAGCGGAATGACTTGGAGGAATGGTATTGGGGAATAACTTCCGAGAGATAGGGTGGTTCAAATAAAAGACTGGACAGTGCTGCAGATGCAGTGGGCCTATTCAGAACTGGATGAAACTGCTTTCAAAAAGTTTGCCCCACACATGGAAAGCCATTCAGATTGATGTTAGGTTAAATGTCAATGTCAAGATATTTGAAATGTTAAACTGTGCCACATTCTAGACCCTGAAACTAACCCTTAAGAACAATGATCATTAAGTTCAATAACTCATGACAGTAGAGTTCAGCTGTTTTATTGACAACCACAACAATCAATAGGTAAACATGACATGAACAATTGATTTCAATCGCTTTGTGAGCAGACAGAAGCAAAGTGCTTTTCACAGACTTCATTGTTCCAGCGATGTTTATCTTCAAAGAAAACAGTAGACATTACTCCCAAATCACAGACAAGTATTCAATGGACTCCCAATTGAGATTTGACAAATGTATCAGTGAATGACTGTACCTCCAAAATTCATCTGAATGCACGACTCTCCAGCAATAGAGTTGTTAGGCATTCCTTCTGCCCACTGTCGGTAATTAAATCCAGAGCCATCAGTCCAGGACCAGCTCTTGTGCTGTAAAGAAGCAATGAGGTCTCAGCAGCAATGCAAAGACATGACATTTGTATTCAGAAAGTACACAGGTTGCTACAAAATGCAGACTCATTAGAAAGGCTATAGACGTTTGTCTTCAGAAATGAGAACACTAATCTGAAATGGGTTATCAATAAACATCATTGTATTATTTGCAGACAAACTACATTAGCATCATTTTAACATAGTATTGCTCAGGGGTCTGAGGTAGTAATGTTATACCTTCAAAGAGATTTGACATCACAAGCACCCTGTTACTTATTTCCAGATATACCCAAACGCCTTAATAAACTAGGAGCAAGACTGTCCATGTGGAGTGTTTCTAACTGTAGTCACTGATAAAGCGTGTTTTGTTACACCAGTATGACGAGGTACCGGAGTCATCTCCGGCTGACCACCATCAGTTCCTCCAATCCAGGTCAAAGGAAAACCAGAAGTCAAAGACTCTAGAAATCTAGACTCCAGCCAGTTGTGTACTGAGGCCAGGTGTCCACCAAGAGACTGACAGTGGAACTGAAGGAAGAGGCAAAGATGGACAATGTCAATTAACCAGTGATGTGCGGTCATGTTTATCCACCCCAGGCTAGAGTTAGGGGGCTACCTCCGCATCCGCCCAAGATCTTGGAGTCTCATCGAAAATGACACAATGGGAACCAAACTGGCGCCATTCCCCAGGGCACCTGTGTGGCCCTGTAAAACAACCGTAAGAAAAATATCTAAATTAGTGGTTGTAAAATAACTGGGTACATTCAAAAACAAATTTACAAGAGCCATGACTAACCAACAACTTGCATTGAAATGTTGAAGATTTTTCCCCAGACCAGTTAATCACAGACTACACTGAAACTTACACCATTGTGGATCTCCCAGAGAAAAGGCAGCACTGAGCAGCAGGAAAATAATCAACCCTGCCATGGTGAGGGAGTCCTGAAAGAACAAGACAAATACTAGTTCTTGTCATAATTAAGTCAATACTACACTAGCACTAGCTACCATCTCAACCAAAGAAGATCACTGTAATCATCACTTTAACCAGGACACTAAATTCACCAAACAGGGACTAGTGTCATGTTGCATACAACTAGTGTAATCAGACCTGTTGACCTCTCACCTTCTGAAATTGTCAGTTATCTCACTTAAGACCTCCACAAACTTCTTCAATGAGCCTCCCTGTGATGTGAGTTCTGTGTCACTGCTCTCCTTTTAAGGACCTGACACAGGTGAGATGAATGTTCTTGATTGCTAGGCAGGCTTTACCCCAGGTGTTCCTATTATAACCTGATTATGGAAAGGTGAAGTATTCATTTTCCTATTTTAACATTCTCAATTTAATGCTCATGTCCTCTCTCCTGGCTGTCCCTTTGGAGAAGGTTCTCATCCAACAGCATTTTAGGACAGAGGACAATGAGGATGAAACTGACAGCTCCCCTGGTCTTTTTGGCAAGTTAGAAAAGTTGATTTCTTTGACCAATCAGATCTGCACTGAAAAATGTGACTTCTACATGAGACAGACCAATTTGCACTGCCTGAACACAGCCTCATCTAACAGATCATACATTGCCTAGGTTGGTATTTTAATTATACAGTCTTCATTTCACAAACCTGCTTAAAGACATTAAATCCAATTTGTCTGTATGCTTGAGCATTGCATATGAAAATACTACCTTATGTGCTTCATTTTGAGTCTTAATATCCCTCTAGAAGCTCTATAGTCTTTTGGTTGATACATTTACTGTCTGCTGATAAGCAACTGCTTGTTGGGGTGATGTTTTGAGTTAAGGTACAGTTAGGATTGAAGTTATTAAATCAAGTTACTGAGTCAGAGCATCAACATCTCTTCTTGGACTCTGAATATGAAATGTTCCCCAATACCAATCTAGGCAATGTATGATCTGTTAGATGAGGCTGTGTTCAGGCAGTGCAATTTGGTCTGTCTTATGTAGAAGTCAAATTTTTCAGTGCAGATCTGACCGGTCAAAGAAAATCAACTTTTCCACCTGGCCAAAAAGACAGGGGAACCTGTCCTTAAACACTGTTGGATGAGAACCTTCTCCAAAGGGTTCTAAGAAATCCTTTTCTCTGGGAGATCCACATTGGTGCAAGAGTTTCAGCGTAGTGTGTGTGATTAAATGGTTTGGGGAAAAAATCTTCAACAGTTTAATGCAATTTGTTGGTTAGTCATGGCTCTTGTAAATTTGTTTTTGAATGTACCCAGTTATTTTACAACCACTAATTTAAATATTTTTCTTACGGTTGTCTGACTGGGCCACACAGGTGCCCTGGAGAATGGCGCCAGTTTGGATCATATTGTGTCATTTTCGATGAGACTCCAAGATCTTGGTCGGATGCGGAGGTAGCCCCCTAACTCTAGACTGGGGTGGATAAACACAACCGCACATCACTGGTTAAATGATATTGTCCATCTTTGCCTCTTCCTTCAGTTCCACTGTCAGTCTCTTGGTGGACACCTGGCCTCAGTACACAGCTGGCTGGAGTCTATATTTCTGGAGGCGTTGACTTTTGATTTACCTTTGACCTGGATTGGAGGAACGGATGGTGGTCAGCCTCAGATGACACAGGTACCTCGTCATACTGGTGTAACAAAACAATATCAGTGACTACGGTTAGAAACACTCCACAGGGACCGTCTTGCTCCCAGATTAGTAAGGTGTTTGGGTATATCTGGAAATAAGTCACAGGGTGCTTGTAATGTCAAATCTCTTTGAAGGAATTATATAATTACCTCAGACCACTGGCCAATACCACTTCAAAATGATGCTAATGTAGTTTGTCTGCAAATAATACATAATGATGTTTATTGATAGCCCATTTCAGGTTAGTGTTTTCATTGTTCTGTTTCTGAAGACAAACAGTCTATAGCCTTTGCTAATGCATCTGCATTTTGTAGTATCCTGTGTACTTTCTGAATACAAATGTCATGTCTTTGCATTGCTGCTGAGACCTCACTGCTTCTCTACAGTACAAGAGCTGGTCCTGGACTGATGGCTCTGGATTTAATTACCAACAGTGGGCAGAAGGAATGCCTAACAACTCTATTGGTGGAGAGTCTTGTATTCAGATGAATTTTGGAGGTACAGTCATCCACTGATCCATTTGTCAAATCTCAACTCAGGAGTTCATTGAATACTTTGAAGATAAACAGCACTGGAACAATGAAATCTGTGAAAAGCACTTTGCTTCTGTCTGCTCACAAAGCGATTGAAATCAATTGTTGCTGTCATGTTTACCTATTGATTGTTGTGGTCAATAAAACAGCTGAACTCTACTGTCATGAGTTATTTAACTCATTATTGTCCTTGATGGTTAGTTTCAGGGTCTAGAATGGGGCACAGTTTAACCTTTTAAATATCTTGACATTCAACTTAACATCAATCTGAATGGCTTTCCATGTGTGGGGCAAAATATTTGAAAGCAGTTTCATCCAGTTCTGAATAGGCCCACTGTGTCTTCAGCACTGTCCAGTCCTTTTTTCATTTGAACCACCCTATCTCTCGGAAGTTATTCCCCAATACCATTCCTCCAGGTCATTCTGCTCTGCCACTGCTGGCCTCCTTAACATCCCTCGATCCAAGCTGCGGAGCTTTGGAGACAGGACTTTTTCACGGGCTGCTCCAAGACTTTGGAATGCACTTCCACAATTCATCCGGGACTCCATCTGTTGCCATCTTCATCCACCACCTCAAGTCTCCTCTGTTCAAACAAGCCTATCCCCCGCCTTATGATGTTTGACCCACCCCTTTATGTATTTTTTGTCTCATTGCTCTCTGTAGTTATGTATGTATTGTAAAGCGTCTTTGAAAAGTGCTATATCAATGTAATGTATTATTTAAAAAGAATTCTAATGACTGTTTCCTACAACACTTCAATGTCAAGGTGTTATGGAGGTTATTGACTCCCAGCCAACTGAATTATGTAATGTGATAAAAATCCACAGTTGAGTGACTGCATCCCGAAATTTGAGTAAAGAAGCTTATGCATGCACATACACAATGTCACCATAATCTAGTGGAGACCTGCTAGTTTCTTGCACAATACATATTCCATGACATGATTGATTTCTATAAAAGGAACAAGTTTTAATATTTTTCACCCAACTCAATGTTTTTGAAAGACAGTTCTTCAACTACTCGAATTCCAACATATTTGCAAGAAGCCACGTTTCATAAAATCACTATTAAGGGTAGTAATTTTAGGGTCAACTAAAGTATGGTTAGAGTAAATTTTTTGCTGAGGATCAGGACATAATCTGTTAGAGAATCAACCAACTCTTTTGGGACTCTGCCAAGATAGGTGTTGATAACACATCTAATGTAAGATCTGTCAGATGAGGCTGCATACAGGCAGGATAATTTGTTTTGTCTTATTAGTAGATAGATCACAAGATCTTTTTGGTCTGTATTTTTCATATTTGATCAAATCAATTACTTAAAGACAAACGTTCCACTTCGCTGAAAAAAAAAGGGGGGAGCTTTCAATTTAATGATCATTGTGTCCTCTCCTAAAACCCCATTGGATGAGAAAACCCTTCCCTTGTTACCTCCTCCAATGGGTTTTAGGACTGAGAATGACAAAACAGGAAAAGGAGTCAGTTTACCAAGACTTATTTAGGAGCACCTGAGATAAAGCCTGCCCAGCAATCCAGGACATTCATCTCACCTGTGTCTGGTCCTTAAAAAGGAGAGGAGAGTGACTCAGAGTTCTGAGAGATGTAGTTGTGACTTTTGAGGGCTTCTTAACAAGGTCATTTGTACTGCATGCTGGAAGACATTAGGGAACTGCTTCACTCGCCTGCATTAATGTGACTTCTGAAACTGTTTGTCTCTTCCTTGTCTGTCTTTCAGAGTTCTCTCACTGTGACCATGTTGATTGTTCTGCTTCTCAGTGCTGTCTTTGCTCTGGGTGATGCGGGTGATGGGGGTAATTGGATCCACTTACATGTTTACATAAATACACTTTCACATTTTTTCTGGCAGGTGGGAACAGGAATAATGGATGTGTGAACTTTATTCTGTGCATTTTTAAGGTATGCCCTTGAAAGTGATCTGACATCACTGTGTTGACCAGGTTCAGACTGAGTTCAGTTATAGTTCTTGGTTTCTAGAAAGAAATGGTGATAAAACAAACCCTTTAGTATATTCTCAAATTTGTATTTCCAATTCTTCAAACCCATTGGACAAGGTCTAGGGGAGGGACTTCATTTCATCCAATAGGCTGTATGGTATATGTTGAAGGGGCCACTAGTTCCATTTCCTGTACTCTCCCTATAGTTCCCCTCAGTCTTCACAGCACATACTTCCTGTTTCATTGTAGTGGATGTGAAGTGATGAATGAACACTCATTTGACTGGGATTTGTTCTCAGGTAAGCGCAAGTGTCCAAAAAGATGGTTTGAGTTTCAGTCACAATGCTTCCTGATTGACAAGACGGCAAGGACCTGGCATGAAGCAGAGGTAACACTGTTCTGTGAATTAACCTAAGTCAAGTTCCTGAAATGGGCATTGTTCATCTGGACCATTCCATAAGCTTAAGGATTTTCACCTCGAAGCCTGGTCTTTTGATACTCCCAGCACAAGGTTTGATAATTCAGTGAAACTGTACAATGAACTTGTTCTTTGTCCTGGTCTACCTCTTATTCTAGCACAACTGTGTGTCTCTGGGCTGGAACCTAGAGTCTGAGCATGATTCCGACAGCTACTCTGGACACTTGGCATCGGTGCACAACCCTGAGGAATTCCAGTTCCTGCAGGCACTAACACAGACTGTGAGCCTCTCGCTCTGGATTGGAGGTTCAGCCCAGGTAGAGTATATTTGGACTGACTCACTAGGAACACGAAGTCTAGGGTCACATCTCAATTCAAATGTAGGTTTAGAGGACCTTATGAGCCACATCTACACCTGAATCATGCTTGACTGTCAGGATACAGGGACTCTCCACTAGCATTTCTGGTCACTCTGCACATTTTGGGAGTAGCTTTTAATTTATGTACAGGTGGTAGTGGGAAGATTCAGGGTGTGCTTGATAAAGGCAACTTCCACAACCACCTGATCTTCATTGATTGCCCCCCCCCCCCCACACACAGGATGGACGATGGTCCTGGAGTGACGGCTCCAAATTCAACTACAAGATCTGGGCCAAAGGAAAGCCGGAGAACTTTGATCCTGCCAGAAGGCCATGTATCCAGATGAACTATGGAGGTACTGTAGATCCACTATAGGTTTAGTCATCTGACTTATGTTTGCAAGCTGCATCTGATACATTTCTTATTCTTCAGAGAAACACAGGTGGAATGATGCAACGTGTGGGATGAAGTTTCCCTCCCTGTGTTCTCTAAGGACAGAGTAGATCTGGCAGAATCAGACTTCAGTGTCACTGAACAGACTAAGGATAAAAAAAAAGCATGAATGTTCTGGTGAATGCTCCTGATTTGACTAATAAAACAAGTGCACACATTCCTCTTGCCAGAATTATTGCTGCTTTAAACTTTATACCTTCTATACAATGTAAACCTACAATCTGAGGTGGTTCTTTGTGAACTGGAGTGGGACGACCATGTGCTTATGACCTGAGGGGTTGCAATTAAAATCAGTTTAAAATGGCACAGGGGGCAATGACCCTTCTGCACACTACCCAGGGTCTGTAAATGGCTTAGTGTTAATGAAACCAGGTAGGTCCCAGTTTGACTTTACATCCTCTTCCTGTTTTGTCTTCAGTTACCATGGCTAACAGGCACTACAACTAGGTAATTGGACTGCTCCAGTTAGCATGTCTGCTGGCTGATGCCTCACCAGTAATTTGACAGTAGGCTTGAGTGGAAATGGGAAGGCATAACTCTCATGAACAATGCTTTTCTGGACAACATTCAGACAATGAAAGAGAACTGACCTTTAAGTGCAGTCTTTCCGCCCAAGATTTTGTGGCAAAAGCTGTGATTGCATGGAACACAGGAGCCAAACACATTTCAATTAGGAGCACCTGGCAAAGCAAACCAGGGCATTCATCCCACCTGTGACAGGACCTTTAAAAGAAGCAGGCAGTGAGAAGCTGTGAAGACCCTTGCAGGGAACCAAAGTGAAGTAACCTGTGGTGCTTAAACGGTGAGTGTTCTGTTTGCTTCCCAAGTGATGCCCTGTTCATTCCTTAGTGCCCTAAAGGTCCTGTTGAAAGGGATCCACTGTAGGTGGTTGACGATATGAAGACTTAGCCATGGTTAGTTGCCTCTGACATGGTAGTCCTGAAATACCCTGGGTGTGGTGGCAGATGTATACTGGGATAGTAACTGTTGGTCAGCAGCAGGATTGCATTCTGATCGATCAGACGTGTGGCTGTAGAAAAAAAATGGTCTTTGTTAACCTGCGTTCTCAGGACACTCGCCATCTTGACCGTGATCGTGCTTCTCAGTGCCCCCTTCACGCTGGCTGGCCCAAAGGAGGGTAATTAATTAATTGCTTTTGTGTTTCTAACATTACAGGGGGTGATCTGACTAGTATATGAACATTGCAACTTAAATTCATTTGTAGTTAAGTCTGGACTCTACTTAAAAATCCTGCTGGAGCTACAAACACATCCTGTATCCTCTCCTTACAGGGTCACAGAACAAACCATGCCGACAAGGATGGGTGAAATTTCAATCCCGCTGCTTTCAGTTTATTAGGACTCCCAGAACATGGATGGAGGCAGAGGTACAACATCACTCTGAACTTCCCCTCTGAATGTAGAGGTTCTGTTGAAATCAACCTGCTCATCCAGTTTGACATTTTCTTTATGCGTATTTAAAATATTAGACGAGGTGAAAAAGCAAAAAACTGAGCAGTGTAAAAAAAAAAATCTATTCCAGGCACTCATGTGGAATTCAAAGTTAAAAAGCATTTGTGTCAGCTAGATAATCCTATCCTGTTGATTTTTATAAATAAGCCAGTGGTTAAGACCAACAGTATTACACTGTTTCAAAGGGCGTTAGTGGTTGTGGCCAAATTTAAATAACATGTAAAAAGACTAGCCAACCAATGTTTAATGAGGTCTTCTCTACCTATAGAGCCACTGTCTAAACCCTTGGGGCCAACCTGGTGTCAGTTCACAGCCCAGAGGAGTCCCACTTTCTATGGCAGTTGACAGATGGTTCCCCTGCCTGGGTTGGGGGCTCTGATGCTGTCCAGGCACACTTTGTAAAGGTACCCTGTTTTCTGTTAATGAGTTAATGGAACAGTGACTTGAAAGGTGCTTCACCTGAACTGACATTGTCCTATAGTGGACCAGCATCGTGACGTTAAACCGTTCTGGCCCATTTTGCAATTTATCAGATCCTCTTATCCAGAGCTACATTGCTTTTATGGGTAGTGGTGAATGCAGGCTTTCTCAGTGCTACCTTGTCCCCTGCCACCAATACATGGGACCCATTTTTAGATAAAATCATTGTAGACTTGGGACAAGAATCTACCATCAAATCAAGGGCTTTAAAATCCATCACTTTCTGCTAATTGGTTTTCAACAGGGCTGGTCTACATGTTACTGCTGATGCGATGGGAAATCTTGCACTTTGTGCTAGAAGACCAATGTGTCGTTTGAGTTCGTACGCTAAGAAAGCGCACCTTGTTTTGATACTGAGCCCATTCACCACTTTCCAACAGAACAGACAATGGTTCTGGAGTGATGACTCCACATTTGGTTACCAGAACTGGGCGAAAGGAGAACCAAACAACTTTAACAGCACCAGAGAACCATGTATTGAGATGAACTATGGAAGTAAGCCCACCACCATTCACTGATCTACTATCAAATCAATTATTTTACAGTATATTACTGCATAATTGAGTGTCTAATTTAAGGTTCTATTGTTTCCTTTTAAAGGGGAACATCGCTGGAATGATAATATTTGTGACAAAACATTTTTTTCTGTGTGCTTATTAAAAACTTGTTGAATCAACTGGAACCAACAATGCATCTTCAATGAACACACTATGCTGAAGTTGAACACTGAATTATCTGCTGTAAATGTTTGTTCTGAAGGGATGTTGCTGACATTAAACGGTCTATACACATTTTCTGAAGATATTTCATAACAGCCTTGCATCCCTTAAAGATTCCTACCAAAATCTACAATTATTGAATGTAAATTTATCTAGAGATGTTATTTTTGTAGATCTTTTTTTATTTCATAAAATTGGTTTATATAAATGTATATGCCTTCCTCTGTGACACAGGTGTGACATTGTTTGGCAAAATACAGAACGAGGTTGAGCCTTTTTCCAACCCTCAGTGACTCTCCCAACCCTGCTGTCTTCCAAATGTTGAGTACTGAAAATAATTTTGGGAAACTGATTTCAGGCAGTATCCTCTCCACTGTATCAATTTCCTTTTGTGTACGTATGTACACTGACCTGGGATGGGACTTCTACTGTGGTCAGTTTTATATTTAAGCCTTCAAAAAAAGGAAAAGGAGTTGTTCACATTTCAAACAATCAGTTTACAAAGACTTAATTAGGGACACCTGTGATAAAGCCTGCCCAGTAATCAAGGACATTCATCTCAGGTCCTTAAGAAGGAGAGGAGCTACAGAACTCACATCACAGGAAGACTCAGTGGAGGTGTTAGAAGAGGACTTAACAAGTGGTGTGATAAACTGAGGTGCTCAGAAGGTGTCATTCTAATTGAAGTATGTCTAAATTCTGAATGACAATATATTCCTTGTTGTGGCTCCTGGTTAAAATTACCAGGACCCAATAAAGATTGTAATGGAAATTGGAATACTACTGGAACTCCGGCAACAGTCTTCTCCACTGTGGAGATGATTGCTGGAGTTTCAGTAGTATTTAAATTTTCATTACAATCTTAAGGTGTTCTATAGCAAAATGTTTTAGTCATTTTCTTTTTGCCGGTTAGTAAGGCTTCTGACAGGAACTGGTCTACATCTGTTTTCAGGACAACATCACCATGGGGGTGTTAATGATGTTCCTGCTTCTCAGTGCTGCTTTTTCTTTGGGAGATGCATGTTTTAGTAAGGACTCCCCTCATATTTCAACATGGTGTCATTTAGTAGTTTAATGCAGTTTGTAGCTCAATCTCCGCTTAATCCGGGGCCGGGTCGCGGGGGCAGCAGTCTAAGCAGGGATGCCCAGACTTCCCTCTCCCCAGACACTTCCTCCAGCTCTTCCGGGGGGACACCGAGGCGTTCCCAGGCCAGCCGGGAGACATAGTCCCTCCAGCGTGTCCTAGGTCTTCCCCGGGGTCTCTTCCCGGTGGGACGGGACCGGAACACCTTCCCAGGAAGGCGTTCCGGAGGCATCCGAAACAGATGCCCAAGCCACCTCAGCTGACCCCTCTCGATGTGGAGGAGCAGCGGCTCTACTCTGAGCTCCTCCCGGGTGACCGAGCTTCTCACCCTATCTCTAAGGGATCGCCCAGCCACCCTGCGGAGAAAGCTCATTTCGGCCGCCTGTATCCGGGATCTTGTCCTTTCGGTCATGACCCAAAGCTCATGACCATAGGTGAGAGTAGGAACGTAGATTGACCGGTAAATCGAGAGCTTTGCCTTACGGCTCAGCTCTTTCTTCACCACGACAGACCGATACATCGACCGCATTACTGCAGAAGCTGCACCGATCCGTCTGTCAATCTCCCGTTCCATCCTTCCCTCACTCGTGAACAGGACCCCTAGATACTTAAACTCCTCCACTTGAGGCAGGCACTCTCCACCAACCTGAAGTGGGCAAGCCACCCTTTTCCGACTGATGACCATGGCCTCGGATTTGGAGGTACTGATTTTCATCCCCACCACTTCACACTCGGCTGCAAACCGTCCAAGTGCATGCTGGAGGTCCTGGCTTGAAGGGGCCAACACGACAACATCATCCGCAAAGAGCAGAGACGAAATCGTGTGGTCCCCAGAGAGGATGGACTCTTATTGTAAACGGAAAACCACAATGTACCCTGTTGTCTTAATCAGCCATTTAGACTGGTCAATATCTTACTGTTTTACAGGGCCACACGGATGTAATCAGGGATGGCAGCAGTTTGGATCCCGCTGCTTCCGTTTTGAAGAGATTCTGAGGTCATGGACTGAGGCAGAGGTAGCCGTCTCACCCTAGATATTTGGATGTGGAAACACTACTGCATATTCCTGGTTTAATGACTTTGTCCATCTTTGCCTCTTTAGCGTCACTGTCAGTCTCTTGGTGAACACCTGGCCTCAGTACACAGCTGGAAGGAGTCTAGGTTCCTGGAGACGTTGACTGTAGGTTCACCTTTGACCTGGATTGGAGGAAATGATGGTGGTCTGCCAGAGTTGACAAAGGTACCTCTTCCTACTGGTGTAACAAAACATGCTTCATCAGAACGACTACAGTTAGAAACACTCCACAGGGACAGACTTGCTCCCAGATCTGTAAGGTCATTAGGTATACTTGGAAATGGGTCTACAGGATGCTTGTGATGTCAGTTCTGTTTGGAATGTTGTGTAATGTCTTCATTATCCCGTGTTCAGTCGGCCAGGACTGTAGTAAAATGATGTCTGTGTTTTGGGACTGCTTAATGCCTGTTGATTGGGCTGAACAGGTTAACCATCTTAGTGTTTCTATAGCTTTCCAAATTGATTGGTGTTCTGTGGTAGTTGTTTGTGTAGTTGATGAATGCCTAAATATTATGGGTGTGATGCTGAGACCTACACATCTCCACAGGACAGGAGCTGGTCCTGGACTGATGGCTCTGGATTTAATTACCATGAATGGGATGAAGGGGAACCCAACAACTATAATGGTGTCAGAGAGCTGTGTATTCAGATGAACATTGGAGGTACAGTCATTCACTTGACCATTATTCACACATGACCGTTAATTGAATACCTGTCTATGATGTGGGAGTAAATTCAACTTTCTTTTGAAGATGAACATCGCTGGAACGATGAGGTCTGTGAAAAGAACTGTGCTTCTGTCTGCTCCAGAAACCATTAAATCAACTGTTGCTGTGGCATCGTCCTGTTGAATGTTGTGGTTGTCAATTAAACGGCTGAACACATTTCTCATGAGTCATTTGTCTTTATCACCACCTTGTTTGGTGGGTTCCACTGTCTAGAATGTGGCAGTTTTATTTTGTCATTTAAATTCAGTTCAGTCAAGACCTTCAGCCAAATTTGTCTGTACACTCAAGCACTGCATAAGACATTTCAAGAACATAGTCTAGGTTAGTATTTTGTTCTGTATTCCTGAACTTGTCAAGCTGCTCTGAAGAGTTAATTTCAGATGCATCCTTCTACATAGGAATTATATTGTAGTCTGAATGGGGTGGTTTTGATGTATAGGTTGGGTGGGTGGAGCCAGTTATTCCATCTTCTGCTTATCTGGGGGCAGCAGTCTAGGCAGGGATGCCCAGACTTCCCTCTCCCCAGACACTTCCTCCAGCTCTTCCAGGGGGACACTGAGTCGTTCACAGGCCAGCCGGGAGACATAGTCCCTCCAGCATGTCCTAGGTCTTCCCCGGGGTCTCCTCCCGGTGGGACGGGACTGGAACACCTTCCCAGGAAGCCGTTCCGGAGGCATCCGAAACAGATGCCCAAGCCACCTCAGCTGGTCCCTCTTGATGTGGAGGGGCAGCGGCTCTACTCTGAGCTCCTCCCGGGTGACCGAGCTTCTCACCCTATCTCTAAGGGATCGCCCAGCCACCCTCCGGAGAAAGCTCATTTCGGCCGCCTGTATCCGAGATCTTGTCCTTTCGGTCATGACCCAAAGCTCATGACCATAGGTGAGAGTAGGAACGTAGATTGACCGGTAAATCGAGAGCTTCGCCTTGCGGCTCAGCTCTTTCTTCACCACGACAGACCGATACATCGGCCGCATTACTGCAGAAGCTGCACCGATCCGTCTGTCAATCTCCCGTTCAATCCTTCCCTCACTCGTGAACAGGACCCCTAGATACTTAAACTCCTCCACTTGAGGCAGGCACTCTCCTCCAAGCTGAAGTGGGCAAGCCACCCTTTTCCGACTGAGGACCATGGCCTCGGATTTGGAGGTACTGATTTTCATCCCCACCGCTTCACACTCTGCTGCAAACCGTCCAAGTGCATGCTGAAGGTCCTGGCTTGAAGGGGCCAACACGACAACATCTTCCGCAAAGAGTAGAGACGAAATCGTGTGGTCCCCAAACCTGACACCCTCCGGCCCCTGGCTGCGCATAGAAATTCTGTCCATAAAAATTAGGAACAGAACCGGTGACAAAGGGCAGCCCTGCCGGAGTCCAACATGCACAGGGAACAAGTCTGGCTTACTGCCGGCAATGCGGACCAAGCTACTGCTTCGGTCGTACAGGGACCTGACAGCCCTTAGCAAAGGACCTAGGACCCCATATTCCCGAAGCACCCTCCACAGGATGCCGCGAGGGACACAGTCGAAAGCCTTCTCCAAATCCACAAAACACATGTGGATTGTTTGGGCAAACTCCCATGAACCCTCCATCACCCTGTAGAGAACATGAGGTTGGTTATGTGAATAGGAATTAATTTGACAGCATTAATGTGCAGGTATTTGAGCATTAAATTCATACTGATAGCCCTGCCGCCTAGGCGTTATATGGAGTAGATCTTAAATAATTAAGAGTGAGTAATGGGTCAATTTCAGAAATGTAGGCCATAACTGAATTATCTTTATTTCACATGTTTAGATTATTTTACTTGTCCTTACATCTCATACTACAAATAAAAGAGACTGTAAGCCAAAACAGAGAACATAGGACAAGAATTTCGGCGTAAACCTTTCTATAAACTCATAAAATTTCTATATAAACGTGCATACTTCCAGGAAAGAAGACGGAGCATGAGCCGTTGTGCAAAAATCAGCTTACGTTGTCGAACGGGCCCCTTTTAAGTGAACGCGCACAAACTCCAGGAAGTGAACAGCGAGTCAACTAACAAATATCTTAATCACCGTCGTAGTACGGTTCAACACCACTTTGGAAAGTCAGGGTTGACAAACTCTTGATAACTTGATAACCCCGAGTTAAATCTGAGTAGGTTGAACACCCTTCGTAGTATACCCCTCTGATCTGATTGGTCAAAAATCAATTACTGCGATAAATATCACAACTTTTTTTCGCAATGCTAAAAAGAAAAAAACAGAGACGGTGAGAGCTTTTAATTTCAGGTTTCCACTTGGCATTGATTTTCATCAAATTTCAGTTGAATGAAAAAACTTTACGATAGGCTTGATGGAAACAGCGCCAATTCGATTTCATAAACAGTGACCAAACGTTTTAATGTACGACTGAGGTGGATTTTCCATATGTCGACCTAGTCGAGAAATGCCAGTGGATACGGGATTTACATTTGACTAATTATTTGTCTAATATTTTTGCATTCATGTGTTATAATTCATTCTGTTGTCTGGGAAGGGTAAAGAAAGGAAAGTATTAAGCGGCCAGCAGTTGGTACTGGCGGGCAGGTGAGGTTATGGTGTTTCTTGACTGAATACAACAATGTACCAACAATATTGGATGGCAGATGCCCTTCTGAAGATGACATGAACGGTGGCGTTCAACTGACTAATGAAAAAATTATGAAAACGTGTCCAATATTAATACATTCTTCAGGAAGTCGCTCCATTTTGTGGGGGTTGGACTAGCTGGCCAGCTATCACGGCAAAGCTACTGTGCAAAGTGTGTTGACAACATTTTTAAGCACGAATCAACTTCTAGTAGAAAACTAACGATGGAAATACTCAACATTTCCAATATTTTATTTGACAATTTAAAATGCATGCGACAAAGTGTTTTAGCAGGAAACTGACAATTTTTTATATCTTTACATATTTAGTTTGCTACAAATCAGTTTAGATGTAAATGCACATTGGCTTGGGAAACATGCATCAACATTTTATGCAAACTTTAGATTTTGCCCATAAACCAAGTTCAATAAGTGGATGGAAACAAAGGTATTGACATTGCAAATAATACATTTCTAAAGACTTAATTAGGAGCACCTGGGACAAAGCCAGCTCAGTAATCCAGGAAAATAATCTCACCTGTTTCAGGTCCTTAAAAAGGAGAGGAGATACAGAACTCACATCACAGGGAGTTTCAGTGGAGAGAGCTAAAGTGGGCTTAACAAGTGAAGTGTTAACTGGTGATTTCAGAAGGTTAGAGCTCAATAGGTGTCATTCTTATTCCACTGTTTGCCTTTATATCAAATGACACTGTTCCCTGTGAGGTGAATTTAATGTCCTGGTTAAAGTGATGACCAGTGATCCACTCTAGTGGAAAAAATAGTATTGACTTTGTTTTTTCAGTACATTCTTAACAACTGAATAATATATTCTGTGGTAAGTCTGGACAGAACCTGTTGATGTTCTATAGTACATTTTGAGCTTCTGTGGTGAAAACAGCCCACTTGGAGGGTTAAGTCTTTTAGTCAGGATCAGTTTCCTCTTGCCAGTTTCAGCAAGTCTTTTGATGACAACTGGTCTTTGTCTTGTGTTCTCTTAGGATTACATCATGGGAGTGATAATGGTTTTCCTGCTTCTCATTGCTACATTTTCTCTGGGAGATGCGAGTAAGCCACTCGGATGTAGTCGCATATGGCACCACTTTGGATCCCGCTGCTTCCGTTTTGAAGAGACTCTGAGGTCATGGACTGAGGCAGAGGTAGCCGTCTCACCCTAGATGTTTGGGTGTGGAAACACTACTGCATATTCCTGGTTTAATGACATTGTCCATCTTTGCCTCTTTAGCGTCACTGTCAGTCTCTTGGTGGACACCTGGCCTCAGTACACAGCTGGAAGGAGTCTAGGTTCCTGGAGACGTTGACTGTAGGTTCACCTTTGACCTGGATTGGAGGAAATGATGGTGGTCGGCCAGAGTTGAGAAAGGTACTTCGTCTGACTGGTGTAACGAAATGAGCTTCATCGGAATGACCACAGTTAGAAACACTCCACAGGGACAGTCTTGCTCCCAGATCTGTAAGGTCATTAGATATACTTGGAAATGGGTCTACAGGATGCTTGTGATGTCAAATCTGTTTGAAATATTGTGTGATGTCTTCAATAGCCTGTTCAGTTGACCAGTACTGTAGTTTAATGATGTCAATGTGAGCCAGTCTGTGTTTTTGGGACACCATAATATAGATGTTTGTTGATTTGGACTAAACAGTTTAACCGTCTTAGTGTTTCTATAGCTTTCCAAATGGATTGGTGTTCTGTGGTAGTTTGTGTAGTTGATGAATGCCTAAATGTCATGGGTGTGATGGTGAAACCTACACTTCTCCACAGGACAGGAGCTGGTCCTGGACTGATGGCTCTGGATTTAATTACCATGAATGGGCACAAGGGGAACCCAACAACTATAATGGTGTCAGAGAGCCGTGTATTCAGATGAACTTTGGAGGTATAGTCATTCACCTGTCCATCACACACATCTAACTTGACAGTTCATTGAATCCTGTCTATGTAGGAGTAATTTTTACTGTTTTCTTTGAAGAAAAACATCGCTGGAATGACGACGTCTGTGAGAAGCGCTTTGCATCAGTCTGCTCCAGAAGCCGTTAAATGAACGTGTTGCTGTGACATCATCCTGTTGAATGATGTGGTTGTCAATAAAACAGCTGAACACATTTCTTGTGTCATTTGGTTTCATTTTACATGTCCTTGAGGGTTGTTAGTTCCAGAGTTTAGCATGGGGCAGTTTATGGTCATTTTAATTCAGTTGATTCAATCAAAATTCATGACCCTGATACTTATGTCTGTACACCACTGCAGCATTACTTGTGAAATTTCACAATCTAGATGTTTCATAGGAATTTGGTTTCTAGTAATACTTTCTGCTGGTGAGCAATTGCTTGTTGGGTTTAAGCTAATAATGGCCTGCAGGTCATAGTTTGTCCCAGCCACCATACTAACCCAAACAGTAGGTCATAGTTGTCAAAGGAAGTCATTAACTCATCAGCCCATTCCTATATTTCTGAATGTGATTGTAAATATAGACAATGGGTATTGCCCTTTTCTGGCCATGACGAAGTCTGTGAAGCGCTTTTGCATCAGTTTTCTCCAGAAGCCATTAAATGAACTTGTTGCTGTGACATTGTCCTGTTGAATGCTGTGATTGAACACATTTTGTGGCATTTTGGGTTAATTTTACAAGTCATGTCCTTGAGGGTTTTTAGTTCCAGAGTCTAGGATGTGGCAGAGTTTTGTGTTATAGTACGGTTAGGATTAAAGTTATTAAATCAAGTTACTGAGTCAGGGCATCAACAAAAACCCTACTGGGACTCTGAATAGGAAATGTTCCCCAATACCAATCTAGACAATGTATGATCTGTTAGATGAGGCTGTGTTCAGGCAGTATACTTTGGTCTGTCTTATGTACAAGTCAAATTTTTCAGTGCAGATCTGACTGGTCAAAGAAATCAACTTTTCTACCTTGCCAAAAAGACCTGGAGAGCAGTCAGTTTCATGCTCATTGTCCTCTGTCCTAAAATGCTGTTGGATGAGAACCTAATCCAAAGGGTTTTAAGACAGCCAGGAGAGAGGACATGAGCACTACATTGAGAATGTTAAAATAGGAAAATGAATACTTCACCTTTCCATAATCAGGTTATAATAGGAACACCTGGGGTAAAGCCAGCCTAGCAATCAAGAACATTCATCTCACCTGTGTCTGGTCCTTAAAAAGGAGAGCAGTGACACAGAACTCACATCACAGGGAGGATCATTGGAGAGATTTGTAGAGGTCTTAAGTGAGATAACTGACAATTTCATAAGGTGAGAGGTCAACAGGTCTGATTACACTGTCTTTATGCCACATGACACTAGTCCCTGTTTTGTGAATTTAGTGTCCTGGTTAAAGTGATGATTACAGTGATCTTCTTTGGTTGAGATGGTAGCTAGTGCTAGTGTAGTATTGACTTAATTTTAACAAGAAATGGTATTTGTCTTGTTCTTTCAGGAATCCCTCACCATGGCAGGGTTGATTATTTTCCTGCTGCTCAGTGCTGCCTTTTCTCTGGGAGATCCACATTGGCGTAAGAGTGGCCTTCATATTTCAGCATCGTTTGTGATTAACTGGTTTGGGGAAAAATCTTCAACAGTTTAATGCAATTTGTTGGTTAGTCATGGCTCTTGTAAATTTGTTTTTGAATGTACCCAGTTATTTTACAACCACTTATTTAGATCTTTTTCTTATGGTTGTTTTACAGGGCCACACAGGTGCCCTGGGGAATGGCGCCAGTTTGGTTCCCATTGTGTCATTTTCGATGAGACTCCAAGATCTTGGGCGGCTGCGGAGGTAGCCCCCTAACTCTAGAATGGGGTGGATAAACACGACCGCACATCACTGGTTAAATGACATTGTCCATCTTTGCCTCTTCCTTTAGTTCCACTGTCAGTCTCTTGGTGGACACCTGGCCTCAGTACACAGCTGGCTGGAGTCTATATTTCTGCAGGCGTTGACTATAGATTTACCTTTGACCTGGATTGGAGGAACGGATGGTGGTCAGCCTCAGATGACACAGGTACCTCGTCATACTGGTGTAACAAAACACGCTGTATCAGTGACTACAGTTAGAAACACTCCACAGGCACAGTCTTGCTCCCAGTTTAGTAAGGTGTTTGGGTATATCTGGAAATATGTCACAGGGTGCTTGTGATGTCAATATAATTACCTCAGTCCCCTGGCCAATACTACTTTAAAATGATGTTAATGTAGTTTGTCTGCAAATAGTACACAATGTTTATTGAGAAACCATTTCAGGTTAGTGTTCTCATTTGTTTCTGAAGACCAACAGTCTATAGCATTACTAATGCATCTGCATTTTGTAGTATCCTGTGTACTTTCTGAATACAAATGTCATGTCTTTGCATTGCTACTGAGACCTCACTGCTTCTCTACAGTACAAGAGCTGGTCCTGGACTGATGGCTCTGGATTTAATTACCGACAGTGGGCAGAAGGAATGCCTAACAACTCTATTGCTGGAGAGTCGTGTATTCAGATGAATTTTGGAGGTACAGTCATTCACTGGTCCATTTGTCAAATCTCAATTGGGAGTTCATTGAATACTTGTCTGTGATTTGGGAGTAATGTCTACTGTTTTCTTTGAAGATAAACATCGCTGGAACAATGAAGTCTGTGAAAAGCCCTTTGCTTCTGTCTGCTCACAAAGCGATTGAAATCAATTGTTGCTGTCATGTTTACCTATTGATTGTTGTGGTTGTCAATAAAACAGCTGAACTCTACTGTCATGAGTAATTTAACTTAATAATCATTGTCTTTGATGGTTAGTTTCAGGGTCTAGAATGTAGCAGAGTTTAACATTTTAAATATCTTGACATTCAACTTAACATCAATCGGAATGGCTTTCCATGTGTGGGGCAAAATATTTGAAAGCAGTTACATCCAGTCCTGAGTAGACCCACTGCGTCTGCAGCACTGTCCAGTCCTTTTTTATTTGTGCCACCCTAATCCTCCAAGTCTTTCCGCTCTGCCACTGTGGGCCTGCTCATCATCCCTCGATCCAAGCTGCGGAGGCTTTTTCACGGGCTGCTCCAAGACTTTGGAATGCACTTCTACAATTCATCCAGGACTCCCAATCTGTTGCCATATTCATCCACCACCTCAAGTCTCCTCTGTTCAAACAAGCCTAACCCCAGCCCTATGTTATTTGACCCAACCCCCTTGTCTCATTGCTCTCTGTAGTCATGTATGTATTGTAAAGTGTCTTTGGGTTTTTGAAAAGGGCTATATAAATGTAATGTATTATTAAACATTCTTATGGTTGTTTCCTACAAAACTTCAATGTCAAGGTGTTACAGAGGTTATTGACTCCCAGATAACTGAATTATGTAATGTTGAGTGTGAAAATTTGCACCAGTGATAAAAAAAAAAAAACACGGTTGAGTGACTGCATCCAGAAGTTTTAGTAAAGCCAAAGTGTTGGTTCAGGAACAGTCAAGTGATATTGTCAGGCGAAAATGCAGAGAGACACCAGCAGTGGAGTGGCGGAGAGAATCCGAGTTATATGAGATGGTAAAACTCCTGAGAGAGGAAGTTGCGGAACTCCGAAAAGACAACACAACCCTCCTGAGCGTATAGTCAAAGGAAGATCCAGCTACAGAAAGGGATGCAGAGCTTGTCAGGAGAAAGGTGAAGAGGATCGATGCGACCACTGCTTCAGAAGTGGAGTTGTGGATCGTGCCGCCATGTAGAGCACCAAAGAATTCAGCAGAGGGCAGAAGCGATGTAAAAACATCTGTTCATTCCATGAGACCAGACAGCTCAACCTCATGCTGAGTTACTGCGACCCACAAGAGAAAACTCGAGAGCTCCTGCGACAAAGAATTAAGCAGCTGGAGGCGGAGTTAGAACAAAGAGGGAAAAACAGAGCATGCTAGAGCTACCACCTATACGAACCACATTCCTTTATGATGACACCCAAGATTGGAGAACCTCATTGGTCCTGGATGTATGATTGACTGTTTCTTTGAATGCATGCCGGTGCAGGCGCTCTGGGACACAGGGTCGCAGGTGACCATCATCAATGAGGAATGGAAGAATACTTGCTTTCCCCACATTGCGACACGCAGCCTAAGTGAACTGTTGGACGAAGGTGAAACCCTCATTGGACGAGCAGCAAACCAAACTGATATACCTTTCTCAGGATGGGTGGAGTTGAAATTTCAACTTGGGCCAAAAAGAGGGGCCCAGGCACAACTCTTGGTACCTGTGCTTCTCTCCAGTGAGCAAGGTGTGGGGCAGCCTCCAATCATTGGCTATAATGTTATTCTGCAGCTGGTGACAAAGGGAATGGAGCAGCACTCTGATATCATTCCAGAAGTGGTAAAGTAAGCATTCTCATGTGACTGCAAAAAAGCAGTAGTACTGATTAGCCCTTGGTAGCCTATGGGGATTTCGGCCGGATTACACTACTTGGACATTTTGGGTCCTAAAATTAATTTTTGTAACAGATACAACCTAATATGATGTATCCTGGTAATAACAACCCATCTGGCTACAATAAAAACACATAAAAACAGACTTCTGGGTCACTATTTATAAAACTCATCTGTTTGAAAGGCAAAAAAATTGTTTTCGGAAAACATTTCTGCCATTCAGCATCAAGACTTGTTTTTTGAAAGCATTATGAAGTTTTGTGTCAATGGTATTTCCTCATACTTTCATGCCTTTACTATCAAATTACACTGTAATTGGGTTGAAAATAATGAAATAATTAAATAATAGAAGGTAAAAAATATAGGCACCCCCAAACAATGTGGTTCTTCTAACTAGAAATAAAACACTATAAAATGAAAGATAATAACCCTATCTAACTTTGGGTGTAAAACGGCCAGCAGGTGGCAGCACTAGATCGCTAGTTACGTTTGGACTTATATATTTTATAAACTCTTAAACTTCTTCCCAAAAACTCAAGAACACCCCCATACTATGTTGACTAAATATTTATTTTTATATCATATTTATAATACAAACGATGTTTTATGGTTCAAAACATCATATATAGTGATGTACACCCTCCCTATTCTTGTCTACACATTAGCCTTTCTAAGATGCATGGTCAATGTCGTTGCCTGGTGAAAAGTTCCCATAGCAACCCAAACAATACACAGACAACCCAAATTATACACGGAACGCTTCACGAAAGTGGCTACAAATAATATACCATTGGAATCGGACGATTATGGTGATTCTATTTTTCTGAATATTTATGCAAATGAGCACTGTCCGCGGAATCGCGGATGTCGACTTTGTTTTAAAATGATTCAGAATGGAGATCAAGTTGGAAAAGAAGGAATAGTGAAAGTTGGACGGATCAATACAGTTGTTGCTGCCGGACAAACAAGAACAGTGAAATGTAGAGTGAGGGCTGGTCCTCTGGTTTCATAGCAGGAAGTCCTGTTTGACCCAGAAGATATTCCACAGTGGCCTGAGGGACTTGATGTACCTAAGATGGTGATCAGTCTTCAGAAGGGAAACTCGACAAAAGTACACATCCCCATTACCAACATCAGCAATGTGGACATTATGCTTGCTCCCCGCACGATACTAGGACGAGTACAGCAAGTCAGGTCCATTTATTCAGCAGATACCAAACCTGCTACTGGGAGGTCAGACTGGAATGACATTGGAGAGGATGTGGTGGTCACTGAAGGTAAAGACGTGACTAGCAGTGACATGAAAGATCTGATTAACAACTATTGTCGATAGGGAAACCTTCAGGAACGGAGGCAAGCAGTAAAGATGACTACAGCAAGAGGGGTCGGGGTAAAGGGGGAAAACCTGCTCAACTTCATTCCAGTCCCTCTGTGGCTTGGACAGAAAAACATCAAAATGTCCTCAACCCACTACTGGAGTTCTTGCTCCATCCTCCAATCATAGGCTACCCTGATTTTGAACAGCCCTTCATCTTACATTGTGACGCATCACAAGACGGACTGGGGGCCGTACTATATCAGAGGCAAAAAGGTCAACATTGGTTTGGGTCACGGGATGCTGATGGACTGTCAAGGATGCCTTTGGACATGGAGAGATACATGCCGACCTGTTTGCAGGAGGCCAGTGCAAGAGTCATGGCTGCTGTCACGGATTCACTTCTCATGAAGCTGGAGGAGGAGGAGCCCAGGATGTGTCCAATCACCTTAGCTACAATTTGCTCTGAAGCCGAACAGGATCAAGGAGCAACACAAGAGACCAAAGTGACCCCTGAAGAACTACGAGGAGCCCAAAAAAAAGATACAGTGCTTGGAAAGGTGCAGGAATACGTGCTAGCAGAACGTTGGCCAAGGTTGGTGGGACGAGACGGTTGAGATGAGTTGACTGTTCTGTATAGGCAGCGAAACAGATTGTCTTTGGATGAGGAAGGAGTACTGTGTCGACGTTCAGCAGGACGCACCCAGACAGTACCACCCAGAAAATACAGCCAGTTGGTGTTTAAGGAGCTTCATGAGGTTATGGGTCACCAGGGAGTTGAGCGCACACTCAGCCTCATCCGGGACAGGTTCTATTGGCCTCACATGCAGGCTGATGTGGAACATTATGTTACCAAGGTGTGTAGCTGTCTGAAACGCAAGCGTCCAAATAAAGTGACAAGAGCACCACTGGTCAATATAGTGACGACTTACCCTTTCGAACTGGTATCAGTGGATTTCCTGAGTCTGGAGGGCTGCATGGGTGGCTACGAATACTTCCTGGTGGTAATGGACCATTTTACACGCTTCGCCCAAGCGTATGCTTGCAAAAATAAGTCTGCAAAGACAGCAGCAGAAAAGATCTATGGCCACTTTGTTCCAGATATGGATTCCCCACTAAACTCCACCACGATCAAGGGAGGGGATTTGAAAACAAGTAGAGCACATGGAGGAAATCTATGATATCCAACACTCCCGCATGACTCCATACCACCCAGCTGGAAATGGACAGGTGGAGAGATTTAACAGAACGTTGCTGTCAATGCTGAGATCTCTGCCAAGTCAAGCCAAGGCTGATTAGAAGAGCTCTCTAAACAAGGTTTTCCATGCGTACAACTGTACGCGAAGTGAAGTGACAGGTTACGCCCCATACTACGTTCTGTATGGCAGATACCCGAGGCTGCCCACTGATGTAATGTTTGGCCAGAAGCCAAGGGAGAGTGGAGTGTCGCATGGTGATTATGCTGCCAAGTGGAGAAAGCACATGAAAGAGACATATGTATTGGTATCAAGAAAAGTTCAGAAGGAGCAGAGGAAAGCAAAACGAGGCTACGACAAGAAGAAATATGGAGCAGATCTCCAGCCAGGAAACAAAGTTTTGGTGAGAAATCGTGGAGAATGAGGTGGTCTGGGGAAACTCCAATCATACTGGGAGGATTGAGTACATGTGGTGACGGAAAGGAAGTATGAAGACGGCCCAGTGTATGTGGTTAAGCCAGAACGTGGTCCAGGAGAAGCGAGGGTCCTACAACGAAAACCTTTGCT
The DNA here is from genome assembly GCF_011004845.1 of Esox lucius. Taxonomy (NCBI): domain Eukaryota; kingdom Metazoa; phylum Chordata; class Actinopteri; order Esociformes; family Esocidae; genus Esox; species Esox lucius. The sequence goes on along the minus strand of NC_047592.1, from coordinate 4,488,053 downwards.
GCCTTGTGACTTCCTACCTGTTGACAATGTCCAGCAGAACAGGAGTAAAACCCGTTCAAGGGGGATAGTGACGTGGCGAAGGGGAAAAAGAGACGGAAGAGGTTTCTGAAGACGAGGATGACTGGAGACGCTTCACGACACTGCCGATAAGGCAACGTGGAGGGAGGAAATGCCGGCCAAGAACTGAGGAGGATGAGCTGAAGGAAAAGCGGAGCAAGAGCCAGATTGCGAGCATGTACTGCCCATGGACATGTGTGATGGAGAGGACAGAAACTCGGAGGAGTCTGCAGATGAATTGCTAGATGAAAATGAGATGGGAGAAGGGGGACAGGAGACATCATCCGATCAGGCAGATTGCATCAGCCCAGCAGCAACTCACCTGCCACAAAGAAAGTATCCTTTCAGACAAAGACACCCACCAACAACACTGACATACGATAGATTAGGCACACCCTCTATTACACACAGAGTCATTTGATTTCATAGTTATATCAGGCATCAATGCCTGTTGGTTGGGCTCAACAGTTTACCTGTCTTAGTGTTTCTATAGCCATCCAAATGAATAAGTGTTCTGTGGTACTTGCTTGTTCATGAATGCCTAAATGTCATGGGTGTGATGCTGAAACCTACACATCTGCACAGGAAAGGAGCTGGTCCTGGACTGATGGATCTGGATTTAATTACCATGAATGGGCAGAAGGGGAACCCAACAACTATAATGGTAATATCACATCCTCAGTTGTTGGTTCCACGGTCTAGAATGTGGCAGTATTATTTTGTCATTTAAATTCAGTTCAGTCAAGACCTTCAGCCAAATTAGTCTGTATACTCTAGCATTGCATAAGACATTTCAAGAACATAGTCTAGGTTAGTATTTTGTTCTGTATTCCTGAACTTGTCAAGTAAATCTGAAGAGTTCATTTCAAATGCATCCTTCTACACAGTAACTAAATGGTAGTCTGGATGGGGTGGATTTGATGCTATTGGTTGGGTGGGAGGAGCCAGTTATAGCTGGGATAATATAATTGGTGGATGATGAAGTTACCGCCTCAAGCACAATACCATAGTGGGAGTATTTGCAACAATACGGTTATGGGGGAGCTACAAAATTCCTGGGGTATGGTCATTCTGCCAAATGGTTTGTTGCAAATGTAGTCACTCAGAACATGAGGGTCGGTTCCCCTCCTAAGACATTGCATGCATCAATGATTGCAGGTCATCTGTTGCATCACCTGAACACCTGATGAGATTAGCTGATGTGTAAAATGACTAGGTTACACTTTGAGTCCCAATTTCCATCTAGATGTTCTATAGGTATTTGGTTCATAGTATAACTATTTGCTGGTAATCAATTGCTTGTTGGGGTTAAGCTTAGAATGGGGTTAAAATGGCATTAGGCTTTAAGTTAGAGTTAGTACAGGGGTGCTAACCCTGAGGCCCGCAGGTCTTAGATTGTCCCAGCCGCCGTACGAACCCAAACCTTAAGACAATTCCGTAGTATAATGATGTCAATGTGAGCCAGTCTGTGTTTTGGGACACCATACTATAGATGTTTGTTGATTGGGCTGAAACAGGTTACTGGTCTTATGTTAGTATCTATCCCTTTCCAAATGGATCGGCGTTCTGTGGTACTTGCTTGTGTAGTTGTTGAATGCCTAAATGTCATGTGTGTGATGCTGAAACCTACACTTCTCCACAGGACAGGAGCTGGTCCTGGACTGATGGATCTGGATTCAATTACCATGAATGGGCACAAGGGGAACCCAACAACTATAATGGTGTCAGAGAGCTGTGTATTCAGATGAACTTTGGAGGTTTGAAGGTACTGTTTCCTTTGAAGATAAACATCGCTGGAACGACGAAGTCTGTGAGAAGCGCTTTGCATCAGTCTGCTCCAGAAGCCATTAAATGTACTTGTTGCTGTGACATCGTCCTGTTGAATGATGTGGTTGTCAATAAAACAGCTGAACACATTTCTAGTGTTGTTTGGGTTAATTTTACATGTCACGTCCTTGAGGGTTGTTAGTTTCAGAGTCTAGCATGTGACAGGTTATGGTCATTTTAATTCAGTTCATTCAATCACAAATCAAGACCCTTAAACTAATGTCTGTACACTACTGCAGCATTGCTTGTGAAATTTCACAATCTAGATGTTTTATAGGTATTTGGTTTTTTAGCATTACTTTCTGCTGGTGAGCAATTACTTGTTGGGTTTAAGCATAGAATGGCCCGCAGGCCTTAGTTTGTCCCAGCCACCTTACTAACCCAAACCTTAAGACAATTCCGTCCGGCCCGCGGTGGGTAATATTTGTCAAGGGAAGTAATTAACTCACCAGCCCATTCCTATACTTCTGATTCTGATAAAAAAATTGGAAATAATGGACTGACTGTATAACTTAATTATTGCCCTTTTCTGGCCACAACGAAGTCTGTCAGAAGGGTTTTGCAGCAGTCTGCTCCAGAAGCCATTAAATCAACTGTTGTTGCTGTGACGTCTTCCTGTTGAATGATGTGGTTGTCAATAAAACTGCTGAACACATTTCTTGTGTCATTCATTCATTCATCTTCTTCCGCTTCATCCGGGGCCGGGTCGCGGGGGCAGCAGTCTAAGCAGAGATGCCCAGACTTCCCTCTCCCCAGACACTTCCTCCAGCTCTTCCGGGGGGACACCGAGGCGTTCCCAGGCCAGCCGGGAGACATAGTCCCTCCAGCGTGTCCTAGGTCTTCCCCGGGGTCTCCTCCCGGTGGGACGGGACCGGAACACCTTCCCAGGAAGGCTCTACTCTGAGCTCCTCCCGGGTGACCGAGCTTCTCACCCTATCTCTAAGGGATCGCCCAGCCACCCTGCGGAGAAAGCTCAATTCGGCCGCCTGTATCCGGGATCTTGTCCTTTCGGTCATGACCCAAAGCTCATGACCATAGTTGAGAGTAGGAACGTAGATTGACCGGTAAATCGAGAGCTTGGCCTTGCGGCTCAGCATTTTCTTCACCACGACAGACCGATACATCGACCGCATTACTGCAGAAGCTGCACCGATCCGTCTGTCAATCTCCCGTTCCATCCTTCCCTCACTCGTGAACAGGACCCCTAGATACTTAAACTCCTCCACTTGAGGCAGGCACTCTCCACCAACCTGAAGTGGGCAAGCCACCCTTTTCCGACTGAGGACCATGGCCTCGGATTTGGAGGCACTGATTTTCATCCCCACCGCTTCACACTCGGCTGCAAACCGTCCAAGTGCATGCTGAAGGTCCTGGCTTGAAGGGGCCAACACGACAACATCATCCACAAAGAGCAGAGACGAAATCGTGTGGTCCCCAAACCTGACACCCTCCGGCCCCTGGCTGCACCTAGAAATTCTGAGGAACCACACTATTCCTCCTGAATCCGAGGTTCTACTATCGACTGTATTCTCCCCTCCAGAACCCTGGCAGAGACATTCCTGGGGAGGCTGAGAAGTGTGATCCCCCTATAGTTGGAACACACCCTCCGGTCCCCCTTCTTAAAAAGAGGGACCACCACCCCGGTCTGCCATCCCAGAGGCACTGTCCCCGACTGCCACGCGATGTTGCACAGGCGTGTCAGCCAAGACAGCCCCACAACATCCAGAGACCTGAGGTACTCAGCGCGGATCTCATCCACCCCCGGTGCCTTGCCACCGAGGAGTTTCTTAACCACCTCTGTGACTTCAGCCCGGGTGATGGGCGAGTCCACCTCTGAGCCCTCATCCTCTGCTTCCTCAACGGAAGACGTGACGGCGGGATTGAGGAGATCCTCGAAGTACTCCTTCCACCGCCCAACGACATCCCCAGTTGAGGTCAACAGCTGCCCACCTCTACAGTAAACAGCGTTGGTAGGGCATTGTTTCCCTCTCCTGAGGCGCCGGATGTTTTGCCAGAATCTCTTCAAGGCCAGCCGATAGTCCTTATCCATGGCCTCACCGAACTCCTCCCAGGCCCGAGTTTTTGCCTCCACAACCATCCGGGCTGCAGTCCGCTTGGCCTGTCGGTACCCGTCAGCTGCCTCAGGAGTCCCACAAGCCAACCAGGCCTGATAGGACTCCTTCTTCAGCTTGACAGCATCCCTTACTTCCGTTGTCCACCACCGGGTTCGGGGATTGCCGCCTCGACAGGCACCGGAGACCTTACGGCCACAGCTCCGAGCCGCCGCTTCGACAATGACGGTGGAGAACATGGTCCACTCGGACTCAATATCTCCAGCCTCCCTCGGGATCCAGTCGAAGCTCTGCCGGAGGTGGGAGTTAAAAATCTCTCTGACAGGAGACTCGGCCAGACGTTCCCAGCAGACCCTTACAGTACGCTTGGTCCTGCCGAGTCTGTCCAGCTTCCTCCACCGCCATCGGATCCAACTCACCACCAGGTGGTGATCAGTTGACAGCTCCGCCCCTCTCTTCACCCGAGTGTCCAAGACATACGGCCGCAGGTCAGATGCCACTCTATCTCTCTGAAGTTTTTCCCCAATACCATTCCTCCAAGTCATTATGCTCAGCCACTGTGGGCCTCCTCATCATCCCTCGATCCAAGCTATGGAGCTTTGGAGACAAGGCTTTTTCACGGGCTGCTCCAAGAATGCACTTCCACATTTCATCCAGGACTCCAAATCTTTTGCCATATTCATCCATCACCTCAAGTCTCCTCTGTTCAAACAAGCCTAGCCCCAGCCCTACGTTTGACCCACCCCAACGCTTTTTGTTTTGTTAGCAAACATTTGTCTCATTGCTCTCTGTAGTTATGTATTGTAAAGTGCTATATGTAACCCACTTGAAATTATCCTACAAGCAGGGTTAGGTTATTTTTAGTTAATATTGAATTCCTTTATTACTTGTTAGGTTTTCTCTGCAAACCATATTTGGCCTAGTAGGAGGCAGTGGTGGCGCTGCATATAGGGGAAACTGCTACACTGATTCTTAGAGGGAGAAGGAGAAAAATCGAGAAGAGCGGAACGATAGCGAGCTGAAGCTATATTTAGATTTTCCACCCTGAGTAAAAAATATATTTAACAATTAAGACCTATTTAAAGTTTTTTAGTTTTTTCACCAAAATAGCAGAGCAAAGGATCGAAATTACGACAAGGAGTTTACTTGTATTATTTTTCTCCGGTGAGTGTTGTACACTTGGTTATTTGTGCTACTAGCCAAAATAGCGTGATAGATAGGTTTACTGAGTTAAGCACGTGGACTTAACCCTATTTTTATTTTGCTGTAAATCAAGTTGTTTAATGCATTGTGTGAAAATGTATTGCTGACATTTGTACTACATAAGTAAAAAAAACAAGTTGAACAAGAGTTTAATGATTTGAAGTGCTATTCCATGCCATGTTGAAGCTGTGTTACTACGTGACATGCTAGTGTTTGAGTTTCATGTATGCTCTGAATGCAAACATTGTACAGATAAGCGCGAGATTTCACCACACACAAATAAAAAAACATACTACCCGGGTTGATGGACTTTGGGTTATTATTTTGGGGTTATTTCATCAGAGCTCTGAGGTCATTTTATTTTCAATTTTTTTTTCTCAACATATGTGTAACAAGAGGGTTGAAAACTAAAAGGACATTGCGAAAGAAAAGAGAAACAAGGTCATACTGTTTGATAATTGATGTTTAATAAATGCAGGCTATATGTTCTGAGTAAACTATTTGGTACTTTTATTTCTCCTCTTTTGAAAAGTTCCTTAGAAAGGCAGCACTTCACTCTACATTACAATTAGTGCCCCTTACATATATAAATGTAATGTATTATTTACAAAAATAAAGATTTCTAATGACTGTCTCCAACAAAACTTCAATGTCAAGGTGTTATAGAGGTTGACTCCCAGCCAACTGAATCATGTAACGGTGATTGTGAAAATGTACCACATCATTCAACAGGATGATGCCACAGCAACAGTTGATTTAATGGTTTCTGGAGCAGACAGAAGCAAAGTTATTTTCACAGACTTCATAGTTCCAGCGATGAAGACCTTCAAAAGAAAGTTGAATTTACTCCCACATCATATTGACAGGCATTCAGTTAACTGTCAAGTGTGACTAGTGGACAAGTGAATGATTGTACCTCCAAAGTTAATCTGAATGCACGGCCCTCAGACACCATTATAGTTGTTGGCTTCCCCTTCGTCCCATTCATGGTAATTAAATCCAGATCCATCAGTCCAGGACCAGCTCCGGTCATGTGGAGATGTGTAGGTCTCAGCATCACACCCCCATGACATTTAGGCATTCATGAACAAGCAACTATCACAGAACTCCAATCCATTTGGAAAGCTATAGAAACACTAAGACAGGTAACCTGTTCAGCCCAATCAACAGGCATTGATGTGAACCAAAACACAGACTGGCTCACATTGACATCATTATACTAAGGTACTGGACAACTGAACACAGGCTATTGAAGACATTACATTATATTTCAAACAGATTTGACATCACAAGCATCCTGTAGACCTATTTCCAAGTATAGGCAAGGACCTTACAGATATGGGAGCAAGACTTTGACCAATCAGACTTCTACATAATATTGAGAGACCAAATTGCACTGCCTGAACACAGCGTCATATCTGAACATTTCATATTCAGAGTCCAAGAAGGGCTTTTGTTGATGCTCGGACTGAGTAACTTGATTTAATACCTTTAATCCTAACTGTACCTTAATTCAAGACATCAACCAGTTGCTTATCAGCAGACAGTAAGTGTATCAACTGAAGGACTATAGAGCATTGAGAGAGATATGACTCAAAATGAAGTACATAAGGTAGAAATTTCATATGCAAGGCTCAAGCATACAGATAGAGAGACAAACCCAATTTAAGTGGGTTTGTGGAATGAATAGACTAAATAATTAAAACTGCCACATTCTAGACTCTGGAACCAACAACCCTCAAGGACATGACCTGTAATATTAAGCCAAATGACACAAGAAATGTGTTCAGCGGTTTTATTGACAACCACATCATTCAACAGGAACACGTCACAGCAACAACAGTTGATTCAACGGCGTCTGGAGCAGACCGATGCAAAGCGCTTCTCACAGACTTCGTCGTTCCAGCGATGTTTTTCTTCAAAGAAAACAGTAAAAATAACACCCACATACACAGGATTCAAAGAACTGTCAAGTTAGATGTGACTGATGGACAAGTGAATGACTGTACCTCCAAAGTTCATCTGAATACACGGCTCTCTGACACCATTATAGTTGTTGGGTTCCCCTTGTGCCCATTCATGGTAATTAAATCCAGAGCCATCAGTCCAGGACCAGCTCCTGTCCTGTGGAGAAGTGTAGGTTTCACCATCACACCCATGACATTTAGGCATTCATCAACTACACTAGCAACTACCACAGAACACCAATCCATTTGGAAAGCTATAGAAACACTAAGACGGTTAAACTGTTTAGTCCAAATCAACAAACATCTATATTATGGTGTCCCAAAAACACAGACTGGCTCACATTGACATCATTAAACTACAGTACTGGTCAACTGAACAGGCTATTGAAGACATCACACAATATTTCAAACAGATTTGACATCATAAGCATCCTGTAGACCCATTTCCAAGTATACCTAATGACCTTACAGATCTGGGAGCAAGACTGTCCCTGTGGAGTGTTTCTAACTGTGGTCATTCCGATGAAGCGCGTTTCGTTACACCAGTAAGACAAAGTACCTTTCTCAACTCTGGCCGACCACCATCATTTCCTCCAATCCAGGTCAAAGGTGAATCTACAGTCAACGTCTCCAGGAACCTAGACTCCTTCCAGCTGTGTACTGAGGCCAGGTGTCCACCAAGAGACTGACAGTGACGCTAAAGAGGTAAAGATGGACAATGTCATTAAACCAGGAATATGCAGTAGTGTTTCCACACCCAAATATCTAGGGTGAGACAGCTACCTCTGCCTCAGTCCATGACCTCAGAATCTCTTCAAAACGGAAGCAGCGGGATCCAAACTTTTGCCATCCCCGATTACATCTGGATGGCCCTGTAAGACCAAAGTAAGTAAAACACTAGGCTACATGTGACCAAGAAACATTTAAGAATCAAAACTGATCCACAAGCGGCATTAAACCAGTCAATATTGTAAAGACCAGTCAGTCACATTGTTGAGAAAAGGGGAACCCTCTTACTCGCATCTCCCAGAGAAAATGTAGCAATGAGAAGCAGGAAAACCATTATCACTCCCATGATGTAATCCTAAGAGAACACAAGACAAAGACCAGTTGTCATCAAAAGACTTGCTGAAACTGGCAAGAGGAAACTGATCCTGACTAAAAGACAACCCTCCAAGTGGGATGTTTTCAACACAGAAGAAGCTCACAAATGTACTATAGAACATCAACATTTTAGGTTCTGTCCAGACTTACCACAGAATATATTATTCAGTTGTTAAGAATGTACTGAAAAAACAAAGTCAATACTATCTTTTCCACTAGAGTGGAACACTGGTCATCACTTTATCCAGGACATTAAATTCACCTCACAGGGAACAGTGTCATTTGATATAAAGGCAAACAGTGGAATAAGAATGACACCTGTTGACCTCTCACCTTCTGAAATGACCAGTTAACACTTATTAAGCCCACTTCAGCTCTCTCCACTGAATCTCCCTGTGATGTGAGTTCTGTATCTCCTCTCCTTTTTAAGAACCTGAAACAGGTGAGGATGATTATCCTGGATTACTGAGCTGGCTTCGTCCCAGGTGCTCCTAATTAAGTCTTTAGAAATGTATTATTTGCAATGTAAAATACCTTTGTTTCCATCCACTTAGAGCTTGGTTCATGGGCAAAATCTAAAGTTTGCATAAAATGCTGATGCACACAAAACTTATTTGTAGCAAACTAAATATGTAAAGATATATAAAAAAGAAATCTGGCTTAAGCCCCAGATGTTTTGTCAAAAGCCCTGATTCTTTTAGGTTTTTTAAAATAACTTAAACTTTGTTTCATTTCCTCTCAGTCTTTCTGACTGGAGTGGCAAAAAATGAAACAAAAGCTCTATTACCGTACGTGGTGGCAGGCGGTAATGCATCGCGCATCACTCATCTTGTTTGTCAACTGCCAATTAAAACTAACGAAGAAGAATATAAATCTTCTTCATCATTAACTTGTCAACAGGGGCTGGCGGGTTGTTGTCATGCATGTTGTCATGTAGTATGTTTCATCGGTGTCGCAAGCTTACTGGCTAAACGGCCGTAAGTTATGGATATAACAACGTTTTTACACGGAACAGGAACACACGCCAGTACCTTCATTGTGGAAGCAACCACCTTTTTAGGAAAACAAGGCATCCAATACCGGGGGCATGATGAGCAGGAATCCAGCCAGAATCAAGGCAACTTTATTGAATGTATGAAGCTCCTTAAACAATTTGACCCATTTCTACAAGAATATACTCCCCCTTCTCATACCACTTACCGCTCTCATTTATCCCAAATGAAACAAGAACCAGCATTTCACAAGAAATCACAGAAAGCATCATCAAGCAAATGAAGATTGCAAAGATGTGCTCTGTGATGGCAGACGAGGCCAGAGACAGATGCAAGACAGATACAAGACGGCAGTCCTTCAAGCTTTGACAGAGCTCTGCACAGACTCTGGTGGTGAAGATGTGTTCAAGAGGGCCATGGCCTTACGTGAGGCTAATTACATCCAGCTCCCTGTGGGTCCCAAACAAAAAAGATATGATGGTTTTGTGGTGGAGTCAGCCTGGTTTTCAGGTTTTGGGAGAAGCACTTATGTCAGGTATTCATGCTTGCAACCCAACCACAGAGACCTTTCTCTCTGAAGAAGCCCTCAAAAGCCTTGCTTCCCATTATAAGATTCAGTTGAAGCCAGAATAACTCCTAGTTTCATCAATAGAAGGATGGAGAAAGAGACAGTCCCTGACACCTCCACTGTGTTCCAACTGCTTGATGAAGACATGTTTCCCAGCCTGAAGGCTCTCTTCCAAGTTGCCCTGACGATTCCAGTAAGCAGCTGCAGCTGTGAACGCTCCTTCTGTGCGTTGCGCTGTCTTCATACATGGTTAAGGAACACCATGGGTCAAGACAGGCTCAATGACTTGGCCATCATGTCAATGGAAAAGGACAATTTGAATGACATCAACCCTGACAGCGTTATTGACAGATTTGCTCAATTAAAGCCACGTCGATACAGCCTTATGTCGCCGCAACAGAAAAATGCTTAATCAAGACAACAATAGGAGAGCAAAGATTTAGAGAGTTTCAAGAGAAAGAATGGAGGCACGGCAGTTGGAAAGGAATGCAGAGAAGAAATAGAAGAAAGTGTGTAGGAGGCAAAGAATGGAGAGAGAAAGGAGCAAAAGAATGGAGATGCCTAATATGCTGGTTACTAAATTGGTAAGATTTACAGAAGTTCTGTATGGTTAATAGCTTTTACATTTATTACATTCCGAGTAAGGAGATAAGTCTGAAAATGAACAAGGAGGAAAAATAAGTGTGTGAAGAGACAAGGACACGAATATACCTGTGGAGCTGGAGAGGCTGGAGGACAAGAGGAGGAGAGATGATGAGGGGAGTGAGAATGAAGTGAAAAGCAGAAGTTAAGAGAAGGAGAGAGGAGAAAAATGTGTGATGAGGAGTGGAGAAATAGGAGAGAAGAGGACAAGTGGAAGTCTGGATTTGAGGAGTGGAGAAGAAAGGGATGAGTGAGGGGGAAAAGCAAAGAAAATAGAGATGAAAAGAAATGAAATATGAAAGCAGGTGAATTGGAAGAGGGACAAGAGAGGAAAATGCGTTTAGCAGTAAAGAGTGAAGAGCAGATTAGTACATTTTGAATCTTAAGTTTGTGATCAGCAACACAGATACTTTCTTTGGTTTATACTTTCTTCATTCAGTGGAAGAAATTTCCAGAGATGAGTGGAGCATGAGTAACAGAAGTTACACAAAAAGAGGTAGGAGAAAAGTGACAAGTACACTGTAAATTATTTCTGTAGTTTCTTACTGTATAACCTTTGTACAGTATGTTACTGTAGATTTAGTTTTAGAGTTAGATTAGATTTAGACAGCATTATTTTGTATTTTCAACAATTATGTACTGTGCACACAGTTATGTATGTTATGGTAGATTTTCTATGCATTCTGGGTGTGAGGTTTTCCCGTCACTCCCGGTCCAACTCCTCCCCGCCACGCTCCGCACCTGCCACCGTTTCACTTCCCAGCACGCATGAACGCACCCAACACTCCAGATCCCAATCACCTGAATATTGAACACCTGTGCCCTGTTAACCCCTCTATTTAGCCCGTGCTCTACCTCCCCTCCAGTGTGAGGTATTGTTCTCAGTGGACCTGCCAAGCCTGCTATCGCGCTCGCTCATTACTTTGTTGATTCCCAGCCTGTTGTGTTCGCTACCCTCCGGTCCCGTCCTCTCTCCTCGTTTACAGAACCCTGCGTCTTGACCTGTTCGTCTGCCCCGTCGTGTTTCCCCCTGCCTACCCTACCTGTGTTGTTACGGACTGCCTTCCCGGAACACCGACCTCCCTGCCTGCCCCTGGATATCCTTACCGTCTCTCCCAGCCTGTACTGTAGCCTCCGCTGATTGATCACCCGGCTTCCTGACCTGCTTGCCTGCTTCTCGGTTTCGCGTCCCTGCTCATCCCTGCCTGTGCCTTCGCCTTCAAGGACTGATCTTCTGGTTTCCGACTCTCTGCCTGTCTTGATCGTTTGTGTGCTAGCCTACTCCCTTGTGCGATGTACAATAAATCTACCATTGCACTTCTGCAATTGGACCCACACAACTCTGGTCTTGGTGTTCACTACACTGGGAAATTATCTGATCAGCGTTCATATTCGCCTCTCACGGCGTGACCTCACGCGGGTCTTTTTCATCATTAAAATGAGTGAGCATCAAGTCGACATACATCTATAGAAGGAACTGACTATCAGGATCTAGGTTGCGTTTCCCAAAAGCATCGTAAGCCTAAATAGATCGTAGAGACCATTGTTGTAATTGCAAGGGCGTAGATTTGGTTTGAACATTGGGGGGGTTTAAAGTTGTGTGCTGCCTGTTTTTTTTTTCATGTGTATTGTTATTGGATCATCTTTCTTTCTATATGCTTTAACTGATTACAAAATCAACATATACAAATATGAAAGAGACAAAATTTAGACATTTATTTTAAGATTTTTATATTCCATTTTAATGCATTACATTTTTTTAAAGGGAAACACATGGGCTCTTGAACAACTGTAAACATTAAATTTAGATACACCACTTGCTCAAAGGCACAGAACAGTGATTATGATTACACAGTTTAAATGAAAGCTCCAAATATCTGCTTGCGTCTCTCACAACCAACAACAAATTCTTGGCACACCAACTTGTTGTCTAAGAGGTCCAACTTGTCTTGGTGGACATGACAAACTGCCACATGATTCTGTCTCTTACTTGAGCGTAGCCAAATTTTTTACCTTCTCAGAAATTGACATCAGCCAATGAGATCCGCTTTTAGAGTAAAATGCCCAATTTTAATTTGACGATTGCTTGCTGATAAAAGGAAATTAGCATATTTAGACCCGACAGCACTCACCATGAGAGAGAGACCTTTCCAGTGATATATGATATGACAGGGTACAAACAGCGATCGCGCGGAGCAGCAAGTTGATTTAGAACGACAACTTTTGATGAATTTAGGCGAAATCAAGAGACTCAAATAGACTAGAAATGTAGTAAAATAAAGACCTAATGTGTATTTTTGACTTTTTTTACACCACAAGTCTGAAAGAAGTCATGTTATTAAAGACAAATAGCCCCCATAGAGCCCCAAATCTCAACATTGACCAGTGAAAAAAACGATGTTTTTGCCTGCCGTGTCTCGCCTTAAGTACAGAAACCGCCAGTAAATCGTTCATTCATCCAATTCGTTAAAAAGTCAGATTAATTTAGGAAGAAAACAAACACCGATGTGAATACTTTTGTCATTGATAATTACAGACACTATTGAAAAATGAACTAGCAAAACAGACGGCTGATTTGGTAACTTGTTATACTGATAAGTGAGCTATAAGTTAAATACATTGAAATGGAGATGAGCTAGCTAAAATATATCTGGTTTCACTGGTGTGTACTTAGCTATTACACAATATTCTCATACCTCATTCTCAGTATATGGCTGTTGTTTTTTTACATCCCTCTCTGACCAGCAGTTAAATAAAGTCCGCTGTGCAGCGCTTCTCTTCATTTTTGAACGTTACCCGTCGTCGTGACTCGTGTGCTCTCCACTCGCGTTGTTTTGGAAAAAGTGCGCCTTGGGCGTTACCAATCGGTTCAATGGAGGGGAGGATTATTATTTATTTTTTTCCTATTTGATTATGACAAACTCATATTTGAGTAGGAACAATTATTGTTACAAAATATATGAATTCTTCATACTTTTCATTTGATCTACTGTAATTCTCATGTCGAAATATTGGGGGGGTTGTAACTAATGGATTTGAATATTGAGGGGGTTACCTCCCCCCCATCCCCCCCATAAACTACGCCCCTGGGTAATTGTTCTATAATCTATCAATACAGGCCATTGCCTTCTCAATATTTATGAATTTAGCCTCTGATACAGGACATGTTCATTCTCTTTATAGGCGGGTAATGGTATTTGTTTGTTACCACAGAAAACCGCTTGCGTGTCCATGTTGAATGTGTTTCTTTTATGTAAAAACTAAAGTAGCCTACTTCTACAAGGAAAGATCACAAGAAAAGCTTGACGTGTGCTTGACTAAACTAAACATTTAAGACTTTTTCTATTTGTTAATAACAAATAGAAACCAATGTAGATGTATTGATTGTATAAGTTAGTGAATTGTTATAAGCTGTTGTAACCAATGAAACAAAATATTAATTGTTTGTAATATGAGCTGAAACTGAAGGAGCAAGTAGGAGAATAGGAAACCCTGTTTAAGCAGTTGCCGGGGAGAGAAAGATTTAGTATGTCTGTTTTGTGAGAAACAGGACACAGGTTAGAGACACACACACATAGTCTGACAGGCCAGACAGAAACCAGGAGGAGACAAGAAGATGTTTGCGTTTATCCTTATAAGGTATAGAACTGGAACTGGACCAATAGCACACTTGTTCTGTGAATTTAACGACTCTATCTTTTGGGCGTAATAGAAGTATAAAATGATCTGTTGAATGTTAATCCTTAGACATTGTGCGGCGACACGTGTCTCCAGAAGCTTCTGTAATAAATGAACATATGATACGGTAATTGACCTGACTCCTGGTGTTTTATTCTCCTTTCCAACAAACCAACTCGGGGAAGTGTTAGACTTCAACAGAACTTTGGTAGTCAAGTATAAGCTTCCTTCATAATGCATCATCACATTATTAAACATTTAGATTGATTTTTGAAATTTGTGAATCGGTTCGAATCCGCAGAAGATGGAATCGTAATTCATATGTGAATCTCGCATCGCATCGCATCGCATCATCTTCCGCTTAATCCGGGGCCGGGTCGCGGGGGCAGCAGTCTAAGCAGGGATGCCCAGACTTCCCTCTCCCCAGACACTTCCTCCAGCTCTTCCGGGGGGACACCGAGGCGTTCCCAGGCCAGCCGGGAGACATAGTCCCTCCAGCGTGTCCTAGGTCTTCCCCGGGGTCTCTTCCCGGTGGGACGGGACCGGAACACCTTCCCAGGAAGGCGTTCCGGAGGCATCCGAAACAGATGCCCAAGCCACCTCAGCTGACCCCTCTCGATCTGGAGGAGCAGCGGCTCTACTCTGAGCTCCTCCCGGGTGACCGAGCTTCTCACCCTATCTCTAAGGGATCGCCCGGCCACCCTGCGGAGAAAGCTAATTTCGGCCGCCTGTATCCGGGATCTTGTCCTTTCGGTCATGACCCAAAGCTCATGACCATAGGTGAGAGTAGGAATGTAGATTGACCGGTAAATCGAGAGCTTCGCCTTACGGCGATATGTGAATCTATTTATTTTATTTTTTTTCACCCCTCATTTAGTCCACATGCATATCCATTTATGCCACACAACATGCAATCAGTATATCCACCTTTTCTTTCAAATTTGAAGCTAAGTAAGCTATTTTCTGAATGTGTGAGATTTCCGGTTCATATATAGGGAAATAAAGAGATGAATAACAAAGTGCTATTAATGATACAAATATTTGTGCTATAAACTAGTGTTTACAATTATGACAAATTCAATACATCAAAATAATAGGGTAGGGTAGAAAAATACCAGTTTCCAAAATCAAGATGCATAACAAGCTTTTCTGTACAGCTAGAAATGACTGTAAGCGGATGACATCGGAAGCCAGACACATTCCATTTACAAATGTCCGTGCCACTCTTCCGTGAATAATAAGGTGGATACCATAGGCCAAAAAAAGGTGTTAGTTTAGGTTTGTTTGATTATTAGTTGTATGGTTTGCCTCTGATTGATTTATGCTTATTATTTCTTGTAGGATTATCAGAAGTGCTGTCGCTGTTCTTCCACTTGACACCATCACTACCCTCCTCACCTGGCCTTCATCCTCACCTGTATTGCTTTCTTTCTAAGTTTCTCTTTTACCTGTTAGAGATAATTTTTGTATAAATTGAAATGCATGAATTATTAAATTGTTCTTGATTTAAAGCAGATTTCTATTGTTTTATTATATTACATTATTATTACTTGTGTATTGTTTAAAAATACACAATAAACCGTGTTGTGCAGTTATAGCTTCAATTGTTCTTTTTTCCATTTCATGGATTCTGATGTAGCAAATTTAACAGCTAAGCACAAACTAAACAGAACTGAACTCTTAAGATTAGTAATGATGTTTACACCAAAATCCAATTTTACCTATGTAGGCTAACTTAAAAATAGTCAGATAATGGTTGTCTCTTTTTAGTTGCCAGTGGTGAAAATGAGTCATCCTTAACATTTTTGGTGTTTTGGATTCACAACAGCTGGAGAACAATTAAATACAAAATAGGTTGTAGGCTCTACTGGGTGATTTTTACTGAGTAACTATCATCATTTTCCCAGATAGTGTATAGAATTTGAGGCATTCTATTATCTCAAACAGCCTGGAAAATTGTGCATTTAGCTGACGTAATTGGGGGAAAAAATCTCCAGCATGGGAGCATGCCCCCGGTGAGTCCAAATATACTCTACCTGGGCTGAACCTCCGATCCAGAGCGGGAGGCTCACAGTCTGTGTTAGTGCCTGCAGGAACTGGAATTCCTCAGGGTTGTGCACTGATGCCAAGTGTCCAGAGTAGCTGTTGGAATCATGCTAACTAGACCATGTTATTTTACTTTTTTACCTTTGAACTTGCACTATTGTATCCTGTTGATTTTATAAATAAGCCAGTGGTTAAGACCAACAGTATTACACCGTTTCAAATGGCGTTAGTGGTTATGGCCAAATTTAAATAACATGTAAAAAGACTAGCCAACCAATGTTTAATGAGGTCTTCTCTACCTATAGAGCCACTGTCTCACCCTTGGGGCCAACCTGGTGTCAGTTCACAGCCCAGAGGAGTCCCACTTTCTATTGCAGTTGACAGATGGTTCCCCTGCCTGGATTGGGGGCTCTGATGCTGTCCAGGCACACTTTGTAAAGGTACCCTGTTTTCTGTTAAAGAGTTAATGGAACAGTGACTTGAAAGGTGCTTCACCTGAACTGACATTGTCCTATAGTGGACCAGCATCGTGACGTTAAACCGTTCTGGCCCATTTTGCAATTTGGTGATCTACATTTCAAATGTTGTAGTCCTCTATCAGACCCTCTTATCCAGAGCAACAGTGCTTGTATGGGTTGTGGTGAATGCAGGCTTTCTCAACGCTACCTTGTCCCCTGCCACCAATACATGGGACCCATTTTTAGATTAAATCGTTGTAGACTTGGGGCAAGAATCTACCATCAAATCAAGGGCCTTTAAAATCCATCACTTTCTGCTAATTGGTTTTCAACAGGGCCGGTCTACATGTTACTGCTGATGCGATGGGAAATCTTGCACTTCGTGCTAGAAGACCTATGTGTCGTTTGAGTTCGTACGCTCAGAAAGTGCACCTTTAACTATTTTGATACTGAGCCCATTCACCACTTTCCAACAGAACAGGCAATGGTTCTGGAGTGATGGCTCCACATTTGGTTACCAGAACTGGGCAAAAGGAGAACCAAACAATTTTAACAGCACTAGAGAACCATGTATTGAGATTAACTATGGAAGTAAGCCCACCACCATTCACTGATCTACTATGAAGTCAATTATTTCACAATATATTACTGCAGAATTGAGTGTCTAATTGACATCGCTGGAATGATATTTGTGACAAAACATTTTTTTCTGTGTGCTTATTAAAAACATGTTGAATCAAATGGAACCAACAATGCATCTTCAATGAACACACTATGCTGAAGTTGAACGCTGAATTATCTGCTGTAAATGTTTGTTCTGAAGGGATGTTGCTGACATTAAACGGTCTATACATATTTTCTGAAGATATTTCATAACAGCCTTGCATCCCTTAAAGATTTCTATCAAAATCTACAATTATTAAATGTATATTAATCTAGTGATTTTGTTTATGTAGAAAAAAAAATCAGAAAATTGGTTATATATTCTTTCCTCTGTGACACAGGTGTGACATTGTTTGGCAAAATACAGAACATGATTGAGCCTTTTTCCAACCCTCAGTGACTCTCCCACCCCTGCTGTCTTCCAGATGTGGAGTACTGAAAATAATTTTGGGAAACTGATTTCAGGCAGTATCCTCTCCACTGTATCAATTTCCTTTTGTGTACGTATGTACACTGACCTGGGATTGGACTTCTACTCATATTTCAACATGGTGTCATTTAGTAGTTTAATGCAGTTTGAAGCTCAAACTCGTTTATTGTAAACTAAGACAACAGGGTACATTGTGTATTTCAATCAGCCATTTAGACTGGTCAATATCTTACTGTTTTACAGGGCAACCCGAATGCAATCAGGGATGGCACTAGTTTGGATCACGCTGCTTCAGTTTTGAAGAGACTCTGAGGTCATGGAATGCCTAAATGTCATGGGTGTGATGCTGAGACCTACACATCTCCGCAGGACAGGAGCTACAACAATTCCTGGGGTCTGGTCATTCTGCCAAATGTTTGGTAACAAGTCTTGTCACTCCCAAGAACCCAGGAGTCGGTTCCCCTCCTAAGACATTGCATGCATCGACCAATGATTGCAGGTCATCTGTTCCATCAAACGAACACCTGATGAGATTAGCTGATGTGAAAAATAACTAGGTTATACTTTGAGTCCCAATTTCCATCTAGATGATAGGTATTTGGTTTATGGTATTACTATTTGCTGGTGAGCAACTGCTTGTTGGGGTTAAGGTAATTATGTCCGGCCTGTAGTAGGTAATAAAATAGTTGTCAAGGGAAGTAAACAGTAACTCACCAGACTATTCTTATAATTCTGAATCTGATTTTAAATTATTTAGACATAATACACCGACTGTATAACAGTTTTAATTATTGCCCTTTTCTGGGCAATGTAAGATCTGTGAGATGAGGCTGCATTCAGACGGGCAGCGCAATTTTATTTTTAATAACATTTAGACCAATCGTTGGTGTGTATTTGTCAGAGCTGATCTGATTGAGAAAAATATCACAACGTTTCCGCCATGCTAAAAGAAAATTAGACGGTGGGAGCTTTTAATTTCAGGTTTCCATCAGGCATTGATTTTCATAAAAGTCCTGTTGAATGAAAAACGTTACAAAAGGCTTGATGGTAACACCAAATACATATTTGATTTGGTAAACATTGACCAAACGTTTATGACAGAGGGGGATTTTCCATGCTATTGACTGTACACATATCACCATCAGAGCGCCCCTGGGAGAACATGAGGGTGGTTATGTGAATAGGAATTCATTTTACAGCATTAATGTTCAGGTATTTGATCATTAAATTCATACAGGTAGCCCTGCAGCCTAGGCGTTCTAGGGAGTAGATCTCAAACAATTAAGAGTGAGTAATGGGTCAGTTTCAGAATTGTAGGCCATAACTGAATTATCGTGTTTTCAAATGTTTAGACTATTTTACTTGTCCTTACATCTCATACTACTAATAAAAGAAGAGTCTGTAAGCCAGAACAGAGAACAAAGGACAATCATTTCGGTGTTAACCTTTCGTTAAACTCCTCATAACCATCTATATAAACGTGCATACTTCCAGGAAAGAAGACGGAGCATGAGCCGTTGTGCAAAAACTCAGCTTGCGTTGTCGAACGCGCCCCTTTTAAGCGAACGCGCACAAACTCCAGGAAGTGAACAGCGAGTCAACTAACAAATCACCGATCGTAATCACCGTCGTAGTACGGTTTAACACCACTTTGGAAAGTCAGGGTTGACAAACTCTTGATAAATTGATAACCCAGAGTTAAATCTGAGTAGGTTGAACACCCTTCGTAGTGTACCCCTCTGTTCTGATTGGTCAAAAATCTATTACTGAGATAAATATCACAACTGAAGGTGCCCTTCAGAAGATGACATGAACGGTGGCGTTCAACTGACTAATGAAAAAATTATGAAAACGTATCCAATATTAATACATTCTTCATGAAGTCGCTCCATTTTGTGGGGGTTGGACTAGCTGGCCAGCCATCAGGGCAAAGCCACTGTGTTCACAACATTTTTAAGCACGAATCAACTTCTAGTAGAAAACTAACGATGGAAATACTCAACATTTCCGAAATTTTATTTGACAATTTAGAATGCATGCAAAATTGTTTTAGTTGGAAACTGACAATGTGTAAATGCACATTGGCTTGGGAAACGTGCATCAACATTTTATGCAAACTTTAGATTTTGCCCATAAACCAAGTTCAATAAGTGGATGGAAACAAAGGTATTTTACATTGCAAATAATACATTTCTAAAGACTTAATTAGGAGCACCTGGGACAAATCCAGCCCAGTAATCCAGGATAATCATCTCACCTGTTTCAGGTCCTTAAAAAGGAGAGGAGATACAGAACTCACATCACAGGTAGATTCAGTGGAGAGAGCTGAAGTGGGCTTAACAAGTGAAGTGTTAACTGGTGATTTCAGAAGGTGAGAGGTCAACAGGTGTCATTCTTATTCCACTGTTTGCCTTTATATCAAATGACGCTGTTCCCTGTGAGGTGAATTTAATGTCCTGGTTAAAGTGATGACCAGTGTTCCACTCTAGTGGAAAAGATAGTATTGACTTTGTTTTTTCAGTACATTCTTAACAACTGAATAATACATTCTGTGGTAAGTCTGGACAGAACCTAAAATGTTGATGTTCTATAGTACATTTTGAGCTTCTGTGGTGAAAACATCCCACTTGGAGGGTTAAGTCTTTTAGTCAGGATCAGTTTCCTCTTGCCAGTTTCAGCAAGTCTTTTGATGACAACTGGTCTTTGTCTTGTGTTCTCTTAGGATTACATCATGGGAGTGATAATGGTTTTCCTGCTTCTCATTGCTACATTTTCTCTGGGAGATGCGAGTAAGAGGGTTCCCCTTTTCTCAACAATATGACTGACTGGTCTATACAATATTGACTGGTTTAATGCCGCTTGTGGATCAGTTTTGATTCTTAAATGTTTCTTGGTCACATGTAGCTGAGTGTTTTACTTACTTTGGTCTTACAGGGCCATCCAGATGTAATCGGGGATGGCAAAAGTTTGGATCCCGCTGCTTCCGTTTTGAAGAGACTCTGAGGTCATGGACTGAGGCAGAGGTAGCCGTCTCACCCTAGATATTTGTGTGGAAACACTACTGCATATTCCTGGTTTATTAACTTTGTCCATCTTTGCCTTTTTAGCGTCACTGTCAGTCTCTTGGTGGACACCTGGCCTCAGTACACAGCTGGAAGGAGTCTAGGTTCCTGGAGACGTTGTCTGTAGGCTCACCTTTGACCTGGATTGGAGGAAATGATGGTGGTCGGCCAGAGTTGAGAAAGGTACTTCGTCTGACTGGTGTAACAAACGCGCTTCATCGGCATGACCACAGTTAGAAACACTCCACAGGGACAGTCTTGCTCCCAGATATGTAAGGTCATTAGGTATACATGGAAATGGGTCTACAGGATGCTTGTGATGTCAAATCTGTTTGAAATATTGTGTGATGTCTTCAATAGCCTGTTCAGTTGACCAGTACTGTAGTTTAATGATGTCAATGTGAGCCAGTCTGTGTTTTTGGGACACCATAATATAGATGTTTGTTGATTTGGACTGAACAGGTTAACCGTCTTAGTGTTTCTATAGCTTTCCAAATGGATTGGTGTTCTGTGGTAGTTGCTAGTGTAGTTGATGAATGCCTAAATGTCATGGGTGTGATGGTGAAACCTACACTTCTCCACAGGACAGGCGCTGGTCCTGGACTGATGGATCTGGATTTAATTACCATGAATGGGCACAAGGGGAACCCAACAACTATAATGGTGTCAGAGAGCCGTGTATTCAGATGAACTTTGGAGGTACAGTCATTCACTTGTCCATCAGTCACATCTAACTTGACAGTTCTTTGAATCCTGTGTATGTGGGTGTTATTTTTACTGTTTTCTTTGAAGAAAAACATCGCTGGAACGACGAAGTCTGTGAGAAGCGCTTTGCATCAGTCTGCTCCAGAAGCCATTAAATCAACTTGTTGCTGTGACATCGTCCTGTTGAATGATGTGTTTGTCAATAAAACACCTGAACACATTTCTTGGCATTTGGGTTAATTTTACAAGTCATGTCCTTGAGGGTTGTTCCAGAATCTAGAATGTGTCAGTTAGGGTTTTGAGTTAAGGTACAGTTAGGATTAAAGTTATTAAATCAAATACTGAGTCAGAGCATCAACAAAAACCCTTCTCGGAATGTGAAATGTTCCCCAATACTAATCTAGGCAATGTATGATCTGTTAAATGAGGCTGTGTTCAGGAAGTACAATTTAGTCTTTCTTAATATTATGTAGAAGTCACATTTTTCAGTGCAGATCTGACTGGTCAAAGAAATCACCTTTTCTACCTTGCCAAAAAGACCAGGGGAGCTGTCAATTTCATGCTCATTGTCCTCTGTCCTAAAAAGTTGTTGGATGAGAACCTTCTCCCTTAAGGGTTTTAAGACAGCCCGGAGAGAGGACGTGAGCAATAAATTGAGAATGGAAAATGAATATTTCACCTTTCCAATAATCAGTTTACAATAGGAACACCTGGGGTAAAGCCAGCCTAGCAATCAAGAACATTCATCTCACCTGTGTCTGGTCCTTAAAAAGGAGAGCAGTGACACAAAACTCACATCACAGGGAGGCTCAGTGAAAAAGTTTGTAGAGGTCTTAAGTGAGAACTGACAATTTCAGAAGGTGAGAGGTCAACAGGTCTGATTACACTGTCTTTATGCCAGATGACACTAGTCCCTGTTTGGTGAATTTAGTGTCCTGGTTAAAGTGATGATTACAGTGATCTTCGGCTGAGATGGTTGTTAGTGTAATATTGACTTAATTTTGATAAGAACTGGTATTTGTCTTGTTACCCAGTTATTTTACAACCACTAATTTAGATATTTTTCTTACAGTTGTCTTACAGGGCCACACAGGTGCCCTGGGGAATGGCGCCAGTTTGGTTCCCATTTTGTCATTTTCGATGAGACTCCATGATCTTGGGCGGATGTGGAGGTAGCCCCCTAACTCTAGCCTGGGGTGGATAAACATGACCGCACATCACTGGTTAAATGACATGATGTTAAAATGATGTTAATGTAGTTTGTCTGCAAATAATACACAATGATGTTTATTGAGAAACCATTTCAGGTTAGTGTTCTCATTTTTCGGTTTCTGAAGACCAACAGTCTATAGCATTACTAATGCATCTGCATTTTGTAGTAACCTATGTTCTTTCTGAATACAAATGTCATGTCTTTGCATTGCTACTGAGACCTCACTGCTTCTCTACAGTACAAGAGCTGGTCCTGGACTGATGGCTCTGGATTTAATTACCGACAGTGGGCAGAAGGAATGCCTAACAACTCTATTGCTGGACAGTCGTGTATTCAGATGAATACTGGAGGTACAGTCATTCACTGATACATTTGTCAAATCTCACTTGAGAGTTCATTGACTACTCGTCTGAGATTTGGGAGTAATGTCTACTGTTTTCTTTGAAGATAAACATCGCTGGAACAATGAAGTCTGTGAAAAGCCCTTTGCTTCTGTCTACTCACAAAGCGATTGAAATCAATTGTTGCTGTCATGTTTACCTATTGATTGTTGTGGTTGTCAATAAAACAGCTGAACTCTACTGTCATGGGTTATTTAACTTAATAATCATTGTCCTTAAGGGTTAGTTTCAGGGTCTAGAATGTGGCACAGTTCAACATTTTAAATATCTTGACATTCAACTTAACATCAATCTGAATGGCTTTCCATGTGTGGGGTGAAATATTTGAAAGCAGTTTCATCCAGTCCTGAATAGACCCACTGCGTCTGCAGCACTGTCCAGTCCTCTTTTATTTGTGCCACTTTGAATCTCTCGGAAGTTATTCCCCAACACCATTCCTCCAAGTCATTCCGCTCTGCCACTGCAGGCTTCATCCCGATCCAAGCTGCGGAGTTTTGGAGACGGGGCTTTTTCACGGGCTGCTCCAAGACTTTGGAATGCGCTCCCATAATTCATCCAGGACTCCCAATCTGTTGCCATCTTCATCCACCACCTCAAGTCTCCTCTGTTCAAACAAGCCTATCCCCAGCCCTATGTTATTTGACCCAACCCCCTTTTTTGTTTCATAAAATCACTATTAAGGGTAGTAATTTTGGGGTCAACTAAAGTATGGTTAGAGTTAAATTTTTGTTGAAGATCAGTACATAATCTGTAAGAGAATCAACCAACTCTTTTGGGACTCTGCCAAGATAGGTGTTGATAACATTTTTAATGGAAGATCTGTCAGATGAGGCTGCATTCAGTCAGGCAGCATCATTTGTTTTGTCTTATTAGTAGACAGATCACAAGAGATCTTTTTGGTCTGTATTTTTCATAGTTGATCAAATCAGTTAGAGACAAATGTTCCACTTCGCTGAAAAAAAAGAAGGGGGGAGCTTTCAATTTAATGATCATTGTGTCCTCTCCTAAAACCCCATTGGATGAGAAAACCCTTCCCTTGTTACCTCCTCCAATGGGTTTTAGGACTGAGAATGACAAAACAGGAAAAGGAGTCAGTTTACCAAGACTTATTTAGGAGCACCTGTGATAAAGCTTTCCCAGCAATCCAGGACATTCATCTCACCTGTGTCTGGTCCTTAAAAAGGAGTGGAGAGTGACTCAGAGTATTGAGAGATGCAGTTGTGACTTTTTAGGGCTTCTTAATCAGGTAATTTGTACTGCATGCTGGAAGACATTAGGGAACTGCTTCACTTGCCTGCATTAATGTGACTTCTGACATTTTTTGTCTCATTCTTCATCTGGTTTTCAGAGTTTTCTCACTGTGACCATGTTAATTGTTCTGCTTCTCAGTGCTGTCTTTGCTCTGGGTGATGCGGGTGATGGGGGTAAATGGATCCACTTACATGTTTCCATAAATACAAGTCCACATTTTGTCTGGCAGATGGGAACAGGAATGATGGATGTGTCAACTTTATTCTGTGCATTTTTAAGCTGTGTCCTTGAAAGTGATCTGACAACATTGTGTTGACCAGGTTCAGACTGTTCAGTTATTGTTCTTGGTTTCTAGAAAGAAATGGTGATGAAACAAACCCTTTAGTGTATTCTCTAATTTGTACTTGTCATTCTTCAAACCCATTGGACAAGGTCTGGGGGAGGGACTTAATTTTGTCCAATAGGCTGTATGGGATATGTTGAAGGGGCCACTAGTTCCATTTCCGTTACTCTCCCTATAGTTTCCCTCAGTCTTCACAGCACATACTTACTGTTTCATTATAGTGGATGTGAAGTGATGAATGAACACATTTGACTGGGATTTGTTCTCAGGTAAGTGCAAGTGTCCAAAAAGATGGTTTGAGTTTCAGTCACAGTGCTTCCTGATTGACAAGATGGTGAGGACCTGGCGTGAAGCAGAGGTAACACTGTTCTGTGAATTAACTTAAGTCAAGTTCCTGAGAGACCTTTCCATAAGTTTAAGGCTTTTCACCTCGAAGCCTGGTCTTTTGTTACTCCCAGCACAAGGTTTGATAATTCACAGTGAAACTGTACAATGAACTTGTTCTTTGTCCTGGTCTACCTCTTATTCTAGCACAACTGTGTGTCTCTGGGCTGGAATCTAGAGTCTGAGCATGATTCCGACAGCTACTCTGGACACTTGGCATCGGTGCACAACCCTGAGGAATTCCAGTTCCTGCAGGAACTAACACAGACTGTGAGCCTCCCGCTCTGGATTGGAGGTTCAGCCCAGGTAGAGTATATTTGGACTGACTCACTAGGAACACGTGAAGTCTAGTGTTACATCTCAATTCAAATGTAGGTTTAGAGGATCTTTTGAGCCGTGTCTACACCTGAATCATTCTTGACTGTCAGGATACAGGGACTCTGACCAAAATTGCTAGTGGAATCTGCACATTTTGGGAGTAGTTTTTAATTCATGTGCAGGTGGTAGTGGGACGATTCAGGATGTGCTTGCTGTAGGTAACTTCCACTTATGTATGCAAGCTATATCTGATACATTTCTTATTTTTCAGAGAAACATAGGTGGAATGATGCAATGTGTTGAATGAAGTTTCCTTCCCTGTGTTCTCTAAGGACAGAGTAGATCTGGCAGAATCAGATTTCAGTGTCTCTGAACACTAGGGATAATCACAGGCATGAATGTTTGTGTATGCTCCTGATTTGACTAATAAAACAAGTGCACACATTCCTCTTGCCAGAATTATTGCCTCCATGATACTGCTCTGCATTAATCTTTATATCTTCTATACAATGCAAACCTACAATCTGAGGTGGTTCTTTGTGAACTGGAGAGGGAGGACCATGTGCTTATGATTAAAATGAGTTTAAAATGGCACAGGGGGCAATGAATATTCTGCACACTACCCAGGGTCTGTAAATGGCTTAATGTGTTAATGAAACCAGGTAGGTCCCAGTTTGACTTTACATCTTCCTCCAGTTTTGTCTTCAATTACTGTGGCTAACAGGCAATACAACTAGGTATATGGACTGCTCCAGTTAGCATGTCTGCTGGCTGATGCCTCACCAGTAATTTGACAGGCTTGACTGGAAATGGGAAGGCTATAGTGAACAATTTCCACAACTCTACATTCATGAACAAAGCTTTTCTAGACAACCAAAATGGACAACATTTAGGCAATGAAAGAGAACTGACTTAAGTGCAATTTCTTTCTGGAACATTCAGGAATGTGCCAGCTGATCACAAGTTTCTCTGGCATTTGTTAGTCATCTCACCTCTTAAAGACCAATCTTTCTGCTGAAGGTTTTGAGGCAAAAGCTGTGATTGAGCCCTTGCCTGGAACACAGGAGCCAAACACTTTTCAATTAATAAAATACCTAATTAGGAGCACCAGGGAAATCAAACCTGGGCATTCATTCCACCTGTGACAGGACCTTTAAAAGAAGCAGTAGGCAGTGAGAAGCTGTGAAGACCCTTGCAGAGAACCAAAGTGAAGTAACCTGTGGTGCTTAAACGGTGAGTGTTCTGTTTCTGTCTGCTTCCCAAGCGAAGCCCTGAAGGTCTTGTAGAAAGTGATCCACTTTAGGTGGTTGACGATATGAAGACTTAGCCATGGTTAGTTGCCTCTGACATGGTAGTCCTGAAATACACTGGGTGTGGTGGCAGATGTCAGCTGGGACAGCAACTGTTGGTCAGCAGCAGGATTGCATTCTGATCGTTCAGATGTGTGGCTGTAGAATAAACTAGTATTTGTCAACCTGCGTTCTCAGGACACTCACCATGCTGACCCTGACTGTGATCCTGCTTCTCAGTGCCCCCTTCACGCTGGCTGGCACAAAGGAGGGTAATTCCTTCATTGCTTCTGTGTTTCTAACATTACAGGGTGTGATCTGACTAGTACATGAACATTGTAACTTAAGGTCATTTGTAGTTAAGTCTGGACTCTACTTTAAATCCTGCTGGAGCTACAAACACATCCTGTATCCTCTCCTTACAGGGTCACAGAACAAACCATGCCGACAAGGATGGGTGAAATTTCAATCCCGCTGCTTTCAGTTTATTAGGACTCCCAGAACATGGATGGAGGCAGAGGTACAACATCACTCTGAACTTCCCCTCTGAATGTAGAGATTCTGTTGAAATTAACCTGCTCATCCAGTTGGACATTTCCTTTATGTGCATCTAAAAAGGTGAAAACGCAAACAAGGCACTCATGTGGATTTCAAAGATAAAATGCCTTTGTGTTGGCTAGATAATACTATAAATACACTATGCAGTGTTTGACACCATGATAAAGGTGTTTTTACACTAATCGGTGTACATTCTCTGCTGTTTGTCTATCATCTCCACTCCAAGTGCACCTGTGGAGGTGTATCATTTTTGAATACCTGACATGATCCTGTTACAACGTTGTATATTGTATCCTGTTGATTTAATAAATAAGCCAGTGGTTAAGACCAACAGTATTACACTGTTTCAAATGGTGTTAGTGGTTGTGGCCAAATTTAAATAACATGTAAAAAGACTAGCCAACCAATGTTTAATGAGGTCTTCTCTACCTATAGAGCCACTGTCTCACCCTTGGGGCCAACCTGGTGTCAGTTCACAGCCCAGAGGAGTCCCACTTTCTATTGCAGTTGACAGATGGTTCCCCTGCCTGGATTGGGGCCTCTGATGCTGTCCAGGCACACTTTGTAAAGGTACCCTGTTTTCTGTTAAAGAGTTAATGGAACAGTGACTTGAAAGGGGCTTCACCTGAACTGGCATTGTCCTATAGTGGACTAGTACCCAAGTAATGACATTTTTTGTCTTGGACCAGGATCGTGTCCAGCACCGTTCTGGCCCATTTTGCAATTTGGTGTTCTACATTTCAAATATTGTTGTCCTCTATCAGACCCTCTTATCCAGAGCTACAGTGCTTGTGTGGGTAGTGGTGAATGCAGGCTTTCTCAATGCTACCTTGTCCCCTGCTACCAATACATGGGACCCATTTTTAGATTAAATCGTTGTAGACTTGGGGCAAGAATCTACCATCAAATCAAGGGCCTTTAAAATCCATCACTTTCTGCTAATTGGTTTTCAACAGGGCCGGTCTACATGTTACTGCTGATGCGATGGGAAATCTTGCACTTTGTGCTAGAAGACCTATGTGTCTGAGTTCGTACGCTAAGAAAGCGCACCTTGTTTTGATACTGAGCCCATTCACCACTTTCCAACAGAACAGACAATGGTTCTGGAGTGATGGCTCCACATTTGGTTACCAGAACTGGGCTAAAGGAGAACCAAACAACTTTAATAGCACCAGAGAACCATGTATTGAGATGAACTATGGAAGTAAGCCCACCACCATCTACTATCACATCAATTTTTTCACAATATATTACTGCATAATTGAGTGTCTAATTCAAGGTTCTATTGTTTCCTTTTAAAGAAGAACATCGCTGGAATGATAATATTTGTGACAAAACATTTTCTTCTGTGTGCTTATTAAAAACAAGTTGAATCAACTGGAACCAACAATGCATCTTCAATGAACACACTATGCTGAAGTTGAACGCTGAATTATCTGCTGTAAATGTTTGTTCTGAAGGGATGTTGCTGACATTAAATGGTCTACACACATTTTTTGAATTTTCATAACTGCCTTGCATCCCTTAAAGATTCCTACAAAAATCTACAATAAAAAATGTATAATAATCTAGGCATGTTGTTTTTGTAGATCTTTTTTTATTTCATAAAATTGGTTGTCTTCCTAAGTGACATTGTTTGGCAGAATACAGCACCTGATTGAGCCTTTTTCCAACCCCTGCTGTTTTCCAGAGGTAGAGTACTGGAAATATTTTTGGGAAACTGATTTTTAGGCAGTATCCTTTCCACTATATCTATTTCCTTTTTTGTACGTATTTTGTCTTATTGAATATGAGACAACATTCCTGTAAGATACATAATATCAAAGTCAATCTCTTTCACCCCAGAACCCATCACAATGCATTTTGGCAATGGAGTACACTGACCTGGGATAGGACTTCTACTGTGGTCAGTTTTCAATTTAATCCTTAAGTATTAAATTGAGATGGTCAAGAGTTGTTCACATATCAGTTTACAAAGACTTAATTAGGAGCACCTGTGACAAAGCCTGCCCAGTAATCAAGGACATTCATCTCCCCTGTGTCAGGTCCTTAAGAAGGAGAGGAGCTACAGGACTCACATCACAGGATGACTCAGTGGAGTTTTTAGAAGAGGCCTTAACAAGTGGTGTGATAAACTGAGGTGCTCAGAAGGTGAGTGTTCAACAGGTGTCATTCTAACTAAAGTGTGTCTTAATTCTGAATGACAATATGTTCCTTATGTTGTGGCTCCTGGTTAAAATTACCCAGACTCAATTAAGATTGTAATGAAAATTGAAATACTACTGGAACTCCAGCAACTTTCATTACAATCTTAATTGAGGCCTGGTAATGAAACTTGGTGGAACTGGACAGATGTTGGTGTTCTATAGCAAAATGTTTTTGGCACAAACAAATTATTTTAGTCATGGTCATTTTCTTTTTGCCGGTTAGTAAGGCTTCTGACAGGAACTGGTCTTCATCTGTTTTCAGGACATCACCATGGGGGTGTTAACGATGTTCCTGCTTCTCAGTGCTGCTTTTTCTTTGGGAGATGCATGTTTTAGTAAGGACTCCCCTCATATTTCAACATGGTGTCATTTAGTAGTTTAATGCAGTTTGTAGCTCCAACTTGTTTATTGTAAACTAAGACAACAGGGTACATTCAAAAACGCAATCAGCCATTTAGACTGGTCAATATCTTACTGTTTTACAGGGCCACACAGATGTAATCGGGGATGGCACCAGTTTGGATCCCGCTGCTTCCGTTTTGAAGAGATTCTGAGGTCATGGACTGAGGCAGAGGTAGCCGTCTCACCCTAGATGTTTGGGTGTGGAAACACTACTGCATATTCCTGGTTTAATGACTTTGTCCATCTTTGCCTCTTTAGCGTCACTGTCAGTCTCTTGGTGGACACCTGGCCTCCGTACACAGCTGGAAGGAGTCTAGGTTCCTGGAGACGTTGACTGTAGGTTCACCTTTGACCTGGATTGGAGGAAATGATGGTGGTCGGCCAGAGTTGACAAAGGTACTTTGTCTGACTGGTGTAACGAAACGCGCTTCATCGGAATGACCACAGTTAGAAACACTCCACAGGGACAGTCTTGCTCCCATATCTGTAAGGTCATTAGGTATACTTGGAAATAGGTCTTCAGGATGCTTGTGATGTCTAATCTGTTTGAAATACTGCGTGATGTCTTCAGCAGCCTGTGTTCAGTTGGCTAGTACCGTAGTGTGTGAGCCAGTCTGTGTTTTGGGACACCATAATATAGATGTTTGTTGATAGGTAACCTGTTTCAGCCCCATCTTACTTTCTATCTTTCCAAATGGATCGGCGTTCTGTGGTAGTTTCCTTGTTGGTAGTTGTTGAATGCCTGAATGTCATGGGTGTGATGCTGAAACCTACACTTCTCCACAGGACAGGAGCTGGTCCTGGACTGATGGATCTGGGTTTAATTACCATGACTGGGCACAAGGGGAACCCAACAACTATAATGGTGTCAGAGAGCCGTGTATTCAGATGAACTTTGGATGTACAGTCATTCACTTGTCCATCAGTCACATCTAACTTGACAGTTCATTGAATTCTTTCTATGTGGGAGTAATTTCTACTGATTCCTTTGAAGATGAACATAGCTGGAACGACGAAGTCTGTGAGAAGCGCTTTGCATCAGTCTGCTCCAGAAGCCATTAAATGAACTTGTTGCTGTGACATCATCCTGTTGAATGTTGTGGTTGTCAATAAAACAGCTGAACACATTTCTTGTGTCATTTGGTTTAATTTTACATGTCATGTCCTTGAGGGTTGTTAGTTCCAGAGTCTAGAATGTGGTAGTTTATGGGCATTTTAATTCAGTTCATTCAATCACAATTCAAGACCCTGAAACTAATGTCTGTACACTACTGCAGCATTGTTTGTGTAATTTCACAATCTAGATGTTGTATAGGTATTTGGTTTTTAGTATAACTTTTTGCTGGTGAGCAATTGCTTGTTGGGTTTAAGCTTAGAATGGCCTGCAGGCCTTAGTTTGTCCCAGCCACCATACTAACACAAACCTTAAGACAATTCTGTCCGGCCCACGGTAGGTAATAGTTGTCAAGGGAAGTAAATTATTCACCAGCCCATTCCTATACTTCTGACTCTGAATTTAAATTTAGACATAATGGACTGACTTAATTATTGCCCTTTTCTGGCCACGATAAAGTCTGCTCCAGAAGCCATAAAATCAACTGTTATTGCTGTGATGTTTTCCTGTTTGAAGTGGTTGTCAATAAAACAGCTGAGCACATTTCTCGTGTCATTTGGCTTAATATTACAGGTCATGTCCTTGAGGGATGTTAGTTCCAGAGTCTAGAATGTGGCAGTTTTATTCTGTCTATTAATTTGACAAACCCAATTTGTCTGTATGCTTGAGCATTGCATATGAAATTACTACCTTATGTACTTCATTTTGAGTTGTAATACACATACTGTCTGCTGATAAGCAACTGCTTGATGGGTTGATGTTTTGAATTAAGGTACAGTTAGGATTAAAGTCATTAAATCAAGTTACTCAGTCTGAGCATCAACAAAAACCCTTCTTGGACTCTGAATATGAAATGTTCCCCAATACCAATCTAGGCAATGTATGATCTGTTAGATGAGGCTGTGTTCAGGCAGTGCAATTTGGTCCCTCAATATTATGTAGAAGTCTGAGTGGTCTAAGTCTTGCTCCCATATCTGTAAGGTCATTGCCTTTACTTGGAAATAGGTCTACAGGATGCTTGTGATGTCAAATCTGTTTGACATATTACGTAATGTCTTCAATAGCCTGTGTTCAGTTGTCCAGTACCGTAGTATAATGATGTCAATGTGAGCCAGTCTGTATGTGTTTTGGGACACATCAATGCCTGTTAATTGGGCTGAACAGGTTACCTGTCTTAGTGTTTCTATAGCTTTCCAAATGGATTGGAGTTCTGTGCTAGTTGCTTGTTCATGAATGCCTAAATGTCATGGGGGTGTGATGCTGAGACCTACACATCTCCACAGGACAGGAGCTGGTCCTGGACTGATGGATCTGGATTTAATTACCATGAATGGGACGAAGGGGTACCCAACAACTATAATGGTGTCTGAGAGCCGTGCATTCAGATTAACTTTGGAGGTACAGTCATTCACTTGTCCATTAGTCACACTTGACAGTGAACTGAATACCTGTCAATATGATGTGGGAGTAAATTCAACTTTCTTTTGAAGATGGAAGGTTTGACCTGTATAGGATTTCTTTCTCTTTGAAGACGTACATTTGGGAGCACAACATTGCGGCGGCATTGTAGGTAACGTTATGACAGAAGTCTACAGATGGGCGGGCCAACCACTGCCTCATTTTGGTTTAAAGGAAGTGCCGTAGGTGAATAAGGCGAATCGTTCTGCTGTTCTCGATTTTTCTCCTAAGAATCAGTGTAGCAGTTACCACCTCTATGCAGCGCCACCACTGCCCCCTACTAGGCAAAAATATGGTTTGCAGAGAAAACTAACAATGAAGGAATTCAATATTAACTAGAAATAACCTAATCCTGTTTGTAGGCTAATTTCAAGTGGGTTACATTTAGCACTTTTCAAAGACACTTTACAATACATACATAAATACAGAGTGCAATGAGAGAAATGGTTGCCAACAAAACAAAAAAGGTGGTTGGGTCAAATAACATAGGGCTGGGGATAGGCTTGTTTGAACAGAGGAGACTTGAGGTGGTGGATGAATATGGCAACAGGTTTGGAGTCCTGGATGAATTGTAGAAGTGCATTCCAAAGTCTTGGAGCAGCCCGTGAAAAAGCCCCGTCTCCAAAGCTCCGCAGCTTGGATCGAGGGATGATAAGGAGGCCCACAGTGGCAGAGCGGAATGACTTGGAGGATTAACTTCCGAGAGATAGGGTGGCACAAATAAAAGAGGACTGGACAGTGCTGCAGACGCAGTGGGTCTACTCAGGACTGGATGAAACTGCTTTCAAATATTTTGCCCCACACATGGAAAGCCATTCAGATTGATGTTAAGTTGAATGTCAAGATATTTGAAATGTTAAACTCTGCTACATTCTAGACCCTGAAACTAACCATCAAAGACAATGATTATTAAGTTAAATTACTCATGACAGTAGAGTTCAGCTGTTTCATTGACAACCACAACAATCAATAGGTAAACATGACAGCAACAATTGATTTCAATCGCTTTGTGAGCAGACAGAAGCAAAGGGCTTTTCACAGACTTCATTGGTCCAGCGATGTTTATCTTCAAAGAAAACAGTAGATATTACTCCCAAATCACAGACAATTATTCAATGAACTCACAATTGAGATTTGACAAATGTATCAGTATCAGAATGACTGTACCTCCAAAATTAATCTGAATACATGACTCTCCAGCAATAGAGTTGTTAGGCATTCCTTCTGCCCACTGTCTGTAATTAAATCCAGAGCCATCAGTCCAGGACCAGCTCTTGTACTGTAGAGAAGCAGTGAGGTCTCAGCAGCAATGCAAAGACATGACATTTGTATTCAGAAAGTACACAGGATACTACAAAATGCAGATGCATTAGTAATAGACTGTTGGTCTTCAGAAACAAAATGAGAACACTAATCTGAAATGGTTTCTCAATAAACATCATTGTGTATTATTTGCAGACAAACTACATTAACATCATTTTAAAGTAGTATTGGCCAGGGGACTGAGGTAATTATATTGACATCACAAGCACCCTGTGACATATTTCCAGATATACCCAAACACCTTACTAAACTGGGAGCAAGACTGTCCCTGTGGAGTGTTTCTAACTGTAGTCACTGATAGTGTTTTGTTACACCAGTTTGACGAGGTACCTGTGTCATCTGAGGCTGACCACCATCCGTTCCTCCAATCCAGGTCAAAGGTAAATCTATAGTCAACGCCTGCAGAAATATAGACTCCAGCCAGCTGTGTACTGAGGCCAGGTGTCCACCAAGAGACTGACAGTGGAACTGAAGGAAGAGGCAAAGATGGACAATGTCATTTAACCAGTGATGTGCGGTCGTGTTTATCCACCCCATTCTAGAGTTAGGGGGCTACCTCCGCAGCCGCCCAAGATCTTGGAGTCTCATCGAAAATGACACAATGGGAACCAAACTGGCGCCATTCCCCAGGGCACCTGTGTGGCCCTGTAAGACAACCATAAGAAAAATATCAAAATTAGTGGTTGTACAATGACTGGGTACATTCAAAAACAACATTTACAAGAGCCATGATTAACCTACAAATTGCATTAACTGCTGAATATTTTTCCCCAAACCAGTTAATCACACACTATGCTGAAATATGAAGGCCACTCTTACGCCAATGTGGATCTCCCAGAGAAAAGGCAGCACTGAGCATCAGGAAAATAATCAACCCTGCCATGGTGAGGGATTCCTGAAAGAACAAAACAAATACCAGTTCTTGTCAAAATTAAGTCAATACTACACTAACACTAGCTACCATTTTAACCGAAGATCACTGTAATCATCACTTTAACCAGGACACTAAATTCACCAAACAGGGACTAGTGTCATGTGGCATAAAGACAGTGTAATCAGACCTGTTGACCTCTCACCTTCTGAAATTGTCAGTTATCTCACTTAAGACCTCTACAAATCTCTTCACTGAGCCTCCCTGTGATGTGAGTTTTGTGTCACTGCTCTCCTTTTTGAAGACCTGACACAGATGAGATGAATGTTCTTGATTGCTAGGCAGGCTTGACCAAAGGTGTTCCTATTGTAACCTGATTATTGGAAAGGTGAAGGATTCATTTTGTACATAAGACAGACCAAAGTGTACTGCCTGAACACAGCCTCATCTAACAGATCATACATTGTCTAGATTGGTATTGGGGGAACATTTCATATTCAGGGTCCAACAAGGGTTTTTGTTGATGCTCTGACTCAGTAACTTGATTTAATAACTTTAATCCTAACCATACCTTAACACAAAACCCTAACTGCCACATTCTAGACTCTGGAACAAACAACACTCAAGGACATGACATGTAAAATTAACTCAAATGCCACAAAATGGGTTTAACCACAACATTTAACAGGACGATGTCACAGCAAAAAGTTCCTTTAATGGCTTCTGGAGCAAACTGATACAAAGCATTCCTCACAGACTTCGTCATGGCCAGAAAAGGGCAATACCCATTGTCTAAATTTACAATCAGATTCAGAAGTATAGGAATGGGCTGATGAGTTAGACATCCCTTGACAACTATGACCTACCACAGGCTGGACGGAATTGTCTTAAGGTTTGGGTTAGTATGGTGGCTGGGACAAACTAAGGCCTGCAGGCCACTATTAGCTTAAACCCAACAAGCAATTGCTCACCAGCAGAAAGTATTACTAGAAACCAAATTCCTATGAAACATCTAGATTGTGAAATTTCACAAGTAATGCTGCAGTGGTGTACAGACAAGTATCAGGGTCATGAATTTTGATTAAATGAACTGACTTCAAATGACCATAAACTGCCACATGCTAAACTCTGGAACTAACAACCCTCAAGGACATGTAAAATTAAACCAAATGACACGAGAAATGTGTTCAGCTGTTTGATTGACAACCACATCATTCAACAGGAAGACGTCACAGCAACAAGTACATTTAATGGCTTCTGGAGCAGACTGATGCAAAGCGCTTCGCACAGACTTCGTCGTTCCAGCGATGTTTTTCTTCAAAGAAAACAGTAAAAATTACTCCCACATAGACAGGATTCAATGAACTGTCAAGTTCGATGTGACTGATGGACAGGAATGACTATACCTCCAATGTTCATCTGAATACATGGCTCTCTGACACCATTATAGTTGTTGGGTTCCCCTTGTGCCCATTCATGGTAATTAAACCCAGATCCATCAGTCCAGGACCAGCTCCTGTCCTGTGGAGAAGTGTAGGTTTCAGCATCACACCCCCATGGCATTCATGAACAAGTAACTAACATAGAACTCCAATTTATAGAAACGCAGACAGGTAACCTGTTCAGCCCAATAACAGGCATTGATGTATCCCAAAACTCATTCAGACTGCCTCACATTGACATTATACTACGGTACTGGCCAACTGAACACAGGCTATTGAAGACATTACGTAATATTTCAAACAGATTTGACATCACAAGCATCCTGTAGACCCATTTCCAAGTATATCTAATGACCTTACAGATCTGGGAGCAAGACTGTCCCTGTGGAGTGTTTCTAACTGTGGTCATTCTGATGAAGCGCGTTTCGTTACACCAGTCAGACAAAGTACCTTTGTCAACTCTGGCCGACCACCATCATTTCCTCCAATCCAGGTCAAAGGTGAACCTACAGTCAACGTCTCCAGGAACCTAGACTCCTTCCAGCTGTGTACTGAGGCCAGGTGTCCACCAAGAGACTGACAGTGACGCTAAAGAGGCAAAGATGGACAAAGTCATTAAACCAGGAATATGCAGTAGTGTTTCCACACCCAAATATCTAGGGTGAGACAGCTACCTCTGCCTCAGTCCATGACCTCAGAGTCTCTTCAAAACGGAAGCAGTGGGTTCCAAACTGGTGCCATCCCCGATTACATCTGGATGGCCCTGTAAGACCAAAGTAAATAAAACACTAGGCTACATGTGACCAAGACAACAGGGTACATTTAAGAAACATTTCCAAGAATCAAAACGGATCCACAAGGGGCATTAAACCAGTCAATATTGTATAGACCAGTCAGTCACATTGTTGAGAAAAGGGGAACCCTCTTACTCGCATCTCCCAGAGAAAATGTAGCAATGAGAAGCAGGAAACCATTATCACTCCCATGATGTGGGAGTGATAAGAGAACACAAGACAAAGACCAGTTGTCATCAAAAGACTTGCTGAAACTGGCAAGAGGAAACTGATCCTGACTAAAAGACTTAACCCTCCAAGTGGGATGTTTTCACCACAGAAGAAGCTCACAAATGTACTATAGAACATCAACATTTTAGGTTCTGTCCAGACTTACCACAGAATATATTATTCAGTTGTTAAGAATGTAGTGAAAAAACAAAGTCAATACTATCTTTTCCACTAGAGTGGAACACTGGTCATCACTTTATCCAGGACATTAAATTCACCTCACAGGGAACAGTGTCATTTGATATAAAGGCAAACAGTGTAATAAGAATGACACCTTTTGATCTCTCACTTTCTGAAATCACTAGTTACCACTTCACTTGTTAAGCCCACTTCAGCTCTCTCCACTGAATCTCCCTGTGATGTGAGTGCTGTATCTCCTCTCCTTTTTAAGGACCTGAAACAGGTGAGATTATTTTCCTGGATTACTGAGCTGGATTTGTCCCAGATGCTCCTAATTAAGTCTTTAGAAATGTATTATTTGCAATGTCAATACCTTTGTTTCCATCCACTTATTGAACTTGGTTTATGGGCAAAATCTAAAGTTTGCATAAAATGTTGATGCACGTTTCCCAAGCCAATGTGCATTTATATCTAAACTGATTTGTAGCAAACAAAATATGTAAAGATATAAAAAATGGTCAGTTTCCTGCTAAAACACTTTGTCGCATGCATTTTAAATTGTCAAATAAAATATTGGAAATGTTGAGTATTTCCATCGTTAGTTTTCTACTAGAAGTTGATTCGTGCTTAAAAATGTTGTCAACACACTTTGCCCAGTAGCTTTGCCCTGATGGCTGGCCAGCTAGTCCAACCCCCACAAAATGGAGCGACTTCCTGAAGAATGTATTAATATTGGACACGTTTTCATAATTTTTTCATTAGTCAGTTGAACGCCACCGTTCATGTCATCTTCTGAAGGGCATCTGCCATCCAATATTGTTGGTACATTGTTGTATTTAATCAAGAAACACCATAACCTCACCTGCCCGCCAGTAACAACTGTTGGCCGCTTAATATTTTCCTTTCTTTACCCTTCCTAGACACCTGACTAAATTATAACACATGACTGCAAACCTATTACACAAATAATTAGTGATATGTATATATCGTATCCACTGGCATTTCTCGACTAGGTCGACATATGGACAATCCACCTCTGTCGTACAAAGACGTTTGGTCAATGTTTACGAAATCGAATTGGTGCTTTTTCCATCAAGCCTATCGTAAAGTTTTTTCATTCAACAGAACTTTTATGAAAATCAATGCCAGGTGGAAACCTGAAATTAAAAGCTCCCACCGTCTCTGGGTTTACTTTTTCAGCATTGTGAAAAAAAGCTGTAATATTTATCTCAGTAATTGATTTTTGACCAATCAGATCAGAGGGATACACTACGAAGGGTGTTCAACCTACTCAGATTTAACTCGGGGTTATCAAGTGTTTGCCAACCCTGACTTTCCAAAGTGGTGTTAAACCGTACTACGACGGTGATTACGATATTTGTTAGTTGACTCGCTGTTCACTTCCTGGAGTTTGTGCGCGTTCGCTTAAAAGGGGCGCGTTCGACAACGTAAGCTGAGTTTTTGCGCAACGGCTCATGCTCCGTCTTCTTTCCTGGAAGTATGCACGTTTATATAGAAAGGTTATGAGGAGTTCAAAGAAAGATTAACGCCGAAATTATTGTCTTATGTTCTCTGTTTTGGCTTACAGACTCTTCTTTTATTTGTAGTATGAGATGTAAGGACAAGTAAAATAGTCTAAACATGTGAAAGCAAGATAATTCAGTTATGGCCTACATTTCTGAAATTGACCTATTACTCACTCTTATTTAAGATCTACTCCATATAAAGCCTAGGCTGCAGGGCAACCTGAATGAATTTAATGATCAAATACCTGAACATTAATGCTGTCAAATGAATTCCTATTCACATAACCACCCTCATGTTCTCCCAGGGGCGCTCTGATGGTGATATGTGTACAGTCAATAGCATGGAAAATCCCCCTCTGTTATACGTAAAAACGTTTGGTCAATGTTTACAAAATCAAATACATAATTTTTACTTCCCTTCACAACTATTTTATTACCTACTACGGGCCGGATAGAATTACCTTAACCCCAACAAGCAGTTGCTTACCAGCAAATAGTAATACCAATCATCTAGCTGGAAATTGGGACTCAAAGTATAACCTAGTTATTTTTCACATCATCTAATCTCATCAGGTGATCGTTTGATGCAACAGATGACCTGCAATCATTGGTTGATGCATTCAATGTCTTAGGAGGGGAACAGACTCTTGGGTCCTTGGGAGTGACAAAATTTGTTACCAAACATTTGGCAGAATGACCATACCCCAGGAATTGTTGTAGCCCCCCCCCCCCCAATCTAACTGTATATTAGGAAAGAGTCCCACTATGGTAATATGTTTGAGGCTGTAACTCCCTCATCCACCAATATTATCCCAGATATAACTGGCTCCACCCACCCAACCTGTACATCAAAACCACCCCATTCAGACTACAATATAATTCCTATGTAGAAGGAGCTGACATGAACTCTTCAGAGCAGCTTGACAAGTTCAGGAAAACAGAACAAAATACTAACCTAGACTGGATTATGTTCTTGAAATGTCTTATGCAATGCATGAGTGTACAGACAAATTTGGCTGAAGGTCTTGACTGAACTGAATTTAAATGACAAAATAAAACTGCCACATTCTAGACCGTGGAACCCACCAAACAAGGTGGTGATAAAGACAAATGACTCAGCCGTTTAATTGACAACCACAATATTCAACAGCACGATGCCACAGCAACAGTTGATTTAATGATTTCTGGAGCAGACCGAAGCACAGTTCTTTTCACAGACATCATCGTTCCAGCGATGTTGATCTTCAAAATAAAGTCGAATTTACTCCCACATCATACAGACAGGTATTCAATTAACGGTCATGTGTGAATAATGGTCAAGTGAATGACTGTACCTCCAGCGTTCATCTGAATACACGGCTCTCTGACACCATTATAGTTGTTGGGTTCCCCTTCGTCCCATTCATGGTAATTAAATCCAGAGCCATCAGTCCAGGACCAGCTCCTGTCCTGTGGCGATGTGTAGGTCTCAGCATCACACCCATGACATTTAGGCATTCATCAACTACACAAACAACTACCACAGAACACCAATCAATTTGGAAAGCTATAGAAACACTAAGACGGTTAACCTGTTCAGCCCATTCAACAGGCATTAAAGTGTCCCAAAACACAGACATCATTTTACTACAGTCCTGGCCAACTGAACACGGGAGACTGAAGACATTACACAACATTCCAAACAGAACTGACATCACAAGCATCCTGTAGACCTATTTCCAAGTACACCTAATGACCTTACAGATCTGGGAGCAAGACTGTCCCTGTGGAGTGTTTCTAACTGTGGTCTTTCTGATGAAGTGTGTTTTGTTACACCAGTATGAAGAGGTACCTTTGTCAACTCTGGCCAACCACCATCATTTCCTCCAATCCAGGTCAAAGGTGAACCTACAGTCAACGTCTCCAGGAATCTAGACTCCTTCCAGCTGTGTACTGAGGCCAGGTGTCCACCAAGAGACTGACAATGACGCTAAAGAGGCAAAGATGGACAATGTCATTAAACCAGGAATATGCAGTAGTGTTTCCACACCCAAGCATCTAGGGTGAGACGGCTACCTCTGCTTCAGTCCATGACCTGAGTCTCTTCAAATCAGAAGCAGCGGGATCCAAACTGCTGCCATCCCTGATTACATCTGTGTGGCCCTGTAAAACAGTAAGATATTGACCAGTCTAAATGGCTGATTAAGACAACAGGGTACATTGTGGTTTTCAGTTTACAATAAATGAAATTGAGCTACAAACTGCATTAAACTACTAAATGACACCATGTTGAAATATGAGGGGAGTTCTTACTAAAACATGCATCTCCCAAAGAAAAAGCAGCACGGAAAAGCAGGAACATCATTAACACCCCCATGGTGATGTTGTCCTGAAAACAGATGAAGACCAGTTCCTGTCAGAAGCCTTACTAACCGGCAAAAAGAAAATGACCATGACTAAAATAATTTGTACCAAAAACATTTTGCTATAGAACACCAACATCTGTCCAGTTCCACCAAAAGTTTGATAACCAGGACTCAATTAAGATTTTAATGAAAATTGAAATACTACTGGAACTCCAGCAATCATCTCCTCCACAATATTCAGGTGAACTCATCCACAGTGGAGGAGGCGGTTGCCGGAGTTCCAGTAGTATTTCAATTTCCATTACAATCTTAATTGAGTCCTGGTAATTGTAACCAGGAGCCACAACAAGGAATATATTGTCATTCATAATTTAGACACACTTTAATTAGAATGACACCTGCTGAACACTCACCTTCTGAGCACCTCAGTTTATCACACCACTTGTTAAGGCCTTTTCTTACACCTCCACTGAGTCTTCCTGTGAAGACCTGAGATGAATGTCCTTGATTACTGGGCAGGCTTTATCACAGGTGTCCCTAATTAAGTCTTTGTAAACTGATTGTTTGAAATGTGAACGACTCCTTTTCCTTTTTTTGAAGGCTTAAATATAAAACTGACCACAGTAGAAGTCCTATCCCAGGTCAGTGTACGTACGTACACAAAAGGAAATCGATACAGTGGAGAGGAAACTACCTGAAATCAGTTTCCCAAAATTATTTTCATTACTCTACATCTGGAAGATAGCAGGGATGGGAGAGTCACTGAGGGTTGGAAAAAGGCTCAATCATGTTCTGTATTTTGCCAAACAATGTCACACCTGTGTCACAGAGGAAGGAATATATAACCAATTTTCTGATTTTTTTCTACATAAACAACATCACTAGATTAATATACATTTAATTATTGTAGATTTTGGTAGGAATCTTTAAGGCATGCAAGGCTGTTATGAAATATCTTCAGAAAATTTGTATATACCGTTTAATGTCAGCAACATCCCTTAAGAACAAACATTTACAGTAGATAATTCAGCGTTCTACTTCAGCATAGTGTGTTCATTGAAGATGCATTGTTGGTTCCAGTTGATTGATCTTTTTAATAAGCACACAGAAGAAAATGTTCTCACAAATATCATTCCAGCGATGAAAATTAGACACTCAATTCTGCAGTAATGTATTGTGAAATTATTGATGTATTGGTCCAAGACAAAAAATTTCATTACTTGGGTACTAGTCCACTATAGGACAATGTCAGTTCAGGTGAAGCACCTTTCAAGTCACTGTTCCATTAACTCTTTAACAGAAAACAGGGTACCTTTACAAAGTGTGTCTGGACAGCATCAGAGCCCCCAATCCAGGCAGGGGAACCATCTGTCAACTGCAATAGAAAGTGGGACTCCTCTGGGCTGTGAACTGACACCAGGTTGGCCCCAAGGGTGAGACAGTGGCTCTATAGGTAGAGAAGACCTCATTAAACATTGGTTGGCTAGTCTTTTTACATGTTATTTAAATTTGGCCATAACCACTAACGCCATTTGAAACGGTGTAATACTGTTGGTCTTAACCACTGGCTTATTTATAAAATCAACAGGATACAATAGTGCAAGTTCAAAGGTAAAAAAGTAAAATAACATGGTCTAGTTAGCATGATTCCAACAGCTACTCTGGACACTTGGCATCAGTGCACAACCCTGAGGAATTCCAGTTCCTGCAGGCACTAACACAGACTGTGAGCCTCCCGCTCTGGATCGGAGGTTCAGCCCAGGTAGAGTATATTTGGACTCACCGGGGGCATGCTCCCATGCTGGAGATTTTTTCCCCCAATTACGTCAGCTAAATGCACAATTTTCCAGGCTGTTTGAGATAATAGAATGCCTCAAATTCTATACACTATCTGGGAAAATGATGATAGTTACTCAGTAAAAATCACCCAGTAGAGCCTACAACCTATTTTGTATTTAATTGTTCTCCAGCTGTTGTGAATCCAAAACACCAAAAATGTTAAGGATGACTCATTTTCACCACTGGCAACTAAAAAGAGGCAACCATTATCTGACTATTTTTAAGTTAGCCTACATAGGTAAAATTGGATTTTGGTGTAAACATCATTACTAATCTTAAGAGTTCAGTTCTGTTTAGTTTGTGCTTAGCTGTTAAATTTGCTACATCAGAATCCATGAAATGGAAAAAAGAACAATTGAAGCTATAACTGCACAACACGGTTTATTGTGTATTTTTAAACAATACACAAGTAATAATAATGTAATATAATAAAACAATAGAAATCTGCTTTAAATCAAGAACAATTTAATAATTCATGCATTTCAATTTATACAAAAATTATCTCTAACAGGTAAAAGAGAAACTTAGAAAGAAAGCAATACAGGTGAGGATGAAGGCCAGGTGAGGAGGGTAGTGATGGTGTCAAGTGGAAGAACAGCGACAGCACTTCTGAAAATCCTGCAAGAAATAATAAGCATAAATCAATCAGAGGCAAACCATACAAATAATAATCAAACAAACCTAAACTAACACCTTTTTTTGGCCTATGGTATCCACCTTATTATTCACGGAAGAGTGGCACGGACATTTGTAAATGGAATGTGTCTGGCTTCCGATGTCATCCGCTTACAGTCATTTCTAGCTGTACAGAAAAGCTTGTTATGCATCTTGATTTTGGAAACTGGTATTTTTCTACCCTACCCTATTATTTTGATGTATTGAATTTGTCATAATTGTAAACACTAGTTTATAGCACAAATATTTGTATCATTAATAGCACTTTGTTATTCATCTCTTTATTTCCCTATATATGAACCGGAAATCTCACACATTCAGAAAATAGCTTACTTAGCTTCAAATTTGAAAGAAAAGGTGGATATACTGATTGCATGTTGTGTGGCATAAATGGATATGCATGTGGACTAAATGAGGGGTGAAAAAAAATAAATAAATAGATTCACATATGAATTACGTTTCCATCTTCTGCGGATTCGAACCGATTCACAAATTTCAAAAATCAATCTAAATGTTTAATAATGTGATGATGCATTATGAAGGAAGCTTATACTTGACTACCAAAGTTCTGTTGAAGTCTAACACTT
Source organism: Esox lucius (assembly GCF_011004845.1). Taxonomy (NCBI): domain Eukaryota; kingdom Metazoa; phylum Chordata; class Actinopteri; order Esociformes; family Esocidae; genus Esox; species Esox lucius. The sequence goes on along the minus strand of NC_047592.1, from coordinate 4,443,849 downwards.
CCCCGAGTTGGTTTGTTGGAAAGGAGAATAAAACACCAGGAGTCAGGTCAATTACCGTATCATATGTTCATTTATTACAGAAGCTTCTGGAGACACGTGTCGCCGCACAATGTCTAAGGATCAACATTCAACAGATCATTTTATACTTCTATTACGCCCAAAAGATAGAGTCGTTAAATTCACAGAACAAGTGTGCTATTGGTCCAGTTCCAGTTCTATTCCTTATAAGGATAAACGCAAACATCTTCTTGTCTCCTCCTGGTTTCTGTCTGGCCTGTCAGACTATGTGTGTGTGTCTCTAACCTGTGTCCTGTTTCTCACAAAACAGACATACTAAATCTTTCTCTCCCCGGCAACTGCTTAAACAGGGTTTCCTATTCTCCTACTTGCTCCTTCAGTTTCAGCTCATATTACAAACAATTAATATTTTGTTTCATTGGTTACAACAGCTTATAACAATTCACTAACTTATACAATCAATACATCTACATTGGTTTCTATTTGTTATTAACAAATAGAAAAAGTCTTAAATGTTTAGTTTAGTCAAGCACACGTCAAGCTTTTCTTGTGATCTTTCCTTGTAGAAGTAGGCTACTTTAGTTTTTACATAAAAGAAACACATTCAACATGGACACGCAAGCGGTTTTCTGTGGTAACAAACAAATACCATTACCCGCCTATAAAGAGAATGAACATGTCCTGTATCAGAGGCTAAATTCATAAATATTGAGAAGGCAATGGCTTGTATTGATAGATTATAGAACAATTACCCAGGGGCGTAGTTTATGGGGGGGATGGGGGGGAGGTAACCCCCTCAATATTCAAATCCATCAGTTACAACCCCCCCAATATTTCGACATGAGAATTACAGTAGATCAAATGAAAAGTATGAAGAATTCGTATATTTTGTAACAATAATTGTTCCTACTCAAATATGAGTTTGTCATAATCAAATAGGAAAAAAATAAATAATAATCCTCCCCTCCATTGAACCGATTGATAACGCCCAAGGCGCACTTTTTCCAAAACAACGCGAGTGGAGAGCACATGAGTCACGACGACGGGTAACGTTCAAAAATGAAGAGAAGCGCTGCACAGCGGACTTTATTTAACTGCTGGTCAGAGAGGGATGTAAAAAAACAACAGCCATATACTGAGAATGAGGTATGAGAATATTGTGTAATAGCTAAGTACACACCAGTGAAACCAGATATATTTTAGCTAGCTCATCTCCATTTCAATGTATTTAACTTATAGCTCACTTATCAGTATAACAAGTTACCAAATCAGCCGTCTGTTTTGCTAGTTCATTTTTCAATAGTGTCTGTAATTATCAATGACAAAAGTATTCACATCGGTGTTTGTTTTCTTCCTAAATTAATCTGACTTTTTAACGAATTGGATGAATGAACGATTTACTGGCGGTTTCTGTACTTAAGGCGAGACACGGCAGGCAAAAACATCGTTTTTTTTCACTGGTCAATGTTGAGATTTGGGGCTCTATGGGGGCTATTTGTCTTTAATAACATGACTTCTTTCAGACTTGTGGTGTAAAAAAAGTCAAAAATACACATTAGGTCTTTATTTTACTACATTTCTAGTCTATTTGAGTCTCTTGATTTCGCCTAAATTCATCAAAAGTTGTCGTTCTAAATCAACTTGCTGCTCCGCGCGATCGCTGTTTGTACCCTGTCATATCATATATCACTGGAAAGGTCTCTCTCTCATGGTGAGTGCTGTCGGGTCTAAATATGCTAATTTCCTTTTTATCAGCAAGCAATCGTCAAATTAAAATTGGGCATTTTACTCTAAAAGCGGATCTCATTGGCTGATGTCAATTTCTGAGAAGGTAAAAAATTTGGCTACGCTCAAGTAAGAGACAGAATCATGTGGCAGTTTGTCATGTCCACCAAGACAAGTTGGACCTCTTAGACAACAAGTTGGTGTGCCAAGAATTTGTTGTTGGTTGTGAGAGACGCAAGCAGATATTTGGAGCTTTCATTTAAACTGTGTAATCATAATCACTGTTCTGTGCCTTTGAGCAAGTGGTGTATCTAAATTTAATGTTTACAGTTGTTCAAGAGCCCATGTGTTTCCCTTTAAAAAAATTAAATGCATTAAAATGGAATATAAAAATCTTAAAATAAATGTCTAAATTTTGTCTCTTTCATATTTGTATATGTTGATTTTGTAATCAGTTAAAGCATATAGAAAGAAAGAAGATCCAATAACAATACACATGAAAAAAAAACAGGCAGCACAACTTTAAACCCCCCCAATGTTCAAACCAAATCTACGCCCTTGCAATTACAACAATGGTCTCTACGATCTATTTAGGCTTACGATGCTTTTGGGAAACGCAACCTAGATCCTGATAGTCAGTTCCTTCTATAGATGTATGTCGACTTGATGCTCACTCATTTTAATGATGAAAAAGACCCGCGTGAGGTCACGCCGTGAGAGGCGAATATGAACGCTGATCAGATAATTTCCCAGTGTAGTGAACACCAAGACCAGAGTTGTGTGGGTCCAATTGCAGAAGTGCAATGGTAGATTTATTGTACATCGCACAAGGGAGTAGGCTAGCACACAAACGTTCAAGACAGGCAGAGAGTCGGAAACCAGAAGATCAGTCCTTGAAGGCACAGGCAGGGATGAGCAGGGACGCGAAACCGAGAAGCAGGCAAGCAGGTCAGGAAGCCGGGTGATCAATCAGCGGAGGCTACAGCACAGGCTGGGAGAGACGGTAAGGATATCCAGGGGCAGGCAGGGAGGTCGGTGTTCCGGGAAGGCAGTCCGTACAGGTAACAACACAGGTAGGGTAGGCAGGGGGAAACACGACGGGGCAGACGAACAGGTCAAGACGCAGGGTTCTGTAAACGAGGAGGACGGGACCGGAGGGTAGCGAACACAACAGGCTGGGAATCAACAAAGTAATGAGCGAGCGCGATAGCAGGCTTGGCAGGTCCACTGAGAACAATACCTCACACTGGAGGGGAGGTAGAGCACGGGCTAAATAGAGGGGTTAACAGGGCACATGTGTTCAATATTCAGGTGATTGGGATCTGGAGTGTTGGGTGCGTTCATGCGTGCTGGGAAGTGAAACGGTGGCAGGTGCGGAGCGTGGCGGGGAGGAGTTGGACCGGGAGTGACGGGAAAACCTCACACCCAGAATGCATAGAAAATCTACCATAACATACATAACTGTGTGCACAGTACATAATTGTTGAAAATACAAAATAATGCTGTCTAAATCTAATCTAACTCTAAAACTAAATCTACAGTAACATACTGTACAAAGGTTATACAGTAAGAAACTACAGAAATAATTTACAGTGTACTTGTCACTTTTCTCCTACCTCTTTTTGTCATAACTTCTGTTACTCATGCTCCACTCATCTCTGGAAATTTCTTCCACTGAATGAAGAAAGTATAAACCAAAGAAAGTATCTGTGTTGCTGATCACAAACTTAAGATTCAAAATGTACTAATCTGCTCTTCACTCTTTACTGCTAAACGCATTTTCATCTCTTGTCCATCTTCCAATTCACCTGCTTTCATATTTCATTTCTTTTCATCTCTATTTTCTTTGCTTTTTCCCCTCACTCATCCCTTTCTTCTCCACTCCTCAAATCCAGACTTCCACTTGTCCTCTTCTCTCCTATTTCTCCACTCCTCATCACACATTTTTCTCCTCTCTCCTTCTCTTAACTTCTGCTTTTCACTTCATTCTCACTCCCCTCATCATCTCTCCTCCTCTTGTCCTCCAGCCTCTCCAGCTCCACAGGTATATTCGTGTCCTTGTCTCTTCACACACTTATTTTTCCTCCTTGTTCATTTTCAGACTTATCTCCTTACTCGGAATGTAATAAATGTAAAAGCTATTAACCATACAGAACTTCTGTAAATCTAACCAATTTAGTAACCAGCATATTAGGCATCTCCATTCTTTTGCTCCTTTCTCTCGCCATTCTTTGCCTCCTACACACTTTCTTCTATTTCTTCTCTGCATTCCTTTCCAACTGCCGTGCCTCCATTCTTTCTCTTGAAACTCTCTAAATCTTTGCTCTCCTATTGTTGTCTTGATTAAGCATTTTTCTGTTGCGGCGACATAAGGCTGTATCGACGTGGCTTTAATTGAGCAAATCTGTCAATAACGCTGTCAGGGTTGATGTCATTCAAATTGTCCTTTTCCATTGACATGATGGCCAAGTCATTGAGCCTGTCTTGACCCATGGTGTTCCTTAACCATGTATGAAGACAGCGCAACGCACAGAAGGAGCGTTCACAGCTGCTTACTGGAATCGTCAGGGCAACTTGGAAGAGAGCCTTCAGGCTGGGAAACATGTCTTCATCAAGCAGTTGGAACACAGTGGAGGTGTCAGGGACTGTCTCTTTCTCCATCCTTCTATTGATGAAACTTTTAGCCACTAGGAGTTCTTCTGGCTTCAACTGAATCTTATAATGGGATGCAAGGCTTTTGAGGGCTTCTTCAGAGAGAAAGGTCTCTGTGGTTGGGTTGCAAGCATGAATACCTGACATAAGTGCTTCTCCCAAAACCTGAAAACCAGGCTGACTCCACCACAAAACCATCATATCTTTTTTGTTTGGGACCCACAGGGAGCTGGATGTAATTTGCCTCACGTAAGGCCATGGCCCTCTTGAACACATCTTCACCACCAGAGTCTGTGCAGAGCTCTGTCAAAGCTTGAAGGACTGCCGTCTTGTATCTGTCTTGCATCTGTCTCTGGCCTCGTCTGCCATCACAGAGCACATATTTGCAATCTTCATTTGCTTGATGATGCTTTCTGTGATTTCTTGTGAAATGCTGGTTCTTGTTTCATTTGGGATAAATGAGAGCGGTAAGTGGTATGAGAAGGGGGAGTATATTCTTGTAGAAATGGGTCAAATTGTTTAAGGAGCTTCATACATTCAATAAAGTTGCCTTGATTCTGGCTGGATTCCTGCTCATCATGCCCCCGGTATTGGATGCCTTGTTTTCCTAAAAAGGTGGTTGCTTCCACAATGAAGGTACTGGCGTGTGTTCCTGTTCCGTGTAAAAACTTTGTTATATCCATAACTTACGGCCGTTTAGCCAGTAAGCTTGCGACACCGATGAAACATACTACATGACAACATGCATGACAACAACCCGCCAGCCCCTGTTGACAAGTTAATGATGAAGAAGATTTATATTCTTCTTCGTTAGTTTTAATTGGCAGTTGACAAACAAGATGAGTGATGCGCGATGCATTACCGCCTGCCACCACGCACGGTAATAGAGCTTTTGTTTCATTTTTTGCCACTCCAGTCAGAAAGACTGAGAGGAAATGAAACAAAGTTTAAGTTATTTTAAAAAACCTAAAATAATCAGGGCTTTTGACCAAACATCTGGGGCTTAAGCCAGATTTCTTTTTTATATATCTTTACATATTTAGTTTGCTACAAATAAGTTTTGTGTGCATCAGCATTTTATGCAAACTTTAGATTTTGCCCATGAACCAAGCTCTAAGTGGATGGAAACAAAGGTATTTTACATTGCAAATAATACATTTCTAAAGACTTAATTAGGAGCACCTGGGACGAAGCCAGCTCAGTAATCCAGGATAATCATCCTCACCTGTTTCAGGTCCTTAAAAAGGAGAGGAGATACAGAACTCACATCACAGGGAGATTCAGTGGAGAGAGCTGAAGTGGGCTTAATAAGTGAAGTGTTAACTGGTCATTTCAGAAGGTGAGAGGTCAACAGGTGTCATTCTTATTCCACTGTTTGCCTTTATATCAAATGACACTGTTCCCTGTGAGGTGAATTTAATGTCCTGGTTAAAGTGATGACCAGTGTTCCACTCTAGTGGAAAAGATAGTATTGACTTTGTTTTTTCAGTACATTCTTAACAACTGAGATCTGTTAATATATTCTGTGGTAAATCTGGACAGAACCTAAAATGTTGATGTTCTATAGTACATTTTGAGCTTCTGTGGTGAAAACATCCCACTTGGAGGGTTAAGTCTTTTAGTCAGGATCAGTTTCCTCTTGCCAGTTTCAGCAAGTCTTTTGATGACAACTGGTCTTTGTCTTGTGTTCTCTTAGGATTACATCATGGGAGTGATAATGGTTTTCCTGCTTCTCATTGCTGCATTTTCTCTGGGAGATGCGAGTAAGAGGGTTCCCCTTTTCTCAACAATGTGACTGACTGGTCTATACTATATTGACTGGTTTAATGCCGCTTGTGGATCAGTTTTGATTCTTAAATGTTTCTTGGTCACATGTAGCCTAGTGTTTTACTTACTTTGGTCTTACAGGGCCATCCAGATGTAATCGGGGATGGCAAAAGTTTGGATCCCGCTGCTTCCATTTTGAAGAGACTCTGAGGTCATGGACTGAGGCAGAGGTAGCTGTCTCACCCTAGATATTTGTGTGTGGAAACACTACTGCATATTCCTGGTTTAATGACTTTGTCCATCTTTGCCTCTTTAGCGTCACTGTCAATCTCTTGGTGGACACCTGGCCTCAGTACACAGCTGGAAGGAGTCTAGGTTCCTGGAGACGTTGTCTGTAGGCTCACCTTTGACCTGGATTGGAGGAAATGATGGTGGTCGGCCAGAGTTGAGAAAGGTACTTCGTCTGACTGGTGTAACAAACGCGCTTCATCGGCATGACCACAGTTAGAAACACTCCACAGGGACAGTCTTGCTCCCATGTGTGTAAGGTCATTAGGTATACTTGGAAATGGGTCTACAGGATGCTTGTGATGTCAAATCTGTTTGAAATATTGTGTGATGTCTTCAATAGCCTGTTCAGTTGACCAGTACTGTAGTTTAATGATGTCAATGTGAGCCAGTCTGTGTTTTGGGACACCATAATATAGATGTTTGTTGATTTGGACTGAACAGGTTAACCGTCTTAGTGTTTCTATAGCTTTCCAAATGGATTGGTGTTCTGTGGTAGTTGCTAGTGTAGTTGATGAATGCCTAAATGTCATGGGTGTGATGGTGAAACCTACACTTCTCCACAGGACAGGCGCTGGTCCTGGACTGATGGATCTGGATTTAATTACCATGAATGGGCACAAGGGGAACCCAACAACTATAATGGTGTCAGAGAGCCGTGTATTCAGATGAACTTTGGAGGTACAGGCATTCACCTGTCCATCAGTCACATCTAACTTGACAGTTCATTGAATCCTGTGTATGTGGGTGTAATTTTTACTGTTTTCTTTGAAGAAAAACATCGCTGGAACGACGAAGTCTGTGAGAAGCGCTTTGCATCAGTCTGCTCCAGAAGCCATTAAATCAACTTGTTGCTGTGACATCGTCCTGTTGAATGATGTTTGTCAATAAAACACCTGAACACATTTCTTGGCATTTTGGTTAATTTTACATGTCATGTCCTTGAGGGTTGTTCCAGAATCTAGAATGTGTCAGTTAGGGTTTTGAGTTAAGGTACAGTTAGGATTAAAGTTATTAAATCAAGTTACTGAGTCAGAGCATCAACAAAAACCCTTCTCGGAATGTGAAATGTTCCCCAATACTAATCTATGCAATGTATGATCTGTTAAATGAGGCTGTGTTCAGGAAGTACAATTTAGTCTTTCTTAATATTATGTACAAGTCACATTTTTCAGTGCAGATCTGACTGGTCAAAGAAATCACCTTTTCTACCTTGCCAAAAAGACCAGGGGAGCTGTCAATTTCATGCTCATTGTCCTCTGTCCTAAAAAGTTGTTGGATGAGAACCTTCTCCCTTAAGGGTTTTAAGACAGCCCGGAGAGAGGACGTGAGCACTAAATTGAGAATGGAAAATGAATATTTCTCCTTTCCAATAATCAGTTTACAATAGGAACACCTGGGGTCAAGCCAGCCTAGCAATCAAGAACATTCATCTCACCTGTGTCAGGTCTTTAAAAAGGAGAGCAGTGACACAAAACTCACATCACAGGGAGGCTCAGTGAAAAAGTTTGTAGAGGTCTTAAGTGAGAACTGACAATTTCAGAAGGTGAGAGGTCAACAGGTCTGATTACACTGTCTTTATGCCACATGACATTAGTCCCTGTTTGGTGAATTTAGTGTCCTGGTTAAAGTGATGATTACAGTGATCTTCGGCTGAGATGGTTGTTAGTGTAATATTGACTTAATTTTGACAAGAACTGGTATTTGTCTTGTTCTTTCAGGAATCCCTCACCATGGCAGGGTTGATTATTTTCCTGCTGCTCAGTGCTGCCTTTTCTCTGGGAGAACTACATTGGTGTAAGAGTGGCCTTCATATTTCAGCATAGTGTGTGATTAAATGGTTTGGGGAAAATTTCTCAGCAAGTTTAATGTTGTTTGTTAGTCATGGCTCTTTCAAATTTGTATTTGAATGTACCCAGTTATTTTACAACCACTAATTTAGATATTTTTCTTAGTTGTCTTACAGGGCCACTTAGGTGCCCTGGGGAATGGCGCCAGTTTGGTTCCCATTGTGTCATTTTCGATGAGACTCCATGATCTTGGGCGGATGTGGAGGTAGCCCCCGAACCCCTCCAAGAACTGCCACCTTAACGTGGTGGAGGGGTTTGAGTACCCGAGTGACCCTAGGAGCTATGTTGTCTTTGGCTATATGCCCCTGGTAGGGTCTCCCAAGGCAAACAGGTCTTAGGCGACGGGTCAGACGGGTTCAAACCCCCCTTAATGATGAAAAAAATTGAGTACCGTGACGTCGCCCGGTATGGCGCAGCCGGGGCCCCACCCTGGAGCCAGGCCCGGGGTTGGGGCTCGTATGCGAGCGCCTGGTGGCCGGGCCTTCCCCCATGGGGCCCGGCCGGGCTCAGCCCGAACGGGCGACGTGGGGCCGCCCTCCCGTGGGCTCACCACCCACAGGAGGGACCATAAGGGGCCGGTGCGAAGAGGATCGGGCGGCAGTCGAAGGCAGGGGCCTAGACAACCCGATCTCTGGACACGGAAACTAGCTCTAGGGACGTGGAATGTCACCTCGCTGGCGGGGAAGGAGCCTGAGTTAGTGCGTGAGGTTGAGAGGTTCCGATTAGAGGTAGTCGGGATCACCTCTACGCACGGCTTGGGCTCTGGAACCACACTCCTTGAGAGAGGATGGACTCTTCACCACTCTGGAGTTGCCCATGGTGAGAGGCGGCGGGCTGGTGTGGGTTTGCTTATAGCTCCCCAGCTCTGCCGCCATGTGTTGGAGTTTACCCAGGTGAACGAGAGGGTCGTTTCCCTGCGCCTACGGGTCGGGGATAGGTCTCTCACTGTTGTTTGTGCCTACGGGCCGAACGGCAGTGCAGAGTACCCGACCTTCTTGGAGTCTCTGGGAGGGGTGCTGGAAAGTGCTCCGACTGGGGACTCTATTGTTCTACTGGGGGACTTCAAAGCCCACGTGGGCAACGACAGTGACACCTGGAGGGGCGTGATTGGGAGGAACGGCCCCCCTGATCTGAACCCGAGTGGTGTTCAGTTATTGGACTTCTGTGCTAGTCACAGTTTGTCCATAACGAACACCATGTTCAAGCATAAGGGTGTCCATCAGTGCACGTGGCACCAGGACACCCTAGGCCGCAGGTCGATGATCGACTTTGTTGTCATCTCATCTGACCTGCGGCCGTATGTCTTGGACACTCGGGTGAAGAGAGGGGCGGAGCTGTCAACTGATCACCACCTGGTGGTGAGTTGGATCCGATGGCGGGGGAGAAAGCTGGACAGACTCGGCAGGCCCAAGCGTACTGTAAGGGTCTGCTGGGAACGTCTGGCCGAGTCTCCTGTCAGAGAGATCTTTAACTCCCAACTCCGGCAGAGCTTCAACTGGATCCCGAGGGAGGCTGGAGATATTGAGTCCGAGTGGACCATGTTCTCCACCGCCATTGTCGAAGCGGCCGCTCGGAGCTGTGGCCGTAAGGTCTCCGGTGCCTGTCGAGGCGGCAATCCCCGAACCCGGTGGTGGACAACGGAAGTAAGGGATGCCGTCTAGCTGAAGAAGGAGTCCTATCAGGCCTGGTTGGCTTGTGGGACTCCTGACGCAGCTGACGGGTATCGACTGGCCAAGCGGGCTGCAGCCCGGGTGGTTGTGGAGGCAAAAACTCGGGCCTGGGAGGAGTTCGGTGAGGCCATGGAGAAGGACTATCGGCTGGCCTCGAAGAGATTCTGGCAAACCATCCGGCGCCTCAGGAGAGGGAAACAGTGCCCTACCAACGCTGTTTACAGTAGAGGTGGGCAGCTGTTGACCTCAACTGAGGATGTCGTCGGGCGGTGGAAGGAATACTTCGAGGATCTCCTCAATCCCGCTGTCACTTCTTCCATTGAGGAAGCAGAGGATGAGGGCTCAGAGGTGGACTCGTCCATCACCCCGGGCTGAAGTCACTGAGGTGGTCAAGAAACTCCTCGGTGGCAAGGCACCGGGGGTGGATGAGATCCGCCCTGAGTACCTCAAGTCTCTGGATGTTGTGGGGCTGTCTTGGTTGACACGCCTGTGCAACATCGCGTGGCGGTCGGGGACAGTGCCTCTGGGATGGCAGACCGGGGTGGTGGTCCCTCTTTTTAAGAAGGGGGACCGGAGGGTGTGTTCCAACTATAGGGGGATCACACTTCTCAGCCTCTCCGGGAAAGTCTATGCCAGTGTTCTGGAGAGGAGAATACGGCCGATAGTAGAACCTCGGATTCAGGAGGAACAGTGTGGTTTTCGTCCGGGCCGTGGAACACTGGACCAGCTCTATACCCTATACGGGGTGTTGGAGGGTTCATGGGAGTTTGCCCAACCAATCCACATGTGTTTTGTGGATTTGGAGAAGGCATTCGACTGTGTCCCTCGCGGCATCTTGTGGAGGGTGCTTGGGGAATATGGGGTCCTGGGTCCTTTGCTAAGGGCTGTCAGGTCCCTGTACAACCGAAGCAGGAGCTTGGTCCGCATTGCCGGCAGTAAGTCAGACTTGTTCCCAGTGCATGTTGGACTCCGGCAGGGCTGCCCTTTGTCACCGGTTCTGTTCGTAATTTTTATGGACAGAATTTCTAGGCTAGCCTGGGGTGGATAAACATGACCGCACATCACTGGTTAAATTAAATTGTTCTTTTTTTTTTTGCCTTTAGTTCCACTGTCAGTCTCTTGGTGGACACCTGGCCTCAGTACACAGCTGGCTGGAGTCTATATTTCTGTAGGCGTTGACTTTTGATTTACCTTTGACCTGGATTGGAGGAACGGATAGTGGTCAGCCAGAGATGACACAGGTACCTTGTCATACTGGTGTAACAAAACATGTTTTATCATTGACTACAGTTAGAAACACTCCACAGCTCCCAGTTTAGTAAGGTGTTTTGGAATATCTGGAAATATGTCAAAGGGTGCTTGTGATGTCAATATAATTACCTCAGTCCCATGGCCAATACTACATTAAAATGATGTTAATGTAGTTTGTCTGCAAATAATACACAATGATGTTTATTGAGAAACCATTTCAGGTTAGTGTTCTCATTTTTCGGTTTCTGAAGACCAACAGTCTATAGCATTACTAATGCATCTGCATTTTGTAGTAACCTATGTTCTTTCTGAATACAAATGTCATGTCTTTGCATTGGCAGCCAGGGGCCAGAGGGTGTCAGGTTTGGGGACCACACAATTTCGTCTCTGCTTTTTGCAGATGTTGTCGTGTTGGCCCCTTCTAACCAGGACCTTCAGCATGCGCTGGGACGGTTTGCAGCCGAGTGTGAAGCGGTGGGGATGAAAATCAGTACCTCCAAATCCGAGGCCATGGCCCCTGTCGGAAAAGGGTGGCTTGCCCACTTCAGGTTGGTGGAGGGTGCCTGCCTCAAGTGGAGGAGTTTAAGTTTCTAGGGGTCCTGTTCACGAGTGAGGGAAGGATGGAACGGGAGATTGACAGACGGATCGGTGCAGCTTCTGCAGTAATGCGGTCGATGTATCAGTCTGTCGTGGTGAAGAAAGAGCTAAGCCGCAAGGCGAAGCTCTCGATTTACCGGTCAATCTATGTTCCTACTCTCACCTATGGTCATGAGCTATGGGTCATGACCGAAAGGACAAGATCCCGGATACTGGTGGCCGAAATGAGCTTTGTCCGCAGGGTGGCTGGGCGATCCCTTAGAGATAGGGTGAGAAGCTCGGTCACCCGGGAGGAGCTCAGAGTAGAGCCGCTGCTCCTCCACATCGAGAGGGGTCAGCTGAGGTGGCTTGGGAATCTGTTTCGGATGCCTCCGGAACGCCTTCCATGGAAGGTGTTCCGGTCCCGTCCCACCGGGAGGAGACCCCGGGGAAGACCTAGGACACGCTGGAGGGACTATGTCTCCCGGCTGGCCTGGGAACGCCTCGGTGTCCCCCCGGAAGAGCTGGAGGAAGTGTCTGGGGAGAGGGAAGTCTGGGCATCCCTGCTTAGACTGCTGCCCCCGCGACCCGGCCCCGGATAAGCGGAAGATGATGGATGGATGGAGATAGTGGCGCAAATAAAAAAAGGACTGGACAGTGCCGGAGATGAAGTGGGCCTATTCAGAACTGAATGAAACTGCTTTCAAATATTTTGCCCCACACATGGAAAGCCATTTAGATTGATGTTAAGTTGAATGTCAAGATAGAAATGTTAAACTGTGCCACATTCTAGACCTTGAAACTAACCATTAAGGACAATGATTATTAAGTTAAATAACTCATGACAGTACAGTTCAGCTGTTTTATTGACAACCACAGCAATCAATAGGTAAACATGACAGCAATAATTGATTTCAATTGCTTTGTGAGCAGACCGAAGCAAAGGGCTTTTCACAGACTTCATTGTTCCAGCGATGTTTATCTTCAAAGAAAACAGTAGACATTACTCCAAATCACAGACAAGTATTCAGTGAACTCCCAATTGATATTTGACAAATGGATCAATGAATGACTGTACCTCCAAAATTCATCTGAATACAAGACTCTCCACCAATAGAGGTGTTAGGCATTCCTTCTGCCCACTGTTGGTAATTAAATCCAGAGCCATCAGTCCAGGACCAGCTCTTGTACTGTAAAGAACCAGTGAGGTCTCAGCAGCAACGCTAAGACATGACATTTGTATTCAGAAAGAACATAGTTTACTACAAAATGCAGATGCATTAGTAAGGCTATAGACTGTTTGTCTTCAGAAACAGAAAAATAAGAACACTAATCTGAAACGGGTTATCAATAAACATAATTTTGTATTATTTGCAGACAAAATACATTAGTATAGTTTTAATGTAATATTGACCTGCGGACTGAGATAAAGATAATTATTTAAAAGAGATTTGACATCAAAAGCATCCTGTGACTCATTTCCAGATATACCCAAACACCTTACTAAACTGGGAGCAAGACTGTTCCTGTGGAGCAATTCTAACTGTAGTCACTGATAAAACGTGTTTTGTTACACCAGTGTGGCTCATCTCTGGCTGACCACCATCCGTTCCTCCAATCCAGGTCAAAGGTAAATTAAAAGTCAACGCCTCCAGAAATATAGACTCCAGCCAGCTGTGTACTGAGGCCAGGTGTCCACCAAGAGACTGACAGTGGAACTGAAGGAAGAGGCAAAGATGGACAATGTCATTTTATAACCAGTGATGTGAGGTTGTGTTTATCCACCCCAGTCTAGAGTTAGGGGGCTACCTCCGCATCCGCCCAAGATCTTGGAGTCTCATCGAAAATGACACAATGGGAACCAAACTGGTGCCATTCCCAGGGCACCTGTGTGGCCCTGTAAGACAACCGTAAGAAAAATATCTAAATTAGTGGTTGTAAAATAACTGGGTACATTCAAATACAAATTTACAAGAGCCATGACTAACCAACAAATTGCATTAAACTTGCTGAGAAATTTTCCACAAACCAGTTAATCACACACTATGCTGAAATATGAAGGCCACTCTTACGCCAATGTGGATCTCCCAGAGAAAATGCAGCACTGAGCAGCAAGAAAATAATCAACCCTGCCATGGTGAGGGAGTCCTGAAAGAACAAGACAAATACCAGTTCTTGTCAAAATTAAGTCAATACTACATTAACACTAGCTACCATTTTAACCGAAGATCACTGTAATCATCACTTTAACCAGGACACTAAATTCACCAAACAGGGACTAGTGTCATGTGGCATAAAGACAGTGTAATCAGACCTGTTGACCTCTCACCTTCTGAAATGGTCAGTTCTCACTTAAGACCTCTACAAACTTTTTCACTGAGCCTCCCTGTGATGTGAGTTTTGTGTCACTGCTCTCCTTTTTAAGGACCTGACACAGGTGAGATGAATGTTCTTGATTGCTAGGCTGGCTTGACCAAAGGTGTTCCTATTGTAAACGGATTATTGGAATGTTGAAGTATTCATTTTCCTCATTTAAAATCCTCAATTTAATGCTCACGTCCTCTCTTAAAACCCTTTGGAGAAGGTTCTCGTCCAACAACTTTTTAGGACAGAGGACAATGAGCATGAAACTGACAGCTCCCCTGGTCTTTTTGGCAAGGTAGAAAAGGTGATTCTTTGACCAGTCAGATCTGCACTGAAAAATGTGACTTCTACATAATATTAAGAAAGACTAAATTGTACTTCCTGAACACAGCCTCATTTAACAGATCATACATTGCCTAGATTAGTATTGGGGAACATTTCACATTCCGAGAAGGGTTTTTGTTGATGCTCTGACTCAGTAACTTGATTTAATAACTTTAATCCTAACTGTATCTTAACTCAAAACCCTAACTGACACATTCTAGATTCTGGAACAACCCTCAAGGACAAGACATGTAAAATTAACCCAAATGCCAAGAAATGTGTTCAGCTGTTTTATTGACAAACACATCATTCAACAGGACGATGTCACAGCAACAAGTTGATTTAACGGCTTCTGGAGCAGACTGATGTAAAGCGCTTCTCACAGACTTCATCGTTCCAGCGATGTTTTTCTTCAAAGAAAACAGTAGAAATTACACCCACATAGACAGGATTCAATGAACTGTCAAGTTAGATGTGACTGATGGACAAGTGAATGACTGTACCTCCAAAGTTCATCTGAATACACGGCTCTCTGACACCATTATAGTTGTTGGGTTCCCCTTGTGCCCATTCATGGTAATTAAATCCAGATCCATCAGTCCAGGACCAGCGCCTGTCCTGTGGAGAAGTGTAGGTTTCACCATCACACCCATGACATTTAGGCATTCATCAACTACACAAGCAAGTAACACAGAACACCAATCCATTTGGAAAGCTATAGAAACACTAAGACGGTTAACCTGTTCAGTCCAAATCAACAAACATCTATATTATGGTGTCCCAAAACACAGACTGGCTCACATTGACATCATTAAACTACAGTACTGGTCAACTGAACAGGCTATTGAAGACATCACACAATATTTCAAACAGATTTGACATCACAAGCATCCTGTAGACCCATTTCCAAGTATACCTGATGACCTTACAGATCTGGGAGCAAGACTGTCCCTGTGGAGTGTTTCTAACTGTGGTCATGCCGATGAAGCGCGTTTGTTACACCAGTCAGACGAAGTACCTTTCTCAACTCTGGCCGACCACCATCATTTCCTCCAATCCAGGTCAAAGGGGAACCTACAGTCAACGTCTCCAGGAACCTAGACTCCTTCCAGCTGTGTACTGAGGCCAGGTGTCCACCAAGAGACTGACAGTGACGCTAAAGAGGCAAAGATGGACAAAGTCATTAAACCAGGAATATGCAGTAGTGTTTCCACACCCAAATATCTAGGGTGAGACGGCTACCTCTGCCTCAGTCCATGACCTCAGAGTCTCTTCAAAACGGAAGCAGCGGGATCCAAACTTTTGCCATCCCCGTTTACATCTGGATGGCCCTGTAAGACCAAAGTAAGTAAAACACTAGGCTACGTGTGACCAAGAAACATTTAAGAATCAAAACTAAACCACAAGCGGCATTAAACCAGTCAATATTGTAAAGACCAGTCAGTCACATTGTTGAGAAAAGGGGAACCCTCTTACTCGCATCTCCCAGAGAAAATGTAGCAATGAGAAGCAGGAAAACCATTATCACTCCCATGATGTAATCCTAAGAGAACACAAGACAAAGACCAGTTGTCATCAAAAGACTTGCTGAAACTGGCAAGAGGAAACTGATCCTGACTAAAAGACTTAACCCTCCAAGTGGGATGTTTTCACCACAGAAGAAGCTCAAAATGTACTATAGAACATCAACATTTTAGGTTCTGTCCAGATTTACCACAGAATATATTTACAGATCTCAGTTGTTAGGAATGTACTGAAAAATAGTCAATACTATCTTTTCCACTAGAGTGGACCACTGGTCATCACTTTAACCAGGACATTCAATTCACCTCACAGGGAACAGTGTCATTTGATATAAAGGCAAACATTGGAATAAGAATGACACCTGTTGATCTCTCACCTTCTGAAATCACCAGTTAACACTTCACTTGTTAAGCCCACTTCAGCTCTCTCCACTGAATCTCCCTGTGATGTGAGTTCTGTATCTCCTCTCCTTTTTAAGGAACTGAAACAGGTGAGATGATTATCCTGGATTACTGGGCTGGATTTGTCCCAGGTGCTCCTAATTAAGTCTTTAGAAATGTATTATTTGCAATGTCAATTTCTTTGTTTCCATCCACTTATTGAACTTGGTTTATGGGCAAAATCTAAAGTTTGCATAAAATGTTGATGCACGTTTCCCAAGCCAATGTGCATTTACACATAAACTGATTTGTAGCAAACTAAATATGTAAAGATATTAAAAATTATCAGTTTCCTGCTAAAACACTTTGTTGCATGCATTCTAAATTGTCAAATAAAATTCGGAAATGTTGAGTATTTCCATCGTTAGTTTTCTACTAGAAGTTGATTCGTGCTTAAAAATGTTGTCAACACACAGTGGCTTTGCCCTGATGGCTGGCCAGCTAGTCCAACCCCCACAAAATGGAGCGACTTCATGAAGAATGTATTAATATTGGATACGTTTTCATAATTTTTTCATTAGTCAGTTGAACGCCACCGTTCATGTCATCTTCTGAAGGGCACCTTCAGTTGTGATATTTATCTCAGTAATAGATTTTTGACCAATCAGAACAGAGGGGTACACTACGAAGGGTGTTCAACCTACTCAGATTTAACTCTGGGTTATCAATTTATCAAGAGTTTGTCAACCCTGACTTTCCAAAGTGGTGTTAAACCGTACTACGACGGTGATTACGATCGGTGATTTGTTAGTTGACTCGCTGTTCACTTCCTGGAGTTTGTGCGCGTTCGCTTAAAAGGGGCGCGTTCGACAACGCAAGCTGAGTTTTTGCACAACGGCTCATGCTCCGTCTTCTTTCCTGGAAGTATGCACGTTTATATAGATGGTTATGAGGAGTTTAACGAAAGGTTAACACCGAAATGATTGTCCTTTGTTCTCTGTTCTGGCTTACAGACTCTTCTTTTATTAGTAGTATGAGATGTAAGGACAAGTAAAATAGTCTAAACATTTGAAAACACGATAATTCAGTTATGGCCTACAATTCTGAAACTGACCCATTACTCACTCTTAATTGTTTGAGATCTACTCCCTAGAACGCCTAGGCTGCAGGGCTACCTGTATGAATTTAATGATCAAATACCTGAACATTAATGCTGTAAAATGAATTCCTATTCACATAACCACCCTCATGTTCTCCCAGGGGCGCTCTGATGGTGATATGTGTACAGTCAATAGCATGGAAAATCCCCCTCTGTCATAAACGTTTGGTCAATGTTTACCAAATCAAATATGTATTTGGTGTTACCATCAAGCCTTTTGTAACGTTTTTCATTCAACAGGACTTTTATGAAAATCAATGCCTGATGGAAACCTGAAATTAAAAGCTCCCACCGTCTAATTTTCTTTTAGCATGGCGGAAACGTTGTGATATTTTTCTCAATCAGATCAGCTCTGACAAATACACACCAACGATTGGTCTAAATGTTATTAAAAATAAAATTGCGCTGCCCGTCTGAATGCAGCCTCATCTCACAGATCTTACATTGCCCAGAAAAGGGCAATAATTAAAACTGTTATACAGTCGGTGTATTATGTCTAAATAATTTAAAATCAGATTCAGAATTATAAGAATAGTCTGGTGAGTTACTGTTTACTTCCCTTGACAACTATTTTATTACCTACTACAGGCCGGACATAATTACCTTAACCCCAACAAGCAGTTGCTCACCAGCAAATAGTAATACCATAAACCAAATACCTATCATCTAGATGGAAATTGGGACTCAAAGTATAACCTAGTTATTTTTCACATCAGCTAATCTCATCAGGTGTTCGTTTGATGGAACAGATGACCTGCAATCATTGGTCGATGCATGCAATGTCTTAGGAGGGGAACCGACTCCTGGGTTCTTGGGAGTGACAAGACTTGTTACCAAACATTTGGCAGAATGACCAGACCCCAGGAATTGTTGTAGCTCCTGTCCTGCGGAGATGTGTAGGTCTCAGCATCACACCCATGACATTTAGGCATTCCATGACCTCAGAGTCTCTTCAAAACTGAAGCAGCGTGATCCAAACTAGTGCCATCCCTGATTGCATTCGGGTTGCCCTGTAAAACAGTAAGATATTGACCAGTCTAAATGGCTGATTGAAATACACAATGTACCCTGTTGTCTTAGTTTACAATAAACGAGTTTGAGCTTCAAACTGCATTAAACTACTAAATGACACCATGTTGAAATATGAGTAGAAGTCCAATCCCAGGTCAGTGTACATACGTACACAAAAGGAAATTGATACAGTGGAGAGGATACTGCCTGAAATCAGTTTCCCAAAATTATTTTCAGTACTCCACATCTGGAAGACAGCAGGGGTGGGAGAGTCACTGAGGGTTGGAAAAAGGCTCAATCATGTTCTGTATTTTGCCAAACAATGTCACACCTGTGTCACAGAGGAAAGAATATATAACCAATTTTCTGATTTTTTTTTCTACATAAACAAAATCACTAGATTAATATACATTTAATAATTGTAGATTTTGATAGAAATCTTTAAGGGATGCAAGGCTGTTATGAAATATCTTCAGAAAATATGTATAGACCGTTTAATGTCAGCAACATCCCTTCAGAACAAACATTTACAGCAGATAATTCAGCGTTCAACTTCAGCATAGTGTGTTCATTGAAGATGCATTGTTGGTTCCATTTGATTCAACATGTTTTTAATAAGCACACAGAAAAAAATGTTTTGTCACAAATATCATTCCAGCGATGTCAATTAGACACTCAATTCTGCAGTAATATATTGTGAAATAATTGACTTCATAGTAGATCAGTGAATGGTGGTGGGCTTACTTCCATAGTTAATCTCAATACATGGTTCTCTAGTGCTGTTAAAATTGTTTGGTTCTCCTTTTGCCCAGTTCTGGTAACCAAATGTGGAGCCATCACTCCAGAACCATTGCCTGTTCTGTTGGAAAGTGGTGAATGGGCTCAGTATCAAAATAGTTAAAGGTGCACTTTCTGAGCGTACGAACTCAAACGACACATAGGTCTTCTAGCACGAAGTGCAAGATTTCCCATCGCATCAGCAGTAACATGTAGACCGGCCCTGTTGAAAACCAATTAGCAGAAAGTGATGGATTTTAAAGGCCCTTGATTTGATGGTAGATTCTTGCCCCAAGTCTACAACGATTTAATCTAAAAATGGGTCCCATGTATTGGTGGCAGGGGACAAGGTAGCGTTGAGAAAGCCTGCATCCACCACTACCCATATAAGCACTGTTGCTCTGGATAAGAGGGTCTGATAGAGGACTACAACATTTGAAATGTAGATCACCAAATTGCAAAATGGGCCAGAACGGTTTAACGTCACGATGCTGGTCCACTATAGGACAATGTCAGTTCAGGTGAAGCACCTTTCAAGTCACTGTTCCATTAACTCTTTAACAGAAAACAGGGTACCTTTACAAAGTGTGCCTGGACAGCATCAGAGCCCCCAATCCAGGCAGGGGAACCATCTGTCAACTGCAATAGAAAGTGGGACTCCTCTGGGCTGTGAACTGACACCAGGTTGGCCCCAAGGGTGAGACAGTGGCTCTATAGGTAGAGAAGACCTCATTAAACATTGGTTGGCTAGTCTTTTTACATGTTATTTAAATTTGGCCATAACCACTAACGCCATTTGAAACGGTGTAATACTGTTGGTCTTAACCACTGGCTTATTTATAAAATCAACAGGATACAATAGTGCAAGTTCAAAGGTAAAAAAGTAAAATAACATGGTCTAGTTAGCATGATTCCAACAGCTACTCTGGACACTTGGCATCAGTGCACAACCCTGAGGAATTCCAGTTCCTGCAGGCACTAACACAGACTGTGAGCCTCCCGCTCTGGATCGGAGGTTCAGCCCAGGTAGAGTATATTTGGACTCACCGGGGGCATGCTCCCATGCTGGAGATTTTTTCCCCCAATTACGTCAGCTAAATGCACAATTTTCCAGGCTGTTTGAGATAATAGAATGCCTCAAATTCTATACACTATCTGGGAAAATGATGATAGTTACTCAGTAAAAATCACCCAGTAGAGCCTACAACCTATTTTGTATTTAATTGTTCTCCAGCTGTTGTGAATCCAAAACACCAAAAATGTTAAGGATGACTCATTTTCACCACTGGCAACTAAAAAGAGACAACCATTATCTGACTATTTTTAAGTTAGCCTACATAGGTAAAATTGGATTTTGGTGTAAACATCATTACTAATCTTAAGAGTTCAGTTCTGTTTAGTTTGTGCTTAGCTGTTAAATTTGCTACATCAGAATCCATGAAATGGAAAAAAGAACAATTGAAGCTATAACTGCACAACACGGTTTATTGTGTATTTTTAAACAATACACAAGTAATAATAATGTAATATAATAAAACAATAGAAATCTGCTTTAAATCAAGAACAATTTAATAATTCATGCATTTCAATTTATACAAAAATTATCTCTAACAGGTAAAAGAGAAACTTAGAAAGAAAGCAATACAGGTGAGGATGAAGGCCAGGTGAGGAGGGTAGTGATGGTGTCAAGTGGAAGAACAGCGACAGCACTTCTGATAATCCTACAAGAAATAATAAGCATAAATCAATCAGAGGCAAACCATACAACTAATAATCAAACAAACCTAAACTAACACCTTTTTTTGGCCTATGGTATCCACCTTATTATTCACGGAAGAGTGGCACGGACATTTGTAAATGGAATGTGTCTGGCTTCCGATGTCATCCGCTTACAGTCATTTCTAGCTGTACAGAAAAGCTTGTTATGCATCTTGATTTTGGAAACTGGTATTTTTCTACCCTACCCTATTATTTTGATGTATTGAATTTGTCATAATTGTAAACACTAGTTTATAGCACAAATATTTGTATCATTAATAGCACTTTGTTATTCATCTCTTTATTTCCCTATATATGAACCGGAAATCTCCCACATTCAGAAAATAGCTTACTTAGCTTCAAATTTGAAAGAAAAGGTGGATATACTGATTGCATGTTGTGTGGCATAAATGGATATGCATGTGGACTAAATGAGGGGTGAAAAAAAATAAAATAAATAGATTCACATATCGCCGTAAGGCGAAGCTCTCGATTTACCGGTCAATCTACATTCCTACTCTCACCTATGGTCATGAGCTTTGGGTCATGACCGAAAGGACAAGATCCCGGATACAGGCGGCCGAAATGAGCTTTCTCCGCAGGGTGGCTGGGCGATCCCTTAGAGATAGGGTGAGAAGCTCGGTCACCCGGGAGGAGCTCAGAGTAGAGCCGCTGCTCCTCCAGATCGAGAGGGGTCAGCTGAGGTGGCTTGGGCATCTGTTTCGGATGCCTCCGGAACGCCTTCCTGGGAAGGTGTTCCGGTCCCGTCCCACCGGGAAGAGACCCCGGGGAAGACCTAGGACACGCTGGAGGGACTATGTCTCCCGGCTGGCCTGGGAACGCCTCGGTGTCCCCCCGGAAGAGCTGGAGGAAGTGTCTGGGGAGAGGGAAGTCTGGGCATCCCTGCTTAGACTGCTGCCCCCGCGACCCGGCCCCGGATTAAGCGGAAGATGATGCGATGCGATGCGATGCGAGATTCACATATGAATTACGATTCCATCTTCTGCGGATTCGAACCGATTCACAAATTTCAAAAATCAATCTAAATGTTTAATAATGTGATGATGCATTATGAAGGAAGCTTATACTTGACTACCAAAGTTCTGTTGAAGTCTAACACTTCCCCGAGTTGGTTTGTTGGAAAGGAGAATAAAACACCAGGAGTCAGGTCAATTACCGTATCATATGTTCATTTATTACAGAAGCTTCTGGAGACACGTGTCGCCGCACAATGTCTAAGGATCAACATTCAACAGATCATTTTATACTTCTATTACGCCCAAAAGATAGAGTCGTTAAATTCACAGAACAAGTGTGCTATTGGTCCAGTTCCAGTTCTATACCTTATAAGGATAAACGCAAACATCTTCTTGTCTCCTCCTGGTTTCTGTCTGGCCTGTCAGACTATGTGTGTGTGTCTCTAACCTGTGTCCTGTTTCTCACAAAACAGACATACTAAATCTTTCTCTCCCCGGCAACTGCTTAAACATGGTTTCCTATTCTCCTACTTGCTCCTTCAGTTTCAGCTCATATTACAAACAATTAATATTTTGTTTCATTGGTTACAACATCTTATAACAATTCACTAACTTATACAATCAATACATCTACATTGGTTTCTATTTGTTATTAACAAATAGAAAAAGTCTTAAATGTTTAGTTTAGTCAAGCACACGTCAAGCTTTTCTTGTGATCTTTCCTTGTAGAAGTAGGCTACTTTAGTTTTTACATAAAAGAAACACATTCAACATGGACACGCAAGCGGTTTTCTGTGGTAACAAACAAATAGTCCCTCTCCATTGAACCGATTGGTAACGCCCAAGGCGCACTTTTTCCAAAACAACGCGAGTGGAGAGCACACGAGTCACGACGACGGGTAACGTTCAAAAATGAAGAGAAGCGCTGCACAGCGGACTTTATTTAACTGCTGGTCAGAGAGGGATGTAAAAAAACAACAGCCATATACTGAGAATGAGGTATGAGAATATTGTGTAATAGCTAAGTACACACCAGTGAAACCAGATATATTTTAGCTAGCTAATCTCCATTTCAATGTATTTAACTTATAGCTCACTTATCAGTATAACAAGTTACCAAATCAGCCGTCTGTTTTGCTAGTTCATTTTTCAATAGTGTCTGTAATTATCAATGACAAAAGTATTCACATCGGTGTTTGTTTTCTTCCTAAATTAATCTGACTTTTTAACGAATTGGATGAATGAACGATTTACTGGCGGTTTCTGTACTTAAGGCGAGACACGGCAGGCAAAAACATCGTTTTTTTCACTGGTCAATGTTGAGATTTGGGGCTCTATGGGGGCTATTTGTCTTCAATAACATGACTTCTTTCAGACTTGTGGTGTAAAAAAAGTCAAAAATACACATTAGGTCTTTATTTTACTACATTTCTAGTCTATTTGAGTCTCTTGATTTCGCCTAAATTCATCAAAAGTTGTCGTTCTAAATCAACTTGCTGCTCCGCGCGATCGCTGTTTGTACCCTGTCATATCATATATCACTGGAAAGGTCTCTCTCTCATGGTGAGTGCTGTCGGGTCTAAATATGCTAATTTCCTTTTTATCAGCAAGCAATCGTCAAATTAAAATTGGGCATTTTACTCTAAAAGCGGATCTCATTGGCTGATGTCAATTTCTGAGAAGGTAAAAAATTTGGCTACGCTCAAGTAAGAGACAGAATCATGTGGCAGTTTGTCATGTCCACCAAGACAAGTTGGACCTCTTAGACAACAAGTTGGTGTGCCAAGAATTTGTTGTTGGTTGTGAGAGACGCAAGCAGATATTTGGAGCTTTCATTTAAACTGTGTAATCATAATCACTGTTCTGTGCCTTTGAGCAAGTGGTGTATCTAAATTTAATGTTTACAGTTGTTCAAGAGCCCATGTGTTTCCCTTTAAAAAAATTAAATGCATTAAAATGGAATATAAAAATCTTAAAATAAATGTCTAAATTTTGTCTCTTTCATATTTGTATATGTTGATTTTGTAATCAGTTAAAGCATATAGAAAGAAAGAAAGATGATCCAATAACAATACACATGAAAAAAAAAACAGGCAGCACACAACTTTAAACCCCCCCAATGTTCAAACCAAATCTACGCCCTTGCAATTACAACAATGGTCTCTACGATCTATTTAGGCTTACGATGCTTTTGGGAAACGCAACCTAGATCCTGATAGTCAGTTCCTTCTATAGATGTATGTCGACTTGATGCTCACTCATTTTAATGATGAAAAAGACCCGCGTGAGGTCACGCCGTGAGAGGCGAATATGAACGCTGATCAGATAATTTCCCAGTGTAGTGAACACCAAGACCAGAGTTGTGTGGGTCCAATTGCAGAAGTGCAATGGTAGATTTATTGTACATCGCACAAGGGAGTAGGCTAGCACACAAACGATCAAGACAGGCAGAGAGTCGGAAACCAGAAGATCAGTCCTTGAAGGCGAAGGCACAGGCAGGGATGAGCAGGGACGCGAAACCGAGAAGCAGGCAAGCAGGTCAGGAAGCCGGGTGATCAATCAGCGGAGGCTACAGCACAGGCTGGGAGAGACGGTAAGGATATCCAGGGGCAGGCAGGGAGGTCGGTGTTCCGGGAAGGCAGTCCGTACAGGTAACAACACAGGTAGGGTAGGCAGGGGGAAACACGACGGGGCAGACGAACAGGTCAAGACGCAGGGTTCTGTAAACGAGGAGGACGGGACCGGAGGGTAGCGAACACAACAGGCTGGGAATCAACAAAGTAATGAGCGAGCGCGATAGCAGGCTTGGCAGGTCCACTGAGAACAATACCTCACACTGGAGGGGAGGTAGAGCACGGGCTAAATAGAGGGGTTAACAGGGCACAGGTGTTCAATATTCAGGTGATTGGGATCTGGAGTGTTGGGTGCGTTCATGCGTGCTGGGAAGTGAAACGGTGGCAGGTGCGGAGCGTGGCGGGGAGGAGTTGGACCGGGAGTGACGGGAAAACCTCACACCCAGAATGCATAGAAAATCTACCATAACATACATAACTGTGTGCACAGTACATAATTGTTGAAAATACAAAATAATGCTGTCTAAATCTAATCTAACTCTAAAACTAAATCTACAGTAACATACTGTACAAAGGTTATACAGTAAGAAACTACATAAATAATTTACAGTGTACTTGTCACTTTTCTCCTACCTCTTTTTGTCGTAACTTCTGTTACTCATGCTCCACTCATCTCTGGAAATTTCTTCCACTGAATGAAGAAAGTATAAACCAAAGAAAGTATCTGTGTTGCTGATCACAAACTTAAGATTCAAAATGTACTAATCTGCTCTTCACTCTTTACTGCTAAACGCATTTTCATCTCTTGTCCATCTTCCAATTCACCTGCTTTCATATTTCATTTCTTTTCATCTCTATTTTCTTTGCTTTTTCCCCTCACTCATCCCTTTCTTCTCCACTCCTCAAATCCAGACTTCCACTTGTCCTCTTCTCTCCTATTTCTCCACTCCTCATCACACATTTTTCTCCTCTCTCCTTCTCTTAACTTCTGCTTTTCACTTCATTCTCACTCCCCTCATCATCTCTCCTCCTCTTGTCCTCCAGCCTCTCCAGCTCCACAGGTATATTCGTGTCCTTGTCTCTTCACACACTTATTTTTCCTCCTTGTTCATTTTCAGACTTATCTCCTTACTCGGAATGTAATAAATGTAAAAGCTATTAACCATACAGAACTTCTGTAAATCTAACCAATTTAGTAACCAGCATATTAGGCATCTCCATTCTTTTGCTCCTTTCTCTCGCCATTCTTTGCCTCCTACACACTTTCTTCTATTTCTTCTCTGCATTCCTTTCCAACTGCCGTGCCTCCATTCTTTCTCTTGAAACTCTCTAAATCTTTGCTCTCCTATTGTTGTCTTGATTAAGCATTTTTCTGTTGCGGCGACATAAGGCTGTATCGACGTGGCTTTAATTGAGCAAATCTGTCAATAACGCTGTCAATAACGCTGTCAGGGTTGATGTCATTCAAATTGTCCTTTTCCATTGACATGATGGCCAAGTCATTGAGCCTGTCTTGACCCATGGTGTTCCTTAACCATGTATGAAGACAGCGCAACGCACAGAAGGAGCGTTCACAGCTGCAGCTGCTTACTGGAATCGTCAGGGCAACTTGGAAGAGAGCCTTCAGGCTGGGAAACATGTCTTCATCAAGCAGTTGGAACACAGTGGAGGTGTCAGGGACTGTCTCTTTCTCCATCCTTCTATTGATGAAACTAGGAGTTATTCTGGCTTCAACTGAATCTTATAATGGGAAGCAAGGCTTTTGAGGGCTTCTTCAGAGAGAAAGGTCTCTGTGGTTGGGTTGCAAGCATGAATACCTGACATAAGTGCTTCTCCCAAAACCTGAAAACCAGGCTGACTCCACCACAAAACCATCATATCTTTTTTGTTTGGGACCCACAGGGAGCTGGATGTAATTAGCCTCACGTAAGGCCATGGCCCTCTTGAACACATCTTCACCACCAGAGTCTGTGCAGAGCTCTGTCAAAGCTTGAAGGACTGCCGTCTTGTATCTGTCTTGCATCTGTCTCTGGCCTCGTCTGCCATCACAGAGCACATCTTTGCAATCTTCATTTGCTTGATGATGCTTTCTGTGATTTCTTGTGAAATGCTGGTTCTTGTTTCATTTGGGATAAATGAGAGCGGTAAGTGGTATGAGAAGGGGGAGTATATTCTTGTAGAAATGGGTCAAATTGTTTAAGGAGCTTCATACATTCAATAAAGTTGCCTTGATTCTGGCTGGATTCCTGCTCATCATGCCCCCGGTATTGGATGCCTTGTTTTCCTAAAAAGGTGGTTGCTTCCACAATGAAGGTACTGGCGTGTGTTCCTGTTCCGTGTAAAAACGTTGTTATATCCATAACTTACGGCCGTTTAGCCAGTAAGCTTGCGACACCGATGAAACATACTACATGACAACATGCATGACAACAACCCGCCAGCCCCTGTTGACAAGTTAATGATGAAGAAGATTTATATTCTTCTTCGTTAGTTTTAATTGGCAGTTGACAAACAAGATGAGTGATGCGCGATTCATTACCGCCTGCCACCACGTACGGTAATAGAGCTTTTGTTTCATTTTTTGCCACTCCAGTCAGAAAGACTGAGAGGAAATGAAACAAAGTTTAAGTTATTTTAAAAAACCTAAAAGAATCAGGGCTTTTGACAAAACATCTGGGGCTTAAGCCAGATTTCTTTTTTATATATCTTTACATATTTAGTTTGCTACAAATAAGTTTTGTGTGCATCAGCATTTTATGCAAACTTTAGATTTTGCCCATGAACCAAGCTCTAAGTGGATGGAAACAAAGGTATTTTACATTGCAAATAATACATTTCTAAAGACTTAATTAGGAGCACCTGGGACGAAGCCAGCTCAGTAATCCAGGATAATCATCCTCACCTGTTTCAGGTTCTTAAAAAGGAGAGGAGATACAGAACTCACATCACAGGGAGATTCAGTGGAGAGAGCTGAAGTGGGCTTAATAAGTGTTAACTGGTCATTTCAGAAGGTGAGAGGTCAACAGGTGTCATTCTTATTCCACTGTTTGCCTTTATATCAAATGACACTGTTCCCTGTGAGGTGAATTTAATGTCCTGGATAAAGTGATGACCAGTGTTCCACTCTAGTGGAAAAGATAGTATTGACTTTGTTTTTTCAGTACATTCTTAACAACTGAATAATATATTCTGTGGTAAGTCTGGACAGAACCTAAAATGTTGATGTTCTATAGTACATTTGTGAGCTTCTTCTGTGTTGAAAACATCCCACTTGGAGGGTTGTCTTTTAGTCAGGATCAGTTTCCTCTTGCCAGTTTCAGCAAGTCTTTTGATGACAACTGGTCTTTGTCTTGTGTTCTCTTAGGATTACATCATGGGAGTGATAATGGTTTTCCTGCTTCTCATTGCTACATTTTCTCTGGGAGATGCGAGTAAGAGGGTTCCCCTTTTCTCAACAATGTGACTGACTGGTCTTTACAATATTGACTGGTTTAATGCCGCTTGTGGATCAGTTTTGATTCTTAAATGTTTCTTGGTCACATGTAGCCTAGTGTTTTACTTACTTTGGTCTTACAGGGCCATCCAGATGTAATCGGGGATGGCAAAAGTTTGGATCCCGCTGCTTCCGTTTTGAAGAGATTCTGAGGTCATGGACTGAGGCAGAGGTAGCTGTCTCACCCTAGATATTTGGGTGTGGAAACACTACTGCATATTCCTGGTTTAATGACATTGTCCATCTTTACCTCTTTAGCGTCACTGTCAGTCTCTTGGTGGACACCTGGCCTCAGTACACAGCTGGAAGGAGTCTAGGTTCCTGGAGACGTTGACTGTAGATTCACCTTTGACCTGGATTGGAGGAAATGATGGTGGTCGGCCAGAGTTGAGAAAGGTACTTTGTCTTACTGGTGTAACGAAACGCGCTTCATCGGAATGACCACAGTTAGAAACACTCCACAGGGACAGTCTTGCTCCCAGATCTGTAAGGTCATTAGGTATACTTGGAAATGGGTCTACAGGATGCTTATGATGTCAAATCTGTTTGAAATATTGTGTGATGTCTTCAATAGCCTGTTCAGTTGACCAGTACTGTAGTTTAATGATGTCAATGTGAGCCAGTCTGTGTTTTTGGGACACCATAATATAGATGTTTGTTGATTTGGACTAAACAGTTTAACCGTCTTAGTGTTTCTATAGCTTTCCAAATGGATTGGTGTTCTGTGGTAGTTTCTGTAGTTGATGAATGCCTAAATGTCATGGGTGTGATGCTGAAACCTACACTTCTCCACAGGACAGGAGCTGGTCCTGGACTGATGGATCTGGATTTAATTACCATGAATGGGCACAAGGGGAACCCAACAACTATAATGGTGTCAGAGAGCCGTGTATTCAGATGAACTTTGGAGGTACAGTCATTCACTTGTCCATCAGTCACATCTAACTTGACAGTTCTTTGAATCCTGTGTATGTGGGTGTTATTTTTACTGTTTTCTTTGAAGAAAAACATCGCTGGAACGACGAAGTCTGTGAGAAGCGCTTTGCATCGGTCTGCTCCAGACGCCGTTGAATCAACTGTTGTTGCTGTGACGTGTTCCTGTTGAATGATGTGGTTGTCAATAAAACCGCTGAACACATTTCTTGTGTCATTTGGCTTAATATTACAGGTCATGTCCTTGAGGGTTGTTGGTTCCAGAGTCTAGAATGTGGCAGTTTTAATTATTTAGTCTATTCATTCCACAAACCCACTTAAATTGAGTTTGTCTCTCTATCTGTATGCTTGAGCCTTGCATATGAAATTTCTACCTTATGTACTTCATTTTGAGTCATATCTCTCTCAATGCTCTATAGTCCTTCAGTTGATACACTTACTGTCTGCTGATAAGCAACTGGTTGATGTCTTGAATTAAGGTACAGTTAGGATTAAAGGTATTAAATCAAGTTACTCAGTCCGAGCATCAACAAAAGCCCTTCTTGGACTCTGAATATGAAATGTTCAGATATGACGCTGTGTTCAGGCAGTGCAATTTGGTCTCTCAATATTATGTAGAAGTCTGATTGGTCAAAGTCTTGCTCCCATATCTGTAAGGTCCTTGCCTATACTTGGAAATAGGTCTACAGGATGCTTGTGATGTCAAATCTGTTTGAAATATAATGTAATGTCTTCAATAGCCTGTGTTCAGTTGTCCAGTACCTTAGTATAATGATGTCAATGTGAGCCAGTCTGTGTTTTGGTTCACATCAATGCCTGTTGATTGGGCTGAACAGGTTACCTGTCTTAGTGTTTCTATAGCTTTCCAAATGGATTGGAGTTCTGTGATAGTTGCTTGTTCATGAATGCCTAAATGTCATGGGGGTGTGATGCTGAGACCTACACATCTCCACATGACCGGAGCTGGTCCTGGACTGATGGATCTGGATTTAATTACCATGAATGGGACGAAGGGGAAGCCAACAACTATAATGGTGTCTGAGGGCCGTGCATTCAGATTAACTTTGGAGGTACAATCATTCACTTGTCCACTAGTCACACTTGACAGTTAACTGAATGCCTGTCAATATGATGTGGGAGTAAATTCAACTTTCTTTTGAAGGTCTTCATCGCTGGAACTATGAAGTCTGTGAAAATAACTTTGCTTCTGTCTGCTCCAGAAACCATTAAATCAACTGTTGCTGTGGCATCATCCTGTTGAATGATGTGGTACATTTTCACAATCACCGTTACATGATTCAGTTGGCTGGGAGTCAACCTCTATAACACCTTGACATTGAAGTTTTGTTGGAGACAGTCATTAGAAATCTTTATTTTTGTAAATAATACATTACATTTATATATGTAAGGGGCACTAATTGTAATGTAGAGTGAAGTGCTGCCTTTCTAAGGAACTTTTCAAAAGAGGAGAAATAAAAGTACCAAATAGTTTACTCAGAACATATAGCCTGCATTTATTAAACATCAATTATCAAACAGTATGACCTTGTTTCTCTTTTCTTTCGCAATGTCCTTTTAGTTTTCAACCCTCTTGTTACACATATGTTGAGAAAAAAAAATTGAAAATAAAATGACCTCAGAGCTCTGATGAAATAACCCCAAAATAATAACCCAAAGTCCATCAACCCGGGTAGTATGTTTTTTTATTTGTGTGTGGAGAAATCTCGCGCTTATCTGTACGATGCAATGAAGAAATGGTGAGTAGAAGCCGTCCTTGTTACAGGCAAGATGATCATTCACGCCCTTGTCTCAAATAGCGAAACCTTCCAATGGAACTCTCTCTCGAATCATGCATGAAAAAAAAAAAACCTGCAGGGCAATATTCAATTACTCTCTCAATAACTTTACCAGATCTAGAAATATAAATCTTATTCATAATCTGTAGTAGCTTAAATTCTTATTTTCAATGTTTGCATTCAGAGCATACATGAAACTCAAACACTAGCATGTCACGTAGTAACACAGCTTCAACATGGCATGGAATAGCACTTCAAATCATTAAACTCTTGTTCAACTTGTTTTTTTTACTTATGTAGTACAAATGTCAGCAATACATTTTCACACAATGCATTAAACAACTTGATTTACAGCAAAATAAAAATAGGGTTAAGTCCACGTGCTTAACTCAGTAAACCTATCTATCACGCTATTTTGGCTAGTAGCACAAATAACCAAGTGTACAACACTCACCGGAGAAAAATAATACAAGTAAACTCCTTGTCGTAATTTCGATCCTTTGCTCTGCTATTTTGGTGAAAAAACTAAAAAACTTTAAATAGGTCTTAATTGTTAAATATATTTTTTACTCAGGGTGGAAAATCTAAATATAGCTTCAGCTCGCTATCGTTCCGCTCTTCTCGATTTTTCTCCTTCTCCCTCTAAGAATCAGTGTAGCAGTTTCCCCTCTATGCAGCGCCACCACTGCCTCCTACTAGGCCAAATATGGTTTGCAGAGAAAACCTAACAAGTAATAAAGGAATTCAATATTAACTAAAAATAACCTAACCCTGCTTGTAGGATAATTTCAAGTGGGTTACATATAGCACTTTACAATACATAACTACAGAGAGCAATGAGACAAATGTTTGCTAACAAAACAAAAAGCGTTGGGGTGGGTCAAACGTAGGCCTGGGGCTAGGCTTGTTTGAACAGAGGAGACTTGAGGTGATGGATGAATATGGCAAAAGATTTGGAGTCCTGGATGAAATGTGGAAGTGCATTCTTGGAGCAGCCCGTGAAAAAGCCTTGTCTCCAAAGCTCCATAGCTTGGATCGAGGGATGATGAGGAGGCCCACAGTGGCTGAGCATAATGACTTGGAGGAATGGTATTGGGGAATAACTTCAGAGAGATAGAGTGGCATCTGACCTGCGGCCGTATGTCTTGGACACTCGGGTGAAGAGAGGGGCGGAGCTGTCAACTGATCACCACCTGGTGGTGAGTTGGATCCGATGGCGGTGGAGGAAGCTGGACAGACTCGGCAGGACCAAGCGTACTGTAAGGGTCTGCTGGGAACGTCTGGCCGAGTCTCCTGTCAGAGAGATTTTTAACTCCCACCTCCGGCAGAGCTTCGACTGGATCCCGAGGGAGGCTGGAGATATTGAGTCCGAGTGGACCATGTTCTCCACCGCCATTGTCGAAGCGGCGGCTCGGAGCTGTGGCCGTAAGGTCTCCGGTGCCTGTCGAGGCGGCAATCCCCGAACCCGGTGGTGGACACCGGAAGTAAGGGATGCTGTCAAGCTGAAGAAGGAGTCCTATCAGGCCTGGTTGGCTTGTGGGACTCCTGAGGCAGCTGACGGGTACCGACAGGCCAAGCGGACTGCAGCCCGGATGGTTGTGGAGGCAAAAACTCGGGCCTGGGAGGAGTTCGGTGAGGCCATGGATAAGGACTATCGGCTGGCCTCGAAGAGATTCTGGCAAAACATCCGGCGCCTCAGGAGAGGGAAACAATGCCCTACCAACGCTGTTTACTGTAGAGGTGGGCAGCTGTTGACCTCAACTGGGGATGTCGTTGGGCGGTGGAAGGAGTACTTCGAGGATCTCCTCAATCCCGCCGTCACGTCTTCCTCAGGTCTCTGGATGTTGTGGGGCTGTCTTGGCTGACACGCCTGTGCAACATCGCGTGGCAGTCGGGGACAGTGCCTCTGGGATGGCAGACCGGGGTGGTGGTCCCTCTTTTTAAGAAGGGGGACCGGAGGGTGTGTTCCAACTATAGGGGGATCACACTTCTCAGCCTCCCCAGGAATGTCTCTGCCAGGGTTCTGGAGGGGAGAATACGGTCGATAGTAGAACCTCGGATTCAGGAGGAATAGTGTGGTTCCTCAGAATTTCTAGGTGCAGCCAGGGGCCGGAGGGTGTCAGGTTTGGGGACCACACGATTTCGTCTCTGCTCTTTGTGGATGATGTTGTCGTGTTGGCCCCTTCAAGCCAGGACCTTCAGCATGCACTTGGACGGTTTGCAGCCGAGTGTGAAGCGGTGGGGATGAAAATCAGTGCCTCCAAATCCGAGGCCATGGTCCTCAGTCGGAAAAGGGTGGCTTGCCCACTTCAGGTTGGTGGAGAGTGCCTGCCTCAAGTGGAGGAGTTTAAGTATCTAGGGGTCCTGTTCACGAGTGAGGGAAGGATGGAACGGGAGATTGACAGACGGATCGGTGCAGCTTCTGCAGTAATGCGGTCGATGTATCGGTCTGTCGTGGTGAAGAAAATGCTGAGCCGCAAGGCCAAGCTCTCGATTTACCGGTCAATCTACGTTCCTACTCTCAACTATGGTCATGAGCTTTGGGTCATGACCGAAAGGACAAGATCCCGGATACAGGCGGCCGAATTGAGCTTTCTCCGCAGGGTGGCTGGGCGATCCCTTAGAGATAGGGTGAGAAGCTCGGTCACCCGGGAGGAGCTCAGAGTAGAGCCTTCCTGGGAAGGTGTTCCGGTCCCGTCCCACCGGGAGGAGACCCCGGGGAAGACCTAGGACACGCTGGAGGGACTATGTCTCCCGGCTGGCCTGGGAACGCCTCGGTGTCCCCCCGGAAGAGCTGGAGGAAGTGTCTGGGGAGAGGGAAGTCTGGGCATCTCTGCTTAGACTGCTGCCCCCGCGACCCGGCCCCGGATGAAGCGGAAGAAGATGAATGAATGAATGACACAAGAAATGTGTTCAGCAGTTTTATTGACAACCACATCATTCAACAGGAAGACGTCACAGCAACAACAGTTGATTTAATGGCTTCTGGAGCAGACTGCTGCAAAACCCTTCTGACAGACTTCGTTGTGGCCAGAAAAGGGCAATAATTAAGTTATACAGTCAGTCCATTATTTCCAATTTTTTTATCAGAATCAGAAGTATAGGAATGGGCTGGTGAGTTAATTACTTCCCTTGACAAATATTACCCACCGCGGGCCGGACGGAATTGTCTTAAGGTTTGGGTTAGTAAGGTGGCTGGGACAAACTAAGGCCTGCGGGCCATTCTATGCTTAAACCCAACAAGTAATTGCTCACCAGCAGAAAGTAATGCTAAAAAACCAAATACCTATAAAACATCTAGATTGTGAAATTTCACAAGCAATGCTGCAGTAGTGTACAGACATTAGTTTAAGGGTCTTGATTTGTGATTGAATGAACTGAATTAAAATGACCATAACCTGTCACATGCTAGACTCTGAAACTAACAACCCTCAAGGACGTGACATGTAAAATTAACCCAAACAACACTAGAAATGTGTTCAGCTGTTTTATTGACAACCACATCATTCAACAGGACGATGTCACAGCAACAAGTACATTTAATGGCTTCTGGAGCAGACTGATGCAAAGCGCTTCTCACAGACTTCGTCGTTCCAGCGATGTTTATCTTCAAAGGAAACAGTACCTTCAAACCTCCAAAGTTCATCTGAATACACAGCTCTCTGACACCATTATAGTTGTTGGGTTCCCCTTGTGCCCATTCATGGTAATTGAATCCAGATCCATCAGTCCAGGACCAGCTCCTGTCCTGTGGAGAAGTGTAGGTTTCAGCATCACACCCATGACATTTAGGCATTCAACAACTACACAAGCAAGTACCACAGAACGCCGATCCATTTGGAAAGGGATAGATACTAACATAAGACCAGTAACCTGTTTCAGCCCAATCAACAAACATCTATAGTATGGTGTCCCAAAACACAGACTGGCTCACATTGACATCATTATACTACGGAATTGTCTTAAGGTTTGGGTTCGTACGGCGGCTGGGACAATCTAAGACCTGCGGGCCTCAGGGTTAGCACCCCTGTACTAACTCTAACTTAAAGCCTAATGCCATTTTAACCCCATTCTAAGCTTAACCCCAACAAGCAATTGATTACCAGCAAATAGTTATACTATGAACCAAATACCTATAGAACATCTAGATGGAAATTGGGACTCAAAGTGTAACCTAG
This sequence comes from Esox lucius, assembly GCF_011004845.1. Taxonomy (NCBI): domain Eukaryota; kingdom Metazoa; phylum Chordata; class Actinopteri; order Esociformes; family Esocidae; genus Esox; species Esox lucius. Next base: position 4,408,805 of record NC_047592.1, on the reverse strand, counting down.
TCATTTTACACATCAGCTAATCTCATCAGGTGTTCAGGTGATGCAACAGATGACCTGCAATCATTGATGCATGCAATGTCTTAGGAGGGGAACCGACCCTCATGTTCTGAGTGACTACATTTGCAACAAACCATTTGGCAGAATGACCATACCCCAGGAATTTTGTAGCTCCCCCATAACCGTATTGTTGCAAATACTCCCACTATGGTATTGTGCTTGAGGCGGTAACTTCATCATCCACCAATTATATTATCCCAGCTATAACTGGCTCCTCCCACCCAACCAATAGCATCAAATCCACCCCATCCAGACTACCATTTAGTTACTGTGTAGAAGGATGCATTTGAAATGAACTCTTCAGATTTACTTGACAAGTTCAGGAATACAGAACAAAATACTAACCTAGACTATGTTCTTGAAATGTCTTATGCAATGCTAGAGTATACAGACTAATTTGGCTGAAGGTCTTGACTGAACTGAATTTAAATGACAAAATAATACTGCCACATTCTAGACCGTGGAACCAACAACTGAGGATGTGATATTACCATTATAGTTGTTGGGTTCCCCTTCTGCCCATTCATGGTAATTAAATCCAGATCCATCAGTCCAGGACCAGCTCCTTTCCTGTGCAGATGTGTAGGTTTCAGCATCACACCCATGACATTTAGGCATTCATGAACAAGCAAGTACCACAGAACACTTATTCATTTGGATGGCTATAGAAACACTAAGACAGGTAAACTGTTGAGCCCAACCAACAGGCATTGATGCCTGATATAACTATGAAATCAAATGACTCTGTGTGTAATAGAGGGTGTGCCTAATCTATCGTATGTCAGTGTTGTTGGTGGGTGTCTTTGTCTGAAAGGATACTTTCTTTGTGGCAGGTGAGTTGCTGCTGGGCTGATGCAATCTGCCTGATCGGATGATGTCTCCTGTCCCCCTTCTCCCATCTCATTTTCATCTAGCAATTCATCTGCAGACTCCTCCGAGTTTCTGTCCTCTCCATCACACATGTCCATGGGCAGTACATGCTCGCAATCTGGCTCTTGCTCCGCTTTTCCTTCAGCTCATCCTCCTCAGTTCTTGGCCGGCATTTCCTCCCTCCACGTTGCCTTATCGGCAGTGTCGTGAAGCGTCTCCAGTCATCCTCGTCTTCAGAAACCTCTTCCGTCTCTTTTTCCCCTTCGCCACGTCACTATCCCCCTTGAACGGGTTTTACTCCTGTTCTGCTGGACATTGTCAACAGGTAGGAAGTCACAAGGCAGCAAAGGTTTTCGTTGTAGGACCCTCGCTTCTCCTGGACCACGTTCTGGCTTAACCACATACACTGGGCCGTCTTCATACTTCCTTTCCGTCACCACATGTACTCAATCCTCCCAGTATGATTGGAGTTTCCCCAGACCACCTCATTCTCCACGATTTCTCACCAAAACTTTGTTTCCTGGCTGGAGATCTGCTCCATATTTCTTCTTGTCGTAGCCTCGTTTTGCTTTCCTCTGCTCCTTCTGAACTTTTCTTGATACCAATACATATGTCTCTTTCATGTGCTTTCTCCACTTGGCAGCATAATCACCATGCGACACTCCACTCTCCCTTGGCTTCTGGCCAAACATTACATCAGTGGGCAGCCTCGGGTATCTGCCATACAGAACGTAGTATGGGGCGTAACCTGTCACTTCACTTCGCGTACAGTTGTACGCATGGAAAACCTTGTTTAGAGAGCTCTTCTAATCAGCCTTGGCTTGACTTGGCAGAGATCTCAGCATTGACAGCAACGTTCTGTTAAATCTCTCCACCTGTCCATTTCCAGCTGGGTGGTATGGAGTCATGCGGGAGTGTTGGATATCATAGATTTCCTCCATGTGCTCTACTTGTTTTCAAATCCCCTCCCTTGATCGTGGTGGAGTTTAGTGGGGAATCCATATCTGGAACAAAGTGGCCATAGATCTTTTCTGCTGCTGTCTTTGCAGACTTATTTTTGCAAGCATACGCTTGGGCGAAGCGTGTAAAATGGTCCATTACCACCAGGAAGTATTCGTAGCCACCCATGCAGCCCTCCAGACTCAGGAAATCCACTGATACCAGTTCGAAAGGGTAAGTCGTCACTATATTGACCAGTGGTGCTCTTGTCACTTTATTTGGACGCTTGCGTTTCAGACAGCTACACACCTTGGTAACATAATGTTCCACATCAGCCTGCATGTGAGGCCAATAGAACCTGTCCCGGATGAGGCTGAGTGTGCGCTCAACTCCCTGGTGACCCATAACCTCATGAAGCTCCTTAAACACCAACTGGCTGTATTTTCTGGGTGGTACTGTCTGGGTGCGTCCTGCTGAACGTCGACACAGTACTCCTTCCTCATCCAAAGACAATCTGTTTCGCTGCCTATACAGAACAGTCAACTCATCTCAACCGTCTCGTCCCACCAACCTTGGCCAACGTTCTGCTAGCACGTATTCCTGCACCTTTCCAAGCACTGTATCTTTTTTTTGGGCTCCTCGTAGTTCTTCAGGGGTCACTTTGGTCTCTTGTGTTGCTCCTTGATCCTGTTCGGCTTCAGAGCAAATTGTAGCTAAGGTGATTGGACACATCCTGGGCTCCTCCTCCTCCAGCTTCATGAGAAGTGAATCCGTGACAGCAGCCATGACTCTTGCACTGGCCTCCTGCAAACAGGTCGGCATGTATCTCTCCATGTCCAAAGGCATCCTTGACAGTCCATCAGCATCCCGTGACCCAAACCAATGTTGACCTTTTTGCCTCTGATATAGTACGGCCCCCAGTCCGTCTTGTGATGCGTCACAATGTAAGATGAAGGGCTGTTCAAAATCAGGGTAGCCTATGATTGGAGGATGGAGCAAGAACTCCAGTAGTGGGTTGAGGACATTTTGATGTTTTTCTGTCCAAGCCACAGAGGGACTGGAATGAAGTTGAGCAGGTTTTCCCCCTTTACCCCGACCCCTCTTGCTGTAGTCATCTTTACTGCTTGCCTCCGTTCCTGAAGGTTTCCCTATCGACAATAGTTGTTAATCAGATCTTTCATGTCACTGCTAGTCACGTCTTTACCTTCAGTGACCACCACATCCTCTCCAATGTCATTCCAGTCTGACCTCCCAGTAGCAGGTTTGGTATCTGCTGAATAAATGGACCTGACTTGCTGTACTCGTCCTAGTATCGTGCGGGGAGCAAGCATAATGTCCACATTGCTGATGTTGGTAATGGGGATGTGTACTTTTGTCGAGTTTCCCTTCTGAAGACTGATCACCATCTTAGGTACATCAAGTCCCTCAGGCCACTGTGGAATATCTTCTGGGTCAAACAGGACTTCCTGCTATGAAACCAGAGGACCAGCCCTCACTCTACATTTCACTGTTCTTGTTTGTCCGGCAGCAACAACTGTATTGATCCGTCCAACTTTCACTATTCCTTCTTTTCCAACTTGATCTCCATTCTGAATCATTTTAAAACAAAGTCGACATCCGCGATTCCGCGGACAGTGCTCATTTGCATAAATATTCAGAAAAATAGAATCACCATAATCGTCCGATTCCAATGGTATATTATTTGTAGCCACTTTCGTGAAGCGTTCCGTGTATAATTTGGGTTGTCTGTGTATTGTTTGGGTTGCTATGGGAACTTTTCACCAGGCAACGACATTGACCATGCATCTTAGAAAGGCTAATGTGTAGACAAGAATAGGGAGGGTGTACATCACTATATATGATGTTTTGAACCATAAAACATCGTTTGTATTATAAATATGATATAAAAATAAATATTTAGTCAACATAGTATGGGGGTGTTCTTGAGTTTTTGGGAAGAAGTTTAAGAGTTTATAAAATATATAAGTCCAAACGTAACTAGCGATCTAGTGCTGCCACCTGCTGGCCGTTTTACACCCAAAGTTAGATAGGGTTATTATCTTTCATTTTATAGTGTTTTATTTCTAGTTAGAAGAACCACATTGTTTGGGGGTGCCTATATTTTTTACCTTCTATTATTTAATTATTTCATTATTTTCAACCCAATTACAGTGTAATTTGATAGTAAAGGCATGAAAGTATGAGGAAATACCATTGACACAAAACTTCATAATGCTTTCAAAAAACAAGTCTTGATGCTGAATGGTAGAAATGTTTTCCGAAAACAATTTTTTTGCCTTTCAAACAGATGAGTTTTATAAATAGTGACCCAGAAGTCTGTTTTTTTTTTGTTTTTATTGTAGCCAGATGGGTTGTTATTACCAGGATACATCATATTAGGTTGTATCTGTTACAAAAATTAATTTTAGGACCCAAAATGTCCAAGTAGTGTAATCCGGCCGAAATCCCCATAGGCTACCAAGGGCTAATCAGTACTACTGCTTTTTTGCAGTCACATGAGAATGCTTACTTTACCACTTCTGGAATGATATCAGAGTGCTGCTCCATTCCCTTTGTCACCAGCTGCAGAATAACATTATAGCCAATGATTGGAGGCTGCCCCACACCTTGCTCACTGGAGAGAAGCACAGGTACCAAGAGTTGTGCCTGGGCCCCTCTTTTTGGCCCAAGTTGAAATTTCAACTCCACCCATCCTGAGAAAGGTATATCAGTTTGGTTTGCTGCTCGTCCAATGAGGGTTTCACCTTCGTCCAACAGTTCACTTAGGCTGCGTGTCGCAATGTGGGGAAAGCAAGTATTCTTCCATTCCTCATTGATGATGGTCACCTGCGACCCTGTGTCCCAGAGCGCCTGCACCGGCATGCATTCAAAGAAACAGTCAATCATACATCCAGGACCAATGAGGTTCTCCAATCTTGGGTGTCATCATAAAGGAATGTGGTTCGTATAGGTGGTAGCTCTAGCATGCTCTGTTTTTCCTCTTTGTTCTAACTCCGCCTCCAGCTGCTTAATTCTTTGTCGCAGGAGCTCTCGAGTTTTCTCTTGTGGGTCGCAGTAACTCAGCATGAGGTTGAGCTGTCTGGTCTCATGGAATGAACAGATGTTTTTACATCGCTTCTGCCCTCTGCTGAATTCTTTGGTGCTCTACATGGCGGCACGATCCACAACTCCACTTCTGAAGCAGTGGTCGCATCGATCCTCTTCACCTTTCTCCTGACAAGCTCTGCATCCCTTTCTGTAGCTGGATCTTCCTTTGACTATACGCTCAGGAGGGTTGTGTTGTCTTTTCGGAGTTCCGCAACTTCCTCTCTCAGGAGTTTTACCATCTCATATAACTCGGATTCTCTCCGCCACTCCACTGCTGGTGTCTCTCTGCATTTTCGCCTGACAATATCACTTGACTGTTCCTGAACCAACACTTTGGCTTTACTAAAACTTCTGGATGCAGTCACTCAACCGTGTTTTTTTTTTTTTTATCACTGGTGCAAATTTTCACACTCAACATTACATAATTCAGTTATCTGGGAGTCAATAACCTCTGTAACACCTTGACATTGAAGTTTTGTAGGAAACAACCATAAGAATGTTTAATAATACATTACATTTATATAGCCCTTTTCAAAAACCCAAAGACACTTTACAATACATACATGACTACAGAGAGCAATGAGACAAGGGGGTTGGGTCAAATAACATAGGGCTGGGGTTAGGCTTGTTTGAACAGAGGAGACTTGAGGTGGTGGATGAATATGGCAACAGATTGGGAGTCCTGGATGAATTGTAGAAGTGCATTCCAAAGTCTTGGAGCAGCCCGTGAAAAAGCCTCCGCAGCTTGGATCGAGGGATGATGAGCAGGCCCACAGTGGCAGAGCGGAAAGACTTGGAGGATTAGGGTGGCACAAATAAAAAAGGACTGGACAGTGCTGCAGACGCAGTGGGTCTACTCAGGACTGGATGTAACTGCTTTCAAATATTTTGCCCCACACATGGAAAGCCATTCCGATTGATGTTAAGTTGAATGTCAAGATATTTAAAATGTTAAACTCTGCTACATTCTAGACCCTGAAACTAACCATCAAAGACAATGATTATTAAGTTAAATTACTCATGACAGTAGAGTTCAGCTGTTTTATTGACAACCACAACAATCAATAGGTAAACATGACAGCAACAATTGATTTCAATCGCTTTGTGAGCAGACAGAAGCAAAGGGCTTTTCACAGACTTCATTGTTCCAGCGATGTTTATCTTCAAAGAAAACAGTAGACATTACTCCCAAATCACAGACAAGTATTCAATGAACTCCCAATTGAGATTTGACAAATGGACCAGTGAATGACTGTACCTCCAAAATTCATCTGAATACACGACTCTCCAGCAATAGAGTTGTTAGGCATTCCTTCTGCCCACTGTCGGTAATTAAATCCAGAGCCATCAGTCCAGGACCAGCTCTTGTACTGTAGAGAAGCAGTGAGGTCTCAGTAGCAATGCAAAGACATGACATTTGTATTCAGAAAGTACACAGGATACTACAAAATGCAGATGCATTAGTAATGCTATAGACTGTTGGTCTTCAGAAACAAATGAGAACACTAACCTGAAATGGTTTCTCAATAAACATTGTGTACTATTTGCAGACAAACTACATTAACATCATTTTAAAGTAGTATTGGCCAGGGGACTGAGGTAATTATATTGACATCACAAGCACCCTGTGACATATTTCCAGATATACCCAAACACCTTACTAAACTGGGAGCAAGACTGTCCCTGTGGAGTGTTTCTAACTGTAGTCACTGATACAGCGTGTTTTGTTACACCAGTATGACGAGGTACCTGTGTCATCTGAGGCTGACCACCATCCGTTCCTCCAATCCAGGTCAAAGGTAAATCTATAGTCAACGCCTGCAGAAATATAGACTCCAGCCAGCTGTGTACTGAGGCCAGGTGTCCACCAAGAGACTGACAGTGGAACTAAAGGAAGAGGCAAAGATGGACAATGTCATTTAACCAGTGATGTGCGGTCGTGTTTATCCACCCCATTCTAGAGTTAGGGGGCTACCTCCGCAGCCGCCCAAGATCTTGGAGTCTCATCGAAAATGACACAATGGGAACCAAACTGGCGCCATTCCCCAGGGCACCTGTGTGGCCCTGTAAAACAACCATAAGAAAAAGATCTAAATAGTGGTTGTAAAATAACTGGGTACATTCAAAAACAAATTTACAAGAGCCATGACTAACCAACAAATTGCATTAAACTGTTGAAGATTTTTCCCCAAACCAGTTAATCACAAACGATGCTGAAATATGAAGGCCACTCTTACGCCAATGTGGATCTCCCAGAGAAAAGGCAGCACTGAGCAGCAGGAAAATAATCAACCCTGCCATGGTGAGGGATTCCTGAAAGAACAAGACAAATACCATTTCTTGTTAAAATTAAGTCAATACTACACTAGCACTAGCTACCATCTCAACCAAAGAAGATCACTGTAATCATCACTTTAACCAGGACACTAAATTCACAAAACAGGGACTAGTGTCATGTGGCATAAAGACAGTGTAATCAGACCTGTTGACCTCTCACCTTATGAAATTGTCAGTTATCTCACTTAAGACCTCTACAAATCTCTCCAATGATCCTCCCTGTGATGTGAGTTCTGTGTCACTGCTCTCCTTTTTAAGGACCAGACACAGGTGAGATGAATGTTCTTGATTGCTAGGCTGGCTTTACCCCAGGTGTTCCTATTATAACCTGATTATGGAAAGGTGAAGTATTCATTTTCCTATTTTAACATTCTCAATGTAGTGCTCATGTCCTCTCTCCTGGCTGTCTTAAAACCCTTTGGATTAGGTTCTCATCCAACAGCATTTTAGGACAGAGGACAATGAGCATGAAACTGACTGCTCTCCAGGTCTTTTTGGCAAGGTAGAAAAGTTGATTTCTTTGACCAGTCAGATCTGCACTGAAAAATTTGACTTGTACATAAGACAGACCAAAGTATACTGCCTGAACACAGCCTCATCTAACAGATCATACATTGTCTAGATTGGTATTGGGGAACATTTCCTATTCAGAGTCCCAGTAGGGTTTTTGTTGATGCCCTGACTCAGTAACTTGATTTAATAACTTTAATCCTAACCGTACTATAACACAAAACTCTGCCACATCCTAGACTCTGGAACTAAAAACCCTCAAGGACATGACTTGTAAAATTAACCCAAAATGCCACAAAATGTGTTCAATCACAGCATTCAACAGGACAATGTCACAGCAACAAGTTCATTTAATGGCTTCTGGAGAAAACTGATGCAAAAGCGCTTCACAGACTTCGTCATGGCCAGAAAAGGGCAATACCCATTGTCTATATTTACAATCACATTCAGAAATATAGGAATGGGCTGATGAGTTAATGACTTCCTTTGACAACTATGACCTACTGTTTGGGTTAGTATGGTGGCTGGGACAAACTATGACCTGCAGGCCATTATTAGCTTAAACCCAACAAGCAATTGCTCACCAGCAGAAAGTATTACTAGAAACCAAATTCCTATGAAACATCTAGATTGTGAAATTTCACAAGTAATGCTGCAGTGGTGTACAGACATAAGTATCAGGGTCATGAATTTTGATTGAATCAACTGAATTAAAATGACCATAAACTGCCCCATGCTAAACTCTGGAACTAACAACCCTCAAGGACATGTAAAATGAAACCAAATGACACAAGAAATGTGTTCAGCTGTTTTATTGACAACCACATCATTCAACAGGATGATGTCACAGCAACACGTTCATTTAACGGCTTCTGGAGCAGACTGATGCAAAGCGCTTCTCACAGACGTCGTCATTCCAGCGATGTTTTTCTTCAAAGAAAACAGTAAAAATTACTCCTACATAGACGGGATTCAATGAACTGTCAAGTTAGATGTGTGTGATGGACAGGTGAATGACTATACCTCCAAAGTTCATCTGAATACACGGCTCTCTGACACCATTATAGTTGTTGGGTTCCCCTTGTGCCCATTCATGGTAATTAAATCCAGAGCCATCAGTCCAGGACCAGCTCCTGTCCTGTGGAGAAGTGTAGGTTTCACCATCACACCCATGACATTTAGGTATTCATCAACTACACAAACTACCACAGAACACCAATCCATTTGGAAAGCTATAGAAACACTAAGACGGTTAAACTGTTTAGTCCAAATCAACAAACATCTATATTATGGTGTCCCAAAAACACAGACTGGCTCACATTGACATCATTAAACTACAGTACTGGTCAACTGAACAGGCTATTGAAGACATCACACAATATTTCAAACAGATTTGACATCACAAGCATCCTGTAGACCCATTTCCAAGTATATCTAATGACCTTACAGATCTGGGAGCAAGACTGTCCCTGTGGAGTGTTTCTAACTGTGGTCATTCCGATGAAGCTCATTTCGTTACACCAGTCAGACGAAGTACCTTTCTCAACTCTGGCCGACCACCATCATTTCCTCCAATCCAGGTCAAAGGTGAACCTACAGTCAACGTCTCCAGGAACCTAGACTCCTTCCAGCTGTGTACTGAGGCCAGGTGTCCACCAAGAGACTGACAGTGACGCTAAAGAGGCAAAGATGGACAATGTCATTAAACCAGGAATATGCAGTAGTGTTTCCACACCCAAACATCTAGGGTGAGACGGCTACCTCTGCCTCAGTCCATGACCTCAGAGTCTCTTCAAAACGGAAGCAGCGGGATCCAAAGTGGTGCCATATGCGACTACATCCGAGTGGCTTACTCGCATCTCCCAGAGAAAATGCAGCAATGAGAAGCAGGAAAACCATAATCACTCCCATGATGTAATCCTAAGAGAACACAAGACAAAGACCATTTGTCATCAAAAGACTTGCTGAAACTGGCAAAAGGAAACTGATGCTGACTAAATGACTTATCATCCCACTGGGAGGGTTTTCACCACAGAAGAAACTCACAAATGTACTATAGAACATCAACATTTTAGGTTCTGTCCAAACTTACTACAGCATTTACTAAACAGGTCTCAGTTGTTAAGAACGTACTGAAAAAAAGTCAATACTATCTTTTCCACTAGAGTGGAACACTGGTCATCACTTTAACCAGGACATTAAATTCACCTCACAGGGAACAGCGTCATTTGATATAAAGGCAAACAGTGGAATAAGAATGACACCTGTTGACCTCCCACCTTCTGAAATCACCAGTTAACACTTCACTTGTTAAGCCCACTTCAGCTCTCTCCACTGAGTCTCCCTGTGATGTGAGTTCTGTATCTCCTCTCCTTTTTAAGGACCTGAAACAGGTGAGGATGATTATCCTGGATTACTGAGCTGGCTTCGTCCCAGGTGCTCCTAATTAAGTCTTTAGAAATGTATTATTTGCAATGTAAAATACCTTTGTTTCCATCCACTTAGAGCTTGGTTCATGGGCAAAATCTAAAGTTTGCATAAAATGCTGATCCACACAAAACTTATTTGTAGCAAACTAAATATGTAAAGATATATAAAAAAGAAATCTGGCTTAAGCCCCAGATGTTTGGTCAAAAGCCCTGATTCTTTTAGGTTTTTTAAAATAACTTAAACTTTGTTTCATTTCCTCTCAGTCTTTCTGACTGGAGTGGCAAAAAATGAAACAAAAGCTCTATTACCGTGCGTGGTGGCAGGCGGTAATGCATCGCGCATCACTCATCTTGTTTGTCAACTGCCAATTAAAACTAACGAAGAAGAATATAAATCTTCTTCCTCATTAACTTGTCAACAGGGGCTGGCGGGTTGTTGTCATGCATGTTGTCATGTAGTATGTTTCATCGGTGTCGCAAGCTTACTGGCTAAACGGCCGTAAGTTATGGATATAACAACGTTTTTACACGGAACAGGAACACACGCCAGTACCTTCATTGTGGAAGCAACCACCTTTTAGGAAAACAAGGCATCCAATACCGGGGGCATGATGAGCAGGAATCCAGCCAGAATCAAGGCAACTTTATTGAATGTATGAAGCTCCTTAAACAATTTGACCCATTTCTACAAGAATATACTCCCCCTTCTCATACCACTTACCGCTCTCATTTATCCCAAATGAAACAAGAACCAGCATTTCACAAGAAATCACAGAAAGCATCATCAAGCAAATGAAGATTGCAAAGATGTGCTCTGTGATGGCAGACGAGGCCAGAGACAGATGCAAGACAGATACAAGACGGCAGTCCTTCAAGCTTTGACAGAGCTCTGCACAGACTCTGGTGGTGAAGATGTGTTCAAGAGGGCCATGGCCTTACGTGAGGCAAATTACATCCAGCTCCCTGTGGGTCCCAAACAAAAAAGATATGATGGTTTTGTGGTGGAGTCAGCCTGGTTTTCAGGTTTTGGGAGAAGCACTTATGTCAGGTATTCATGCTTGCAACCCAACCACAGAGACCTTTCTCTCTGAAGAAGCCCTCAAAAGCCTTGCATCCCATTATAAGATTCAGTTGAAGCCAGAAGAACTCCTAGTGGCTAAAAGTTTCATCAATAGAAGGATGGAGAAAGAGACAGTCCCTGACACCTCCACTGTGTTCCAACTGCTTGATGAAGACATGTTTCCCAGCCTGAAGGCTCTCTTCCAAGTTGCCCTGACGATTCCAGTAAGCAGCTGTGAACGCTCCTTCTGTGCGTTGCGCTGTCTTCATACATGGTTAAGGAACACCATGGGTCAAGACAGGCTCAATGACTTGGCCATCATGTCAATGGAAAAGGACAATTTGAATGACATCAACCCTGACAGCGTTATTGACAGATTTGCTCAATTAAAGCCACGTCGATACAGCCTTATGTCGCCGCAACAGAAAAATGCTTAATCAAGACAACAATAGGAGAGCAAAGATTTAGAGAGTTTCAAGAGAAAGAATGGAGGCACGGCAGTTGGAAAGGAATGCAGAGAAGAAATAGAAGAAAGTGTGTAGGAGGCAAAGAATGGAGAGAGAAAGGAGCAAAAGAATGGAGATGCCTAATATGCTGGTTACTAAATTGGTTAGATTTACAGAAGTTCTGTATGGTTAATAGCTTTTACATTTATTACATTCCGAGTAAGGAGATAAGTCTGAAAATGAACAAGGAGGAAAAATAAGTGTGTGAAGAGACAAGGACACGAATATACCTGTGGAGCTGGAGAGGCTGGAGGACAAGAGGAGGAGAGATGATGAGGGGAGTGAGAATGAAGTGAAAAGCAGAAGTTAAGAGAAGGAGAGAGGAGAAAAATGTGTGATGAGGAGTGGAAAAATAGGAGAGAAGAGGACAAGTGGAAGTCTGGATTTGAGGAGTGGAGAAGAAAGGGATGAGTGAGGGGAAAAAGCAAAGAAAATAGAGATGAAAAGAAATGAAATATGAAAGCAGGTGAATTGGAAGATGGACAAGAGATGAAAATGCGTTTAGCAGTAAAGAGTGAAGAGCAGATTAGTACATTTTGAATCTTAAGTTTGTGATCAGCAACACAGATACTTTCTTTGGTTTATACTTTCTTCATTCAGTGGAAGAAATTTCCAGAGATGAGTGGAGCATGAGTAACAGAAGTTATGACAAAAAGAGGTAGGAGAAAAGTGACAAGTACACTGTAAATTATTTCTGTAGTTTCTTACTGTATAACCTTTGTACAGTATGTTACTGTAGATTTAGTTTTAGAGTTAGATTAGATTTAGACAGCATTATTTTGTATTTTCAACAATTATGTACTGTGCACACAGTTATGTATGTTATGGTAGATTTTCTATGCATTCTGGGTGTGAGGTTTTCCCGTCACTCCCGGTCCAACTCCTCCCCGCCACGCTCCGCACCTGCCACCGTTTCACTTCCCAGCACGCATGAACGCACCCAACACTCCAGATCCCAATCACCTGAATATTGAACACCTGTGCCCTGTTAACCCCTCTATTTAGCCCGTGCTCTACCTCCCCTCCAGTGTGAGGTATTGTTCTCAGTGGACCTGCCAAGCCTGCTATCGCGCTCGCTCATTACTTTGTTGATTCCCAGCCTGTTGTGTTCGCTACCCTCCGGTCCCGTCCTCTCTCCTCGTTTACAGAACCCTGCGTCTTGACCTGTTCGTCTGCCCCGTCGTGTTTCCCCCTGCCTACCCTACCTGTGTTGTTACGGACAGCCTTCCCGGAACACCGACCTCCCTGCCTGCCCCTGGATATCCTTACCGTCTCTCCCAGCCTGTACTGTAGCCTCCGCTGATTGATCACCCGGCTTCCTGACCTGCTTGCCTGCTTCTCGGTTTCGCGTCCCTGCTCATCCCTGCCTGTGCCTTCGCCTTCAAGGACTGATCTTCTGGTTTCCGACTCTCCGAGTCTCTTACTTGAGCGTAGCCAAATTTTTTACCTTCTCAGAAATTGACATCAGCCAATGAGATCCGCTTTTAGAGTAAAATGCCCAATTTTAATTTGACGATTGCTTGCTGATAAAAAGGAAATTAGCATATTTAGACCCGACAGCACTCACCATGAGAGAGAGACCTTTCCAGTGATATATGATATGACAGGGTACAAACAGCGATCGCGCGGAGCAGCAAGTTGATTTAGAACGACAACTTTTGATGAATTTAGGCGAAATCAAGAGACTCAAATAGACTAGAAATGTAGTAAAATAAAGACCTAATGTGTATTTTTGACTTTTTTTACACCACAAGTCTGAAAGAAGTCATGTTATTGAAGACAAATAGCCCCCATAGAGCCCCAAATCTCAACATTGACCAGTGAAAAAAACGATGTTTTTGCCTGCCGTGTCTCGCCTTAAGTACAGAAACCGCCAGTAAATCGTTCATTCATCCAATTCGTTAAAAAGTCAGATTAATTTAGGAAGAAAACAAACACCGATGTGAATACTTTTGTCATTGATAATTACAGACACTATTGAAAAATGAACTAGCAAAACAGACGGCTGATTTGGTAACTTGTTATACTGATAAGTGAGCTATAAGTTAAATACATTGAAATGGAGATTAGCTAGCTAAAATATATCTGGTTTCACTGGTGTGTACTTAGCTATTACACAATATTCTCATACCTCATTCTCAGTATATGGCTGTTGTTTTTTTACATCCCTCTCTGACCAGCAGTTAAATAAAGTCCGCTGTGCAGCGCTTCTCTTCATTTTTGAACGTTACCCGTCGTCGTGACTCATGTGCTCTCCACTCGCGTTGTTTTGGAAAAAGTGCGCCTTGGGCGTTATCAATCGGTTCAATGGAGGGGAGGATTATTATTTATTTTTTTCCTATTTGATTATGACAAACTCATATTTGAGTAGGAACAATTATTGTTACAAAATATACGAATTCTTCATACTTTTCATTTGATCTACTGTAATTCTCATGTCGAAATATTGGGGGGGTTGTAACTGATGGATTTGAATATTGAGGGGTTTACCTCCCCCCCATCCCCCCCATAAACTACGCCCCTGGGTAATTGTTCTATAATCTATCAATACAGGCCATTGCCTTCTCAATATTTATGAATTTAGCCTCTGATACAGGACATGTTCATTCTCTTTATAGGCGGGTAATGGTATTTGTTTGTTACCACAGAAAACCGCTTGCGTGTCCATGTTGAATGTGTTTCTTTTATGTAAAAACTAAAGTAGCCTACTTCTACAAGGAAAGATCACAAGAAAAGCTTGACGTGTGCTTGACTAAACTAAACATTTAAGACTTTTTCTATTTGTTAATAACAAATAGAAACCAATGTAGATGTATTGATTGTATAAGTTAGTGAATTGTTATAAGCTGTTGTAACCAATGAAACAAAATATTAATTGTTTGTAATATGAGCTGAAACTGAAGGAGCAAGTAGGAGAATAGGAAACCCTGTTTAAGCAGTTGCCGGGGAGAGAAAGATTTAGTATGTCTGTTTTGTGAGAAACAGGACACAGGTTAGAGACACACACACATAGTCTGACAGGCCAGACAGAAACCAGGAGGAGACAAGAAGATGTTTGCGTTTATCCTTATAAGGAATAGAACTGGAACTGGACCAATAGCACACTTGTTCTGTGAATTTAACGACTCTATCTTTTGGGCGTAATAGAAGTATAAAATGATCTGTTGAATGTTGATCCTTAGACATTGTGCGGCGACACGTGTCTCCAGAAGCTTCTGTAATAAATGAACATATGATACGGTAATTGACCTGACTCCTGGTGTTTTATTCTCCTTTCCAACAAACCAACTCGGGGAAGTGTTAGACTTCAACAGAACTTTGGTAGTCAAGTATAAGCTTCCTTCATAATGCATCATCACATTATTAAACATTTAGATTGATTTTTGAAATTTGTGAATCGGTTCGAATCCGCAGAAGATGGAAACGTAATTCATATGTGAATCTATTTATTTATTTTTTTTCACCCCTCATTTAGTCCACATGCATATCCATTTATGCCACACAACATGCAATCAGTATATCCACCTTTTCTTTCAAATTTGAAGCTAAGTAAGCTATTTTCTGAATGTGTGAGATTTCCGGTTCATATATAGGGAAATAAAGAGATGAATAACAAAGTGCTATTAATGATACAAATATTTGTGCTATAAACTAGTGTTTACAATTATGACAAATTCAATACATCAAAATAATAGGGTAGGGTAGAAAAATACCAGTTTCCAAAATCAAGATGCATAACAAGCTTTTCTGTACAGCTAGAAATGACTGTAAGCGGATGACATCGGAAGCCAGACACATTCCATTTACAAATGTCCGTGCCACTCTTCCGTGAATAATAAGGTGGATACCATAGGCCAAAAAAAGGTGTTAGTTTAGGTTTGTTTGATTATTAGTTGTATGGTTTGCCTCTGATTGATTTATGCTTATTATTTCTTGTAGGATTATCAGAAGTGCTGTCGCTGTTCTTCCACTTGACACCATCACTACCCTCCTCACCTGGCCTTCATCCTCACCTGTATTGCTTTCTTTCTAAGTTTCTCTTTTACCTGTTAGAGATAATTTTTGTATAAATTGAAATGCATGAATTATTAAATTGTTCTTGATTTAAAGCAGATTTCTATTGTTTTATTATATTACATTATTATTACTTGTGTATTGTTTAAAAATACACAATAAACCGTGTTGTGCAGTTATAGCTTCAATTGTTCTTTTTTCCATTTCATGGATTCTGATGTAGCAAATTTAACAGCTAAGCACAAACTAAACAGAACTGAACTCTTAAGATTAGTAATGATGTTTACACCAAAATCCAATTTTACCTATGTAGGCTAACTTAAAAATAGTCAGATAATGGTTGCCTCTTTTTAGTTGCCAGTGGTGAAAATGAGTCATCCTTAACATTTTTGGTGTTTTGGATTCACAACAGCTGTAGAACAATTAAATACAAAATAGGTTGTAGGCTCTACTGGGTGATTTTTACTGAGTAACTGTCATCATTTTCCCAGATAGTGTATAGAATTTGAGGCATTCTTTTATCTCAAACAGCCTGGAAAATTGTGCATTTAGCTGACGTAATTGGGGGAAAAAATCTCCAGCATGGGAGCATGCCCCCGGTGAGTCCAAATATACTCTACCTGGGCTGAACCTCCGATCCAGAGCGGGAGGCTCACAGTCTGTGTTAGTGCCTGCAGGAACTGGAATTCCTCAGGGTTGAGCATCAATGCCAAGTGTCCAGAGTAGCTGTCGGAATCATGCTAACTAGACCATGTTATTTTACTTTTTTACCTGTGAACTTGCACTATTGTATCCTGTTGATTTTATAAATAAGCCAGTGGTTAAGACCAACAGTATTATAACGTTTCAAAGGGCATTAGTGGTTGTTACCAAATTTAAATAACATGTAAAAAGACTAGCCAACCAATGTTTAATGAGGTCTTCTCTACCTATAGAGCCACTGTCTCACCCTTGGGGCCAACCTGGTGTCAGTTCACAGCCCAGAGGAGTCCCACTTTCTATTGCAGTTGACAGATGGTTCCCCTGCCTGGATTGGGGGCTCTGATGCTGTCTAGACACACTTTGTAAAGGTACCCTGTTTTCTGTTAAAGAGTTAATGGAACAGTGACTTGAAAGGTGCTTCACCTGAACTGACATTGTCCTATAGTGGACCAGCATCGTGACGTTAAACCGTTCTGGCCCATTTTGCAATTTGGTGATCTACATTTCAAATGTTGTAGTCCTCTATCAGACCCTCTTATCCAGAGCAACAGTGCTTGTATGGGTAGTGGTGAATGCAGGCTTTCTCAATGCTACCTTGTCCCCTGCCACCAATACATGGGACCCATTTTTAGATTAAATCGTTGTAGACTTGGGGCAAGAATCTACCATCAAATTAAAGGCCTTTAAAATCCATCACTTTCTGCTAATTGGTTTTCAACAGGGCCGGTCTACATGTTACTGCTGATGCGATGGGATATCTTGCACTGCTAGAAGACCAATGTGTCGTTTGAGTTCGTACGCTCAGAAAGTGCACCTTTAACTGTTTTGATACTGAGCCCATTCACCACTTTCCAACAGAACAGACAATGGTTCTGGAGTGATGGCTCCACATTTGGTTACCAGAACTGGGCGAAAGGAGAACCAAACAATTTTAACAGCATCAGAGAACCATGTATTGAGATGAACTATGGAAGTAAGCCCACCACCATTCACTGATCTACTATCAAATCAATTATTTCACAATATATTACTGCAGAATTGAGTGTCTAATTTACGCTGGAATGATATTTTTGACAAAACATTTTTTTCTGTGTGCTTATTAAAAACATGTTGATTCAAATGAAACCAACAATGCATCTTCAATGAACACACTATTCTGAAGTAGAACGCTGAATTATCTGCTGTAAATGTTTGTTCTGAAGGGATGTTGCTGACATTAAACGGTCTATACATATTTTCTGCAGATATATCATAACAGCCTTGCATCCCTTAAAGATTTCTATCAAAATCTACAATTATTAAATGTATATTAATCTAGTGATTTTGTTTATGTAGAAAAAAAAAACAGAAAATTGGTTATATATTCCTTCCTCTGTGACACATGTGTGACATTGTTTGGCAAAATACAGAACATGATTGAGCCTTTTTCCAACCCTCAGTGACTCTCCCACCCCTGCTGTCTTCCAGATGTGGAGTACTGAAAATAATTTTGGGAAACTGATTTCAGGCAGTATCCTCTCCACTGTATCAATTTCCTTTTGTGTACGTATGTACACTGACCTGGGATTGGACTTCTACTCATATTTCAACATGGTGTCATTCAGTAGTTTAATGCAGTTTGAAGCTCAAACTCGTTTATTGTAAACTAGGACAACAGGGTACATTGTGTATTTCAATCAGCCATTTAGACTGGTCAATATCTTACTGTTTTACAGGGCAACCCGAATGCAATCAGGGATGGCACTAGTTTGGATCACGCTGCTTCAGTTTTGAAGAGACTCTGAGGTCATGGAATGCCTAAATGTCATGGGTGTGATGCTGAGACCTACACATCTCCGCAGGACAGGAGCTACAACAATTCCTGGGGTCTGGTCATTCTGCCAAATGTTTGGTAACAAGTTTTGTCACTCCCAAGAACCCAGGAGTCGGTTCCCCTCCTAAGACATTGCATGCATCGACCAACGATTGCAGGTCATCTGTTCCATCAAACGAACACCTGATGAGATTAGCTGATGTGAAAAATAACTAGGTTATACTTTGAGTCCCAATTTCCATCTAGATGATAGGTATTTGGTTTATGGTATTACTATTTGCTGGTGAGCAACTGCTTGTTGGGGTTAAGGTAATTATATCCGGCCTGTAGTAGGTAATAAAATAGTTGTCAAGGGAAGTAAACAGTAACTCACCAGACTATTCTTATAATTCTGAATCTGATTTTAAATTACTTAGACATAATACACTGACTGTATAACAGTTTTAATTATTGCCCTTTTCTGGGCAATGTAAGATCTGTGAGATGAGGCTGCATTCAGACGGGCAGCGCAATTTTATTTTTAATAACATTTAGACCAATCATTGGTGTGTATTTGTCAGAGCTGATCTGATTGAGAAAAATATCACAACGTTTCCGCCATGCTAAAAGAAAATTAGACGGTGGGAGCTTTTAATTTCAGGTTTCCATCAGGCATTGATTTTCATAAAAGTCCTGTTGAATGAAAAACGTTACAAAAGGCTTGATGGTAACACCAAATACATATTTGATTTGGTAAACATTGACCAAACGTTTATGACAGAGGGGGATTTTCCATGCTATTGACTGTACACATATCAACATCAGAGCGCCCCTGGGAGAACATGAGGGTGGTTATGTGAATAGGAATTCATTTTACAGCATTAATGTTCAGGTATTTGATCATTAAATTCATACAGGTAGCCCTGCAGCCTAGGCGTTATATGGAGTAGATCTTAAATAATTAAGAGTGAGTAATTGGTCAGTTTCAGAAATGTAGGCCATAACTGAATTATCGTGTTTTCAAATGTTTAGACTATTTTACTTGTCCTTACATCTCATACTACTAATAAAAGAAGAGTCTGTAAGCCAGAACAGAGAACAAAGGACAATAATTTCGGTGTTAACCTTTCGTTAAACTCCTCATAACCATCTATATAAACGTGCATACTTCCAGGAAAGAAAACGGAGCATGAGCCGTTGTGCAAAAACTCAGCTTGCGTTGTCGAACGCGCCCCTTTTAAGCGAACGCGCACAAACTCCAGTAAAGGGTGAACAGCGAGTCAACTAACAAATCACCGATCGTAATCACCGTCGTAGTACGGTTTAACACCACTTTGGAAAGTCAGGGTTGACAAACTCTTGATAAATTGATAACCCAGAGTTAAATCTGAGTAGGTTGAACACCCTTCGTAGTGTACCCCTCTGTTCTGATTGGTCAAAAATCTATTACTGAGATAAATATCACAACTGAAGGTGCCCTTCAGAAGATGACATGAACGGTGGCGTTCAACTGACTAATGAAAAAATTATGAAAACGTATCCAATATTAATACATTCTTCATGAAGTCGCTCCATTTTGTGGGGGTTGGACTAGCTGGCCAGCCATCAGGGCAAAGCCACTGTGTTCACAACATTTTTAAGCACGAATCAACTTCTAGTAGAAAACTAACGATGGAAATACTCAACATTTCCGAAATTTTATTTGACAATTTAGAATGCATGCAAAATTGTTTTAGTTGGAAACTGACAATGTGTAAATGCACATTGGCTTGGGAAACGTGCATCAACATTTTATGCAAACTTTAGATTTTGCCCATAAACCAAGTTCAATAAGTGGATGGAAACAAAGGTATTTTACATTGCAAATAATACATTTCTAAAGACTTAATTAGGAGCACCTGGGACAAATCCAGCCCAGTAATCCAGGATAATCATCTCACCTGTTTCAGTTCCTTAAAAAGGAGAGGAGATACAGAACTCACATCACAGGGAGATTCAGTGGAGAGAGCTGAAGTGGGCTTAACAAGTGAAGTGTTAACTGGTGATTTCAGAAGGTGAGAGGTCAACAGGTGTCATTCTTATTCCACTGTTTGCCTTTATATCAAATGACGCTGTTCCCTGTGAGGTGAATTTAATGTCCTGGTTAAAGTGATGACCAGTGTTCCACTCTAGTGGAAAAGATAGTATTGACTTTGTTTTTTCAGTACATTCTTAACAACTGAATAATACATTCTGTGGTAAGTCTGGACAGAACCTAAAATGTTGATGTTCTATAGTACATTTTGAGCTTCTGTGGTGAAAACATCCCACTTGGAGGGTTAAGTCTTTTAGTCAGGATCAGTTTCCTCTTGTCAGTTTCAGCAAGTCTTTTGATGACAACTGGTCTTTGTCTTGTGTTCTCTTAGGATTACATCATGGGAGTGATAATGGTTTTCCTGCTTCTCATTGCTACATTTTCTCTGGGAGATGCGAGTAAGAGGGTTCCCCTTTTCTCAACAATATGACTGACTGGTCTATACAATATTGACTGGTTTAATGCCGCTTGTGGATCAGTTTTGATTCTTAAATGTTTCTTGGTCACATGTAGCTGAGTGTTTTACTTACTTTGGTCTTACAGGGCCATCCAGATGTAATCGGGGATGGCAAAAGTTTGGATCCCGCTGCTTCCGTTTTGAAGAGACTCTGAGGTCATGGACTGAGGCAGAGGTAGCCGTCTCACCCTAGATATTTGTGTGGAAACACTACTGCATATTCCTGGTTTATTAACTTTGTCCATCTTTGCCTTTTTAGCATCACTGTCAGTCTCTTGGTGGACACCTGGCCTCAGTACACAGCTGGAAGGAGTCTAGGTTCCTGGAGACGTTGTCTGTAGGCTCACCTTTGACCTGGATTGGAGGAAATGATGGTGGTCGGCCAGAGTTGAGAAAGGTACTTCGTCTGACTGGTGTAACAAACGCGCTTCATCGGCATGACCACAGTTAGAAACACTCCACAGGGACAGTCTTGCTCCCAGATATGTAAGGTCATTAGGTATACATGGAAATGGGTCTACAGGATGCTTGTGATGTCAAATCTGTTTGAAATATTGTGTGATGTCTTCAATAGCCTGTTCAGTTGACCAGTACTGTAGTTTAATGATGTCAATGTGAGCCAGTCTGTGTTTTGGGACACCATAATATAGATGTTTGTTGATTTGGACTGAACAGGTTAACCGTCTTTGTGTTTCTATAGCTTTCCAAATGGATTGGTGTTCTGTGGTAGTTGCTAGTGTAGTTGATGAATGCCTAAATGTCATGGGTGTGATGGTGAAACCTACACTTCTCCACAGGACAGGCGCTGGTCCTGGACTGATGGATCTGGATTTAATTACCATGAATGGGCACAAGGGGAACCCAACAACTATAATGGTGTCAGAGAGCCATGTATTCAGATGAACTTTGGAGGTAGTCATTCACCTGTCCATCAGTCACATCTAACTTGACAGTTCATTGAATCCTGTCTATGTGGGTGTAATTTTTACTGTTTTCTTTGAAGAAAAACATCGCTGGAACGACGAAGTCTGTGAGAAGCGCTTTGCATCAGTCTGCTCCAGAAGCCATTAAATCAACTTGTTGCTGTGACATCGTCCTGTTGAATGATGTGTTTGTCAATAAAACACCTGAACACATTGCTTGGCATTTGGGTTAATTTTACAAGTCATGTCCTTGAGGGTTGTTCCAGAATCTAGAATGTGTCAGTTAGGGTTTTGAGTTAAGGTACAGTTAGGATTAAAGTTATTAAATCAATTACTGAGTCAGAGCATCAACAAAAACCCTTCTCGGAATGTGAAATGTTCCCCAATACTAATCTAGGCAATGTATGATCTGTTAAATGAGGCTGTGTTCAGGAAGTACAATTTAGTCTTTCTTAATATTATGTAGAAGTCACATTTTTCAGTGCAGATCTGACTGGTCAAAGAAATCACCTTTTCTACCTTGCCAAAAAGACCAGGGGAGCTGTCAATTTCATGCTCATTGTCCTCTGTCCTAAAAAGTTGTTGGATGAGAACCTTCTCCCTTAAGGGTTTTAAGACAGCCCGGAGAGAGGACGTGAGCACTAAATTGAGAATGGAAAATGAATATTTCACCTTTCCAATAATCAGTTTACAATAGGAACACCTGGGGTAAAGCCTGCCTAGCAATCAAGAACATTCATCTCACCTGTGTCAGGTCCTTAAAAAGGAGAGCAGTGACACAAAACTCACATCACAGGGAGGCTCAGTGAAAAAGTTTGTAGAGGTCTTAAGTGAGAACTGACAATTTCAGAAGGTGAGAGGTCAACAGGTCTGATTACACTGTCTTTATGCCAGATGACACTAGTCCCTGTTTGGTGAATTTAGTGTCCTGGTTAAAGTGATGATTACAGTGATCTTCGGCTGAGATGGTTGTTAGTGTAATATTGACTTAATTTTGATAAGAACTGGTATTTGTCTTGTTACCCAGTTATTTTACAACCACTAATTTAGATCTTTTTCTTACAGTTGTCTTACAGGGCCACACAGGTGCCCTGGGGAATGGCGCCAGTTTGGTTCCCATTTTGTCATTTTCGATGAGACTCCAAGATCTTGGGCGGATGCGGAGGTAGCCCCCTAACTCTAGACTGGGGTGGATAAACACAACCGCACATCACTGGTTAAATGACATTGTCCATCTTTGCCTCTTCCTTCAGTTCCACTGTCAGTCTCTTGGTGGACACCTGGCCTCAGTACACAGCTGGCTGGAGTCTATATTTCTGGAGGCGTTGACTTTTGATTTACCTTTGACCTGGATTGGAGGAACGGATAGTGGTCAGCCAGAGATGACACAGGTACCTTGTCATACTGGTGTAACAAAACATGTTTTATCATTGACTACAGTTAGAAACACTCCACAGGGACAGTCTTGCTCCCAGTTTAGTAAGGTGTTTGGGTATATCTGGAAATAAGTCACAGGGTGCTTGTGATGTCAATATAATTACCTCAGTCCCATGGCCAATACTACATTAAAATGATGTTAATGTAGTTTGTCTGCAAATAATACACAATGATGTTTATTGAGAAACCATTTCAGGTTAGTGTTCTCATTTTTCGGTTTCTGAAGACCAACAGTCTATAGCATTACTAATGCATCTGCATTTTGTAGTAACCTATGTTCTTTCTGAATACAAATGTCATGTCTTTGCATTGCTACTGAGACCTCACTGCTTCTCTACAGTACAAGAGCTGGTCCTGGACTGATGGCTCTGGATTTAATTACCGACAGTGGGCAGAAGGAATGCCTAACAACTGTATTGTTGGACAGTCGTGTATTCAGATGAATTTTGGAGGTACAGTCATCCACTGATCCATTTGTCAAATCTCACTTGAGAGTTCATTGACTACTCGTCTGTGATTTGGGAGTAATATCTACTGTTTTCTTTGAAGATAAACATCGCTGGAACAATGAAGTCTGTGAAAAGCCCTTTGCTTCGGTCTGCTCACAAAGCGATTGAAATCAATTATTGCTGTCATGTTTACCTATTGATTGTTGTGGTTGTCAATAAAACAGCTGAACTCTACTGTCATGAGTTATTTAACTTAATAATTATTGTCCTTAATGGTTAGTTTCAGGGTCTAGAATGTGGCACAGTTCAACATTTTAAATATCTTGACATTCAACTTAACATCAATCTGAATGGCTTTCCATGTGTGGGGTGAAATATTTGAAAGCAGTTTCATCCAGTCCTGAATAGACCCACTGCGTCTGCAGCACTCTCCAGTCCTCTTTTATTTGTGCCACTTTGAATCTCTCGGAAGTTATTCTCCAACACCATTCCTCCAAGTCATTCTGCTCTGCCACTGCAGGCTTCATTCCGATCCAAGCTGCGGAGCTTTGGAGGCAGGGCTTTTTCACGGGCTGCTCCAAGACTTTGGAATGCACTTCCACAATTCATCCAGGACTCCCAATCTGTTGCCATATTCCTCCACCACCCCAAGTCTCCTCTGTTCAAACAAGCCTATCCCCAGCCCTATGTTATTTGACCCAACCCCCTTTTTTGTTTCATAAAATCACTATTAAGGGTAGTAATTTTGGGGTCAACTAAAGTATGGTTAGAGTTAAATTTTTGTTGAAGATCAGTACATAATCTGTAAGAGAATCAACCAACTCTTTTGGGACTCTGCCAAGATAGGTGTTGATAACATATTTAATGTAAGATCTGTCAGATGAGGCTGCATTCAGTCAGGCAGCATCATTTGTTTTGTCTTATTAGTAGACAGATCACAAGAGATCTTTTTGGTCTGTATTTTTCATAGTTGATCAAATCAATTAGAGACAAATGTTCCACTTCGCTGAAAAAAAAGAAGGGGGGAGCTTTCAATTTAATGATCATTGTGTCCTCTCCTAAAACCCCATTGGATGAGAAAACCCTTCCCTTGTTACCTCCTCCAATGGGTTTTAGGACTGAGAATGACAAAACAGGAAAAGGAGTCAGTTTACCAAGACTTAATTAGGAGCACCTGTGATAAAGCTTGCCCAGCAATCCAGGACATTCATCTCACCTGTGTCTGGTCCTTAAAAAGGAGTGGAGAGTGACTCAGAGTATTGAGAGAGGCAGTTGTGACTTTTGAGGGCTTTGTAACAAGGTAATTTGTACTGCATGCTGGAAGACATTAGGGAACTGCTTCACTTGCCTGCATTAATGTGACTTCTGACATTTTTTGTCTCATTCTTCATCTGTTTTTCAGAGTTTTCTCACTGTGACCATGTTGATTGTTCTGCTTCTCAGTGCTGTCTTTGCTCTGGGTGATGTGGGCCATGGGGGTAAATGGATCCACTTACATGTTTCCATAAATACAAGTCCACATTTTGTCTGGCAGATGGGAACAGGAATGATGGATGTGTCAACTTTATTCTGTGCATTTTTAAGCTGTGTCCTTGAAAATGATCTGACAACATTGTGTTGACCAGGTTCAGACTGTTCAGTTATTGTTCTTGGTTTCTAGAAAGAAATGGTGATGAAACAAACCCTTTAGTGTATTCTCTAATTTGTACTTGTCACTCTTCAAACCCATTGGACAAGGTCTGGGGGAGGGACTTAATTTTGTCCAATAGGCTGTATGGGATATGTTGAAGGGGCCACTAATTCCATTTCCGTTACTCTCCCTATAGTTTCCCTCAGTCTTCACAGCACATACTTACTGTTTCATTATAGTGGATGTGAAGTGATGAATGAACACATTTGACTGGGATTTGTTCTCAGGTAAGCGCAAGTGTCCCAAAAGATGGTTTGAGTTTCAGTCACAATGCATCCTGATTGACAAGACGGTGAGGACCTGGCGTGAAGCAGAGGTAACACTGTTCTGTGAATTAACCTAAGTCAAGTTCCTGAGAGACCTTTCCATAAGTTTAAGGCTTTTCACCTCGAAGCCTGGTCTTTTGTTACTCCCAGCACAAGGTTTGATAATTCACAGTGAAACTGTACAATGAACTTGTTCTTTGTCCTGGTCTACCTCTTATTCTAGCACAACTGTGTGTCTCTGGGCTGGAATCTAGAGTCTGAGCGTGATTCCGACAGCTACTCTGGACACTTGGCATCGGTGCACAACCCTGAGGAATTCCAGTTCCTGCAGGCACTAACACAGACTGTGAGACTCCCGCTCTGGTTTGGAGGTTCAGCCCAGGTAGAGTATATTTGGACTGACTCACTAGGAACACCAAGTCTAGGGTCACATCTCAATTCAAATGTAGGTTTAGAGGACCTTATGAGCCGCGTCTACACCTGAATCATTCTTGACTGTCAGGATACAGGGACTCTGACCAGAATTGCTAGTGGACTCTGCACATTTTGGGAGTAGTTTTTAATTCATGTGCAGGTGGTAGTGGGACGATTCAGGATGTGCTTGCTGTAGGTAACTTCCACTTATGTATGCAAGCTATATCTGATAGATTTTTTATTTTTCAGAGAAACATAGGTGGAATGATGCAATGTGTGGAATTAAGTTTCCTTCCCTGTGTTCTCTATGGGCAGAGTAGATCTGGCAGAATCAGATTTCAGTGTCTCTGAACACTAGGGATAATCACAGGCATGAATGTTTGTGAATGCTCCTTATTTGACTAATAAAACAAGTGCACACATTCCTCTTGCCAGAATTATTGCCTCCATGATACTGCTCTGCATTAATCTTTATACCTTCTATACAATGTAAACCTACAATCTGAGGTGGTTCTTTGTGAACTGGAGTGGGAGGACCATGTGCTTATGATTAAAATGAGTGTTCATTGCCCCCTGTGCCATTTTAAATTCTGCACACTACCCAGGGTCTGTAAATGGCTTAATGTTAATGAAACTAGGTAGGTCCCAGTTTGACTTTACATCCTCCTCCAGTTTTTTCTTCAATTACTGTGGCTAACAGGCAATACAACTAGGTAATTGGACTGCTCCAGTTAGCATGTCTGCTGGCTGATGCCTCACCAGTAATTTGACAGGCTTGACTGGAAATGGGAAGGCTATAGTGAACAATTTCCACAACTCTACATTCATGAACAAAGCTGTTCTAGACTACCAAAATGGACAACATTTAGGCAATGAAAGAGAACTGACTTAAGTGCAATTTCTTTCTGGAACATTCAGGAATGTGCCAGCTGATCACAAGTTTCTCTGGCATTTGTTAGTCATCTCACCTCTTAAAGACCAATCTTTCTGCTGAAGGTTTTGAGGCAAAAGCTGTGATTGAGCCCTTGCCTGGAACACAGGAGCCAAACACTTTTCAATTAATAAAATACCTAATTAGGAGCACCAGGGAAATCAAACCTGGGCATTCATTCCACCTGTGACAGGACCTTTAAAAGAAGCAGTAGGCAGTGAGAAGCTGTGAAGACCCTTGCAGAGAACCAAAGTGAAGTAACCTGTGGTGCTTAAACGGTGAGTGTTCTGTTTCTGTCTGCTTCCCAAGCGAAGCCCTGAAGGTCTTGTAGAAAGTGATCTACTTTAGGTGGTTGACGATATGAAGACTTAGCCATGGTTAGTTGCCTCTGACATGGTAGTCCTGAAATACACTGGGTGTGGTGGCAGATGTCAGCTGGGACAGCAACTGTTGGTCAGCAGCAGGATTGCATTCTGATCGTTCAGACGTGTGGCTGTAGAATAAACTAGTATTTGTCAACCTGCGTTCTCAGGACACTCACCATGCTGACCCTGACTGTGATCCTGCTTCTCAGTGCCCCCTTCACGCTGGCTGGCACAAAGGAGGGTAATTCCTTCATTGCTTCTGTGTTTCTAACATTACAGGGGGTGATCTGACTAGTACATGAACATTGTAACTTAAGGTCATTTGTAGTTAAGTCTGGACTCTACTGGAGCTACAAACACATCCTGTATCCTCTCCTTACAGGGTCACAGAACAAACCATGCCGACAAGGATGGGTGAAATTTCAATCCCGCTGCTTTCAGTTTATTAGGACTCCCAGAACATGGATGGAGGCAGAGGTACAACATCACTCTGAACTTCCCCTCTGAATGTAGAGATTCTGTTGAAATTAACCTGCTCATCCAGTTGGACATTTCCTTTATGTGCATCTAAAAAGGTGAAAACGCAAACAAGGCACTCATGTGGATTTCAAAGATAAAATGCCTTTGTGTTGGCTAGATAATACTATAAATACACTATGCAGTGTTTGACACCATGATAAAGGTGTTTTTACACTAATCGGTGTACATTCTCTGCTGTTTGTCTATCATCTCCACTCCAAGTGCACCTGTGGAGGTGTATCATTTTTGAATACCTGACATGATCCTGTTACAACGTTGTATATTGTATCCTGTTGATTTAATAAATAAGCCAGTGGTTAAGACCAACAGTATTACACTGTTTCAAATGGCGTTAGTGGTTGTGGCCAAATTTAAATAACATGTAAAAAGACTAGCCAACCAATGTTTAATGAGGTCTTCTCTACCTATAGAGCCACTGTCTCACCCTTGGGGCCAACCTGGTGTCAGTTCACAGCCCAGAGGAGTCCCACTTTCTATTGCAGTTGACAGATGGTTCCCCTGCCTGGATTGGGGGCTCTGATGCTGTCCAGGCACACTTTGTAAAGGTACCCTGTTTTCTGTTAAAGAGTTTATGGAACAGTGACTTGAAAGGGGCTTCACCTGAACTGACATTGTCCTATAGTGGACTAGTACCCAAGTAATGACATTTTTTGTCTTGGACCAGGATCGTGTCCAGCACCGTTCTGGCCCATTTTGCAATTTGGTGTTCTACATTTCAAATATTGTTGTCCTCTATCAGACCCTCTTATCCAGAGCTACAGTGCTTGTATGGGTAGTGGTGAATGCAGGCTTTCTCAATGCTACCTTGTCCCCTGCTACCAATACATGGGACCCATTTTTAGATTAAATCGTTGTAGACTTGGGGCAAGAATCTACCATCAAATCAAGGGCCTTTAAAATCCATCACTTTCTGCTAATTGGTTTTCAACAGGGCCGGTCTACATGTTACTGCTGATGCGATGGGAAATCTTGCACTTTGTGCTAGAAGACCTGTGTCTGAGTTCGTACGCTAAGAAAGCGCACCTTGTTTTGATACTGAGCCCATTCACCACTTTCCAACAGAACAGACAATGGTTCTGGAGTGATGGCTCCACATTTGGTTACCAGATCTGGGCGAAAGGAGAACCAAACAACTTTAATAGCACCAGAGAACCATGTATTGAGATGAACTATGGAAGTAAGCCCACCACCATTCACTGATCTACTATCACATACATTTTTTCACAATATATTACTGCATAATTGAGTGTCTAATTCAAGGTTCTATTGTTTCCTTTCAAAGAGGAACATCGCTGGAATGATAATATTTGTGACAAAACATTTTCTTCTGTGTGCTTATTAAAAACAAGTTGAATCAACTGGAACCAACAATGCATCTTCAATGAACACACTATGCTGAAGTTGAACACTGAATTATCTGCTGTAAATGTTTGTTCTGAAGGGATGTTGCTGACATTAAATGGTCTACACACATTTTTTTAATTTTCATAACTGCCTTGCATCCCTTAAAGATTCCTACAAAAATCTACAATAAAAAATGTATAATAATCTAGGCATGTTGTTTTTGTAGATCTTTTTTTATTTCATAAAATTGGTTGTCTTCCTAAGTGACATTGTTTGGCAGAATACAGCACCGGATTGAGCCTCTTTCCAACCCCTGCTGTTTTCCAGAGGTAGAGTACTGAAAATATTTTTGGGAAACCGATTTCAGGCAGTATCCTCTCCACTATATCGATTTCCTTTTTTGTACGTACTTTGTCTTCTTGAATATGAGACAACATTCCTGTAAGATACATAATATCTTCGGCAATCTCTTTCACCCCAGAACCCATTTTCACAATGCATTTTGTATTTAAGTATTAAATGGAGAGGAGCTACAGGACTCACATCACAGGATGACTCAGTGGAGTTTTTAGAAGAGGCCTTAACAAGTGGTGTGATAAACTGAGGTGCTCAGAAGGTGAGTGTTCAACAGGTGTCATTCTAA
This sequence comes from Esox lucius, assembly GCF_011004845.1. NCBI lineage: Eukaryota > Metazoa > Chordata > Actinopteri > Esociformes > Esocidae > Esox > Esox lucius. The sequence goes on along the minus strand of NC_047592.1, from coordinate 4,378,948 downwards.
TTAAAGTGTATTAATTCTGAATGACAATACATTCCTTGTGTTGTGGCTCCTGGTTAAAATTACCAGGACTCAATAAAGATTGTAATGAAAATGTAAATGCTACTGGAACTCCAGCAACTTTCATTACAATCTTAATTGAGTCCTGGGAATGAAACTCTTGGTGGAACTGGACAGATGTTGGTGTTCTATAGCAAATTGTTTCTGGTACAAACAAATTTTAGTCATGGTCATTTTCTTTTTGCCGGTTAGTAAGGCTTTTGACAAGACCTGGTCTTCATCTGTTTTCAGGACAACATCACCATGGGGGTGTTAACGATGTTCCTGCTTCTCAGTGCTGCTTTTTCTTTGGGAGATGCATGTTTTAGTAAGGACTCCCCTCATATTTCAACATGGTGTCATTTAGTAGTTTAATGCAGTTTGTAGCTCCAACTTGTTTATTGTAAACTAAGACAACAGGGTACATTCAAAAACGCAATCAGCCATTTAGACTGGTCAATATCTTACTGTTTTACAGGGCCACACAGATGTAATCGGGGATGGCACCAGTTTGGATCCCGCTGCTTCCGTTTTGAAGAGACTCTGAGGTCATGGACTGAGGCAGAGGTAGCTGTCTCACCCTAGATATTTGGGTGTGGAAACACTACTGCATATTCCTGGTTTAATGACTTTGTCCATCTTTGCCTCTTTAGCGTCACTGTCAGTCTCTTGGTGGACACCTGGCCTCAGTACACAGCTGGAAGGAGTCTAGATTCCTGAAGATGTTGACTGTAGGTTCACCTTTGACCTGGATTGGAGGAAATGATGGTGGTCGGCCAGAGTTGACAAAGGTACCTCGTCTGACTGGTGTAACGAAATGCGCTTCATCACAATGACCACAGTTAGAAACAATCCACAGGGACAGACTTGCTCCCATGTGTGTAAAGTCATTAGATATACTTGGAAATGGGTCTACAGGATGCTTGTGATGTCAAATCTGTTTGGAAAATTGCATGATGTCTTTAGTAGCCTGTGTTCAGTTGACCAATACTGTAGTATGATGATGTCAATGTGAGCCAGTCTGTGTTTTGGGTCACATCAATGCCTGTTGATTGGGCTGAACAGGTTACCTGTCTTATGTTAGTTTCTATACCTTTCCAAATGGATCAGTCTTCTGTGGTAGTTTTTTTTGTATGTAGTTGTTGAATGCCTAAATGTCATGGGTGTGATGCTGAAACCTACACTTCTCCACAGGACAGGAGCTGGTCCTGGACTGATGGATCAGGATTCAATTACCATGAATGGGCACAAGGAGAACCCAACAACTATAATGGTGTCAGAGAGCCGTGCATTCAGATTAACTTTGGAGGTACAGTCATTCACTTGTCCACTAGTCACACTTGACAGTTAACTGAATGCCTGTCAAAATGATGTGGGAGTAAATTCAACTTTCTTTTGAAGGTCTTTATCGCTGGAACGATGAAGTCTGTGAAAAGAACTTTGCTTCTGTCTGCTCCAGACGCCATTAAATCAACTGTTGCTGTGCCATCGTCCTGTTGAATGATGTGGTTGTCAATAAAACGGCTGAAGACATTTCCCATGAGTCATTTGGCTTAATATCTCGTCCTCGCTTGTTGGTTCCACGGTTTAGAATGTGGCAGTTTTAATTTGTATTTAAATTCAGTTCAGTCAAGAACTTGAGCCTAGTTTGTCTGTACACTCTAGCATTGCATAAGACATTTCAAGAACATAATCCAGTCCATGTTAATATTGTTCTGTATTCCTGAACTTGTCAAGCTACTCTGAAAAGAGTTAATTTCAAATACATCCTTTTACACACAAACTATATTGTAGTCTGAATGGGGTGGATTAAACGTTACAGGTTGGTTGGGTGGAGCCAGTTATATCTGGGATAATATTGGTGGATGAGGGAGTTACCGCCTCAAGCCTATTACCATAGTGGGACTTGTTGCTATACAGTTACAGACGGGGGGGCTACAACAATTCCTGGGGTATGTTTACAATTCCTTTTCACATGTTTAGACTATTTTACTTGTCCTTACATCTCATACTACAAATAAAAGAGTCTCTAAGCCAAAACAGAGAACATAGGACAAGAATTCTGCTCTCACGAATTTATTGTTGGCCGCAACGGTTTTAGATTTCCGCGTAAAGAAGACGGAGCACGAGCAAAAACAAACCGTTGTGAAAGAACTCCGCTTGCGTTGTCGAACGCGCCCCTTTAAGGCGAACGCGCACAAACTCCAGGAAGTGAACACCGAGTCAACTAACAAACATTTTAATCACCGTCGTAGTACGGTTAAACATCTGTTTGTCAACCCTGACTTTCCTTGATAACCCCGAGTTAAATCGGAGTAGGTTGAACACCCTTCGTAGTATACCACTGTGATATGATTGGTCAAAAATCAATTACTGAGAGGAATATAAAAACTTTTTTTCGCAATGCAAAAAAAATACCCAGAGTCGGTGGGAGCTTGTAATTTCAGGTTTCCATCTGGCATTGATTTTCATAAAAGTGCACTTGAATGAAAAAACGTTACGATAGGCTTGATGGAAACAGCGCCAATACGATTTCGTAAACATTGACCAAACGTTTTTACGTACGACAGGTGGATTGTCCATATCGACCTAGTCGAAAAATACCAGTGGATACGAGATATACATATCACTAATTATTTGTCTAATAGGTTTGCAGTCATGTGTTATTATTTAGTCAAGTGTCTGGGAAGGGTAAAGAAAAAAAAATAATAAGCGGCCAGCAGTTGGTACTGGCGGGCAGGTGAGGTTATGGTGTTTCTTGATTAAATACAACAATGTACCAACAATATTGGATGGCAGGTGACCTTCAGAATATGAAACGAATGGAGGCGCTCAACTGACTAATGAAAAAATTATGAAAACGTGTCCAATATTAATACATTCTTCATGAAGCCGCTCCATTTTGTGGGGGTTGGACTAGCTGGAAAGCTATCAGGGCAAAGCTACTGTGCAAAGTGTGTTGACAATGTGTTTTAGCACAAATCAACTTCTCATAGATAACTAACGATGGAAATACTCAACATTTCCGATATTTTATTTGACAATTTAGAATACATGCAACAAAGTGTTTTAGCAGGAAACTGACAATATGTTATATCTTTGCTACAAATCAGTTTAGATATAAATGCACATTGGTTTGGGAAACGTGCATCAACATTTTATGCAAACTTTAGATTTTGCCCATAAACCAAGTTCAATAAGTGGATGGAAACAAAGTTATTGCAAATAATAAATTTCTATATACTTAATTAGGAGCACCTGTGACAAAGCCAGCTCAGTAATCCAGGATAATCATCTCACCTGTTTCAGGTCCTTAAAAAGGAGAGGAGATGCAAAACTCACATCACAGGGAGACTCAGTGGAGAGAGCTGAAGTGGGCTTAACAAGTGAAGTGTTAACTGGTGATTTCAGAAGGTGGGAGGTCAACAGGTGTCATTCTTATTCCACTGTTTGCCTTTATATCAAATGACACTGTTCCCTGTGAGGTGAATTTAATGTCCTGGTTAAAGTGATGACCAGTGTTCCACTCTAGTGGAAAAGATAGTATTGACTTTTTTTCAGTACGTTCTTAACAACTGAGACCTGTTTAGTAAATGCTGTAGTAAGTTTGGACAGAACCTAAAATGTTGATGTTCTATAGTACATTTGTGAGTTTCTTCTGTGGTGAAAACCCTCCCAGTGGGATGATAAGTCATTTAGTCAGGATCAGTTTCCTTTTGCCAGTTTCAGCAAGTCTTTTGATGACAAATGGTCTTTGTCTTGTGTTCTCTTAGGATTACATCATGGGAGTGATATTGGTTTTCCTGCTTCTCATTGCTGCATTTTCTCTGGGAGATGCGAGTAAGCCACTCGGATGTAGTCGCATATGGCACCACTTCGGATCCCGCTGCTTTCGTTTTGAAGAGACTCTGAGGTCATGGACTGAGGCAGAGGTAGCCGTCTCACCCTAGATGTTTGGGTGTGGAAACACTACTGAATATTTCTGGTTTAATGACATTGTCCATCTTTGCCTCTTTAGCGTCACTGTCAGTCTCTTGGTGGACACCTGGCCTCAGTACACAGCTGGAAGGAGTCTAGGTTCCTGGAGACGTTGACTGTAGGTTCACCTTTGACCTGGATTGGAGGAAATGATGGTGGTCGGCCAGAGTTGAGAAAGGTACTTCATCTGACTGGTGTAACGAAACGCACTTCATCGGAATGACCGCAGTTAGAAACACCCCACAGGAACAGTCTTGCTCCCAGATCTGTAAGGTCATTAGATATACTTGGAAATGGGTCTACAGGATGCTTGTGATGTCAAATCTGTTTGAAATATTGTGTGATGTCTTCAATAGCCTGTTCAGTTGACCAGTACTGTATAATGATGTCAATGTGAGCCAGTCTGTGTTTTTGGGACACCTTAATATAGATGTTTGTTGATTTGGACTAAACAGTTTAACCGTCTTAGTATTTCTATAGCTTTCCAAATGGATTGGTGTTCTGTGGTAGTTTGTGTAGTTGATGAATGCCTAAATGTCATGGGTGTGATGGTGAAACCTACACTTCTCCACAGGACAGGAGCTGGTCCTGGACTGATGGCTCTGGATTTAATTACCATGAATGGGCACAAGGGGAACCCAACAACTATAATGGTGTCAGAGAGCCGTGTATTCAGATGAACTTTGGAGGTATAGTCATTCACCTGTCCATCACTCACATCTAACTTGACAGTTCATTGAATCCTGTCTATGTAGGAGTAATTTTTACTGTTTTCTTTGAAGAAAAACATCGCTGGAATGACGACGTCTGTGAGAAGCGCTTTGCATCAGTCTGCTCCAGAAGCCGTTAAATGAACGTGTTGCTGTGCCATCGTCCTGTTGAATGATGTGGTTGTCAATAAAACAGCTGAACACATTTCTTGTGTCATTTGGTTTGATTTTACATGTCCTTGAGGGTTGTTAGTTCCAGAGTTTAGCATGGGGCAGTTTATGGTCATTTTAATTCAGTTGATTCAATCAAAATTCATGACCCTGATACTTATGTCTGTACACCACTGCAGCATTACTTGTGAAATTTCACAATCTAGATGTTTCATAGGAATTTGGTTTCTAGTAATACTTTCTGCTGGTGAGCAATTGCTTGTTGGGTTTAAGCTAATAATGGCCTGCAGGTCATAGTTTGTCCCAGCCACCATACTAACCCAAACAGTAGGTCAAAGGAAGTCATTAACTCATCAGCCCATTCCTATATTTCTGAATGTGATTGTAAATATAGACAATGGGTATTGCCCTTTTCTGGCCATGACGAAGTCTGTGAAGCGCTTTTGCATCAGTTTTCTCCAGAAGCCATTAAATGAACTTGTTGCTGTGACATTGTCCTGTTGAATGCTGTGATTGAACACATTTTGTGGCATTTTGGGTTAATTTTACAAGTCATGTCCTTGAGGGTTTTTAGTTCCAGAGTCTAGGATGTGGCAGAGTTTTGTGTTATAGTACGGTTAGGATTAAAGTTATTAAATCAAGTTACTGAGTCAGGGCATCAACAAAAACCCTACTGGGACTCTGAATAGGAAATGTTCCCCAATACCAATCTAGACAATGTATGATCTGTTAGATGAGGCTGTGTTCAGGCAGTACACTTTGGTCTGTCTTATGTACAAGTCAAATTTTTCAGTGCAGATCTGACTGGTCAAAGAAATCAACTTTTCTACCTTGCCAAAAAGACCTGGAGAGTAGTCAGTTTCATGCTCATTGTCCTCTGTCCTAAAATGCTGTTGGATGAGAACCTAATCCAAAGGGTTTTAAGAAAGCCAGGAGAGAGGACATGGGCATTACATTGAGAATGTTAAAATAGGAAAATGAATACTTCACCTTTCCATAATCAGGTTATAATAGGAACACCTGGGGTAAAGCCTGCCTAGCAATCAAGAACATTCATCTCACCTGTGTCTGGTCCTTAAAAAGGAGAGCAGTGACACAGAACTCACATCACAGGGAGGCTCAGTGGAGAGATTTGTAGAGGTCTTAAGTGAGATAACTGACAATTTCATAAGGTGAGAGGTCAACAGGTCTGATTACACTGTCTTTATGCCACATGACACTAGTCCCTGTTTGGTGAATTTAGTGTCCTGGTTAAAGTGATGATTACAGTGATCTTCTTTGGTTGAGATGGTAGCTAGTGCTAGTGTAGTATTGACTTAATTTTAACAAGAAATGGTATTTGTCTTGTTCTTTCAGGAGTCCCTCACCATGGCAGGGTTGATTATTTTCCTGCTGCTCAGTGCTGCCTTTTCTCTGGGAGATCCACATTGGCGTAAGAGTGGCCTTCATATTTCAGCATCGTTTGTGATTAACTGGTTTGGGGAAAAATCTTCAACAGTTTAATGCAATTTGTTGGTTAGTCATGGCTCTTGTAAATTTGTTTTTGAATGTACCCAGTTATTTTACAACCACTTATTTAGATATTTTACTTACGGTTGTTTTACAGGGCCACACAGGTGCCCTGGGGAATGGCGCCAGTTTGGTTCCCATTGTGTCATTTTCGATGAGACTCCAAGATCTTGGGCGGCTGCGGAGGTAGCCCCCTAACTCTAGAATGGGGTGGATAAACACGACCGCACATCACTGGTTAAATTACATTGTCCATCTTTGCCTCTTCCTTCAGTTCCACTGTCAGTCTCTTGGTGGACACCTGGCCTCAGTACACAGCTGGCTGGAGTCTATATTTCTGTAGGCGTTGACTTTTGATTTACCTTTGACCTGGATTGGAGGAACGGATAGTGGTCAGCCAGAGATGACACAGGTACCTTGTCATACTGGTGTAACAAAACATGTTTTATCATTGACTACAGTTAGAAACACTCCACAGGCACAGTCTTGCTCCCAGTTTAGTAAGGTTTTTGGGAATATCTGGAAATATGTCACAGGGTGCTTGTGATGTCAATATAATTACCTCAGTCCCATGGCCAATACTACATTAAAATGATGTTAATGTAGTTTGTCTGCAAATAATACACAATGATGTTTATTGAGAAACAATTTCAGATTAGTGTTCAAATTTTTCTGTTTCTGAAGACCAACAGTCTATAACATTACTAATGCATCTGCATTTTGTAGTAACCTATGTTCTTTCTGAATACAAATGTCATGTCTTTGCATTGCTACTGAGACCTCACTGCTTCTCTAAAGTACAAGAGCTGGTCCTGGACTGATGACTCTGGATTTAATTACCGACAGTGGGCAGAAGGAATGCTTAACAACTCTATTGCTGGAGAGTCGTGCATTCAGATGAATTTTGGAGGTACAGTCATTCACTGATCCATTTGTCAAATCTCAATAGGGAGTTCATTAAATACTTGCCTGTGATTTGGGAGTAATGTCTAAACATCGCTGGAACAATGAAGTCTGTGAAAAGCACTTTGCTTCGGTCTGCTCACAAAGCGATTGAAATTAATTGTTGCTGTAATGTTTACCTATTGATTGTGGTTGTCAATAAAACAGCTGAACTCTACTGTCATGAGTTATTGAACTTAATATTGTCCTTGATGGTTAGTTTCAGGGTCTAGAATGTGGCATAGTTTAACATTTCAAATATCTTGACATTCAACTTAACATCAATCTGAATGGCTTTCCATGTGTGGGGCAAAATATTTGAAAGCAGTTTCATCTAGTTCTCAATAGGCCAACTGCATTTCCAGCGCTGTCCAGTCCTTTTTTATTTGAACCACCCTATCTCTCTGAAGTTATTCCCCAATACCATTCCTCCACGGCAGGCCTCCTTATCCCTGGATCCAAGCTGTGGCGCTTTGGAGACAGGTGTTGTGGAAATTTCTTTATACAATGTATTCTCACTGAGTAAAGGACTGATTCCACTGTTAAGATAGGAAGAGGAATGTGTGGGATCTGGTATTTGCATAGGGGGCATCTATTGTCTGTCCAGATGCAGATCAATGGGTTTTAGGACAGGATAGGAGAAGATACACAACAGGGGGAGTAAGGTCAGTTGGCCCCTTTGGGTAAACATTATGGCAGGAAGGATAAGGTGGGGGAAGATAGCATTTGACTTGTGTGACAGAACAAAGGGAAAGGTGTTTGATTGACATGAGACAGATGGCAGCATCTTACCACACCCCTTTTACTATGTAATAAATACTGTCGAAATGATGTTTTTATTTAGAAACTATTCACTGTTACTTTGTAACCTGTATACTTTCTCTTTGCAAGCAAGATTAAAACCGTTTATTGCGCAATCGATTTCTCCTGTCCATTTTCATAGAACTATTTGGATTTTAGAAATTGTCATCACACAGGACTTTTTCACAGGCTGCTCCAAGACTTTGGAATGCGCTTCCACAATTCATCCGGGACTCCAAATCTGTTGCCATCTTCATCCACCACCTCAAGTCTCCTCTGTTCAAACAAGCCTCTCCTTATGATGTTTGACCCACCCCCTTTTTTATTTTATTTTTTAGCTACCATTTGTCTCATTGCTCTCTGTAGTTATGTATGTATTGTAAAGAGCACTTTTCAAAGACCAAAAGACAATGTAATGTATTATTTAAAAAACTAAAATCTCATGACTGTCTCCTACAGAACTTCAATGTCAAGGTGTTAGAGGTAGAAGCCACATGTTTCCTAAAAACACTTAGAGTAGTAATTTTGGGGTCAACTAAAGTATGGTTAGAGTAACATTTTTGCTTAAGATCAGTACATAATCTGTAAGAGAATCAACCAACTCTTTTTGGACTCTGCCAAGATAGGTGTTGATAACATATTTAATGTAAGATCTGTCAGATGAGGCTGCATTCAGACAGGCAGCATATTTTTTGTCATATTAGTAGACAGATCACAAGATATTTTTGGTCTGTATTTTTCATAGTTGATCAAATCAATTACTTAAAGACAAATGTTCCACTTCACTGAAAAAAAAGAAGGGGGGAGCTTTCAATTTCATGATCATTGTGTCCCCTCCTAAAACCCAATTGGATGAGAAAACCCTTCCCTTGTTACCTCCTCCAATGGGTTTAAGGACTGAGAATGACAAAACAGGAAAAGGAGTCAGTTTACCAAGACTTAATTAGGAGCACCTGAGATAAAGCCTGCCCAGCAATCCAGGATATTCATCTCACCTGTGTCTGGTCCTTAAAAAGGAGAGGAGAGTGACTCAGAGTATTGAGAGATGCAGTTGTGACTTTTGAGGGCTCCTTAACAAGGTAATTTGTACTGCATGCTGGAAGACATTAGGGAACTGCTTCACTTGCCTGCATTAATGTTATTTCTGAAACTGTCTCTTCCTCATCTGTCTTTTAGAGTTCTCTCACTGTGACCATGTTGACCGTTCTGCTTCTCAGTGCTGTCTTTGCTCTGGGTGATGCGGGCGATGGGGGTAATTGGGTCCACTTCCATGATGGATGTGTGAACTTTATTTTGTGCATTTTTAAGCTGTGCCCTTGAAAGTGATCTGACATCGCTGTGTTGACCAGGTTCAGACTGTTCAGTTAAAGTTCTTGGTGTCTAGAAAGAAATGGTGATGAAACAAACCCTTTAGTATATTCTTCAAACCCATTGGACAAGGTCTGGGGGAGGGACTTAATTTCATCCAATAGGCGGTTTGATCAAGAGAGGCTGTATGGGATATATTGAAGGGGCCATTAGTTCCATTTCCTGTACTCTCCCTGTAGTACTCTTCCTGTACTCTGTCTTCATAGCACATACTTCCTGTTTCATTGTAGTGGATGTGAGGTGATGAATGAACACTCATTTGACTGGGATTTGTTCTCAGGTAAGCGCAAGTGTCCAAAAAGATGGTTTGAGTTTCAGTCACAATGCTTCCTGATTGACATAACTGCGAGGACCTGGCGTGAAGCAGAGGTAACACTTTTCTGTGAATTAACCAAAGTCAAGTTCCTGAAAGGGGCATTGTTCATCTGGACCATAAGCTTAAGGCTTTTCACCTCGCAGCCTGGTCTTTTGATACTCCCACCACAAGGTTTCATGATTGACAGTAAAAATGGATTGTACAATGAACTTGTTCTTTGTCCTGGTCTACCTCTTATTCTAGCACAACTGTGTGTCTCTGGGCCGGAATCTAGAGTCTGAGCATGATTCCGACAGCTACTCTGGACACTTGGCATCGGTGCACAACCCTGAGGAATTCCAGTTCCTGCAGGCACTAACACAGATTGTGAGCCTCCCGCTCTGGATTGGAGGTTCAGCCCAGGTAGAGTATATTTGGACTGACTCACTAGGAACACGAAGTCTAGGGTCACATCTCAATTCAAATGTAGGTTTAGAGGATCTTATGAGCCACGTCTACACTTGACTCATGCTTGACGGTCAGAATACAGGGACTCTCCACTAGCATTTTTGGTCACTGTGCACATTATGGGAGTAGCTTTTAATTTATGTGCAGGTGGTAGTGGGAAGATTCAGGATGTGCAAACTGAAGGCAACTTCCACAACCACCTGATCTTCATTGATCGCCCCCCCCCCCTCCACACACAGGATGGACGATGGTCCTGGAGTGACGGCTCCAAATTCAACTACAAGAACTGGGCCAAAGGAAAGCCGGAGAACTTTGATCCTGCCAGAAGGCCATGTATCCAGATGAACTATGGAGGTACTGTAGATCCACTATAGGTTTAGACATCTGACTTATGTTTGCAAGCTGCATCTGATACATTTCTTATTCTTCAGAGAAACACCGGTGGAATGATGCAACGTGTGGAATGAAGTTTCCCTCCCTGTGTTCTCTAAGGACAGAGTAGATCTGGCAGAATCAGACGTCGGTGTCTCTGAACAGATTAGAGATAATCAAAAGCATGAATGTTTTTGAGAATGCTCCTGATCTGACTAATAAAACAAGTGCACACATTCCTCTTGCCAGAATTATTGCTGCTTTAAACTTTATACCTTCTATACAATGTAAACCTACAATCTGAGGTGGTTCTTTGTGAACTGGAGTGGGAGGACCATGTGCTTATGACCTGAGGGGTTGCAATTAAAATGAGTTTAAAATGGCACAGGGGGCAATGAACCTTCTGCACACTACCCAGGGTCTGTAAATGGCTTAGTGTTAATGAAACCAGCTGGGTCCCAGTTTGACTTTACATCCTCTTCCTGTTTTGTCTTCAATTACCTTGGCTAACAGGCAAGTAGCACAAAGTACCAAAGCAATTCAGTATTTTGTCATGGACAAGTTAAATAATTTTGCAACAGAACAGACTATGGTTCTAGAGTGATGGCTCCACATTTGGTTACCAGAACTGGGCAAAAGGAGAACCAAACAATTTTAACAGCACCAGAGAACCATGTATTGAGATTAACTATGGAAGTAAGCCCACCACCATTCACTGATCTATCAAATCAATTATTTCACAATATTACTGCAGAATTGAGTGTCTAATTTAAGGTTCTTTAAGGTTCATCTTCAATGAACACTATGCTGAAGTTGAACATTGAATTATCTTCTGTAAATGTTTGTTCTTAAAGGGATGTTGCTGACATTAAATGGTCCACACACATTTTCTGAAGATATTTCATAACAGCCTTGCATCCTTAAAAGATGCCTACCAAAATCTACAATTATTGAATGTATATTAATCTAGGGATGTTTTTGTAGAAAATCAATTTCATAAAATTGGTTATAAATGTAGCATAAAACACATTTAATTTCAATTTTTTGAAATAACCAGACTGGTGATACAATTGTAAGTCCTTCCTCTGTGACACAGGTGTGACATTGTTAGGCAAAATACAGAACATGATTGAGCCTTTTTCCAACCCTCAGTGACTCTCCCACCCCTGCTGTCTTCCAGATGGAGAGTAAAGAAAATAATTTTGGGAAACCGATTTCAGGCAGTAACCTCTCCACTGTATCGATTTCCTTTTGTGTACGTATGTTGTCTTCTTGTATATGAGAAAACATTCCTGTAAGATACATAATATCCTAGGAAATCTTTTACCCCAGAATCAATTTTCACAACGCATTTTGGCAATGGAGTACACTGACCTGGCATAGGACTTCTACTGTGGTCAGTTTTGAATTTAAGCCTCATCTGCCCAAGGAAGCTAAATTTGAATATAGGGTAGTAACATCGGATTCAAACTAGTTGAATAGAAACTTTAGTGTCATTAATTTGACAAATATGTATGAGAGGGATATACTACATATGCAAAGAATACACATAAAATTTGTTTCAATACAATTCAGTATTGTCAATACTGTTTATTATCTTATAGGGTCAGATCACTGTCAATATTTAAAATGGCTTTAGGGTGTGAGGTTTTTGAAATGCCTCAACCCAAATGGTATTGTAACAATGAAGTCAAAATAAAAGTCTTGTGTCTAGAATAAGCTATTACATAGTATTAAGTAATTAAATTATGCTCCTTTTAATTCCAATTCAGCTTCACGTGTGTGGTCAAATGTAATTGGAATTACAGAGCTAATCCTATTTCAACTCTGAACAAACCCCAACCTTTCTGTCCATGTAATCCTAACCATCTCCTCAACAGTCAATGCTGTTCCTAGATCAGGGTTCTGAAGCTTTGTGTCAATAGGCACAAATGGTGGCCTATTCCTTACAGTGCTCTAGCAAAAACATATCTGCAATACAAAGCTGTGCGGCACGCAAATACAAGTGTCCCATTGTCCCAATTCACACACTTTAGTATGCATCAATATTCTCCTTACCCAGGTTTCATATGAGCCTGGCACTGTAACCATCCTATAGGAGTGAGAATACTGAGTGGATTTCCTGCCATCTTCCGGTTGTAGCTGATCCGTTTACTAATCCCAGTGGCTCCAAAAGGAGCGGCGCTTCATCATGTAAACACATCCCAAAAGAGAAGCTAACTGGCTAATAGAGCAATGGTGCTAAATGCGATGTTCATTCAATCAGGTAGTTAGCCACTGTGGTTAAGAATTTTATCACAAGTCCTAGTGAAGCGAGATCAGCCTTGCTCTGCTCGGAGACAGGCTGGAGACACCTAGGCTGACCCACAATACCTTTACAACGTCCTGATTGGTTCTTGGGAGCACATGACACGTGGGTAAACCTGTTATGGGAGATGATTGGTTGGCAGACGATGCCGACTGAGCCAATGTCTCTGTTGCGCCATGAATCGTCACAGCTTTCTAATTGGCTAATAAGGGCCAGGTTTAAGGAATAAAACTTCTGTGCGCTGAAAGGAAAGACAAGCTTGTGGGGTCCAGGTCTGGGTTTAAGTTAAACGCAGCTTTATGAGATGCTGACTGGCTTGCCGGCGTGACATGGACCGATGCACACACTTGCACACTACTTAGTACGCCTTGCCAACACTCTGTCCCACACAAGGTAGGTCACGAGTTCAGGTACCAGGACACTGGTGCACAAATCATTCAGTGTAGCGCAAACTGCTGAAACAAACGGAAATCCTACAAAAAGCAGTCATAGTTCACTGTTCACGTTGTGTCCCAAAAAGAAACCTATGTCCTTTATTTGTACACGTCGTCTGACCAAAAGTACACTCGTGCAGTGGATAGGGTGCCATTTTGGACGGATACAATGTAACACGCACTGACTGGACAGATCATAAATAAATATGGCGCTTTGGCGTTTCCCAATAAAATAAATAAAAGCATATTCCAAAGTTTGGAGTGGGAATTCTGCAGGTAAACATTCCCAGAGTTCTGCTCTTCCACTACTCCAGCCCGAGGGAAAAGTTGATTCCGTGGACGATTCCAATGATGATGGGTTGCCAGGCAACGAGGTATCTCAGCCAATCCAGAAGCTGCCCGTACAGCACGTGTGTTCTCTCCCATCTGATGGGGCCGGCTTAAGGAGGGAAATCAATTACAAATGAATAGCACACAGTATAGCAGCTCTATTTATTCTTAAAGACACAGAGACATCTTTGACCTTGGGGACAATTCCTGTTTCACATTCAGGCCAATAAGAACGTCAGCATCAGACAACCCTGTGCTCCATGGCTCCAGGTCGCAGGCCTATGAAAGGATACGGATTGTTCATCATCCTCTTCAGGTCAACCTTCTCGTTGCAGTATGGACACGTCTGCTTCTTACCCACAATGCACCAGCCGCGGATACAGAACTCATGGAATCTGGAGGCGGAGCCAATGTTAAAGAATCCAATAGAATACACCAAGAATCCTCCACAACATGCCACAACAACATGTTAGAGAATTATAATTTCCATAGGATATCATGCCACCGACACACGTTCGCAAGGTTAGGGTCATTTCCATTTGAGTCAATTCTGAACAATATTTGAAAAGTTCCAGTGCTCTTCAATTGGGAACATTTGGAAGTGGAATCCTGGTTAACTGCCTGAAGTGACGGTACCGAGCCTGTGAGCAGGCTCAGTTTAGTACCGGGTAATCATAAATAATTAAATAAAGAATAGACTGACTAGGCCATAATAAATACTAATAAATACATCATAAATGAATAAAGAATAGACTGACTAGGCCATAATAAATACTAATAAATACATAATAAATTAATAAAGAATAGACTGACTAGGCCATAATAAATACTAATAAATGAATAAACAATAGACTGACTAGGCCATAATAAATACATAATAAATGAATAAAGAATAGACTGACTAGGCCATAATAAATACTAATAAATACATAATAAATGAATAAAGAATAGACTGACTAGGCCATAATAAATACTAATAAATACATAATAAATGAATAAAGAATAGACTGACTAGGCCATAAGAAATACTAAGAAATACATAATAAATGAATTAAGAATAGACTGACTAGGCCATAATAAATACTAATAAATACATAATAAATGAATAAAGAATAGACTGACTAGGCCATAATAAATACTAATAAATGAATAAACAATAGACTGACTAGGCCATAATAAATACATAATAAATGAATAAAGAATAGACTGACTAGGCCATAATAAATACTAATAAATACATAATAAATGAATAAAGAATAGACTGACTAGGCCATAATAAATACTAATAAATACATAATAAATGAATAAAGAATAGACTGACTAGGCCATAATAAATACTAATAAATGAATAAAGAATAGACTGACTAGGCCATAATAAATACATAATAAATGAATAAAGAATAGACTGACTAGGCCACAGCTCCCATGGGAGGTAGTGTGCTAAATAAAGAAAATCATGTTATTTTGACTGGGTCAAGGATTCCCATAAGAAAAGAGAGAGAAAGAGATAATGATATATATATAGACAGGGTCAGAATACATTCCAAAATAACTAATATATAAGGTAGGATACATGTGGTTGCAGGAGAGCTGGTAGGTGTCTTCTATGATTCCCTCTTCATCCACATCTACCAGGATCTTCTGGCCACACACAGCACAGATATCATCCGTCAGGCTCCTGGACGGCATGCCTCCCATGTTATAGTACTGTAATCACAGCAACGTGTTATAATACTGCAACGTGTTATAATACTGTAACGCGTAACAATGTGTTATAATACTGTAACAACGTGTTATAATAATGCAACGTACTGTAATACTATAATGTGTAACAACGTGTTATAATACTGTAACAACATATTATAATACTGCAACATACTGTAATACTGTAACATGTAACGTGTTAATACTGTAACAATGTGTTATAATACTGTAACAAAATATTATAATACTTCAACGTACTGTAATACTGTAACATGTAACATGTTAATACTGTAACAATGTCTTATAATACTGTAACAACATATTATAATACTGCAACGTACTGTAATACTGTAACATGTAACGTGTTAATACTGTAACAATGTGTTATAATACTGTAACAATGTGCTATTATACTGTAACAATGTGCTATTATACTGTAACGCGTAACAATGTGTTATAATACTGCAACGTACTGTAATACTGTAATGTGTAACAACGTGTTATAATACTGTAACAACACATTATAATACTGCAACGTACTGTACTACTGTAACATGTAACGTGTTAATACTGTAACAACGTGTTATAATACTGCAACAATGTGCTATTATACTGCAATAACGTATTATACTGTAACGCGTAACAAGGTGTTATAACACTGTTACAACATGTAACAAGGTGTTCACCCCTATGGTTGAGGCCATGTAATCAGAGCAGATCTCAGCAAAGTCTCTGCCCATGACTCCATAGTAAAGGCCGTAGAACAGCATGACCACGCCCACGTCCATAGAGTCCTCCGCTTTTATCCTGAAAATAAATGATCATTATTAATCTTCCTGTTTCACACACGTACAGGGCACAGAACCGGAAATGTGTTGTGTGTTTTTTCATTAGTATACGCTCGTCACCATTTTATTTAAAGTGTGTGTGCATGTGTGTGTTTGGACAGACTCACCTGAAGAAGACGTTGAAGCCAAACATAGTGAACATGATGGCCAGGTAACCAATAACTCCTGCAGCATAACTCAGCTTATAGGTAAGGAGAAACCACTTGTACACCATCCTGAAACAAACATACACACACAGCACATCACCCCCATCCTCTGTGAGCTTCACTGGCTCCCTGTCAAACAGCGCATTGAATACAAAATACTCCTCCTGACTTACAAAGCCCTCCACAAACTTGCTCCCCCCTACCTCTCGGACCTTCTTCAACACTATCAACCTTCACGCTCACTCCTCTCTTGTACAGCAGGCCACCTCATCATCCCCAGATCCAAGCTACGGAGCTTTGGTGATAGGGCATTTTCCAGGGTTGCTCCCCGGCTCTGGAACTCACTGCCACAATCCATCCTTGACTCTGACTCTCTTAACACCTTCCGACTCCGCCTTAAGCCATTTCTGTTTAAACAAGCCTTCCCATAGCCCCTTTGTTGTTGTTTATTTTATTTCTCAGTGTTCTTTGTTTTGCTTGTTTTTGTAAAGCGTCTTTGGGTCATTGAAAAGCGCTATATAAATCCCATGTATTATTATTATTATTATTACACACGCGCTGGTTTCAGTACACACTCATGACGACTTTTTGGTGACAAAAATGTATTCCCATTTCAAATCAGATTCTTCATAATGTTTAACCCTAAAACCAATATCTAACCCAGAATAAAAAAAATTTAAACGTGAGGAGTGGCAAAATGTCCTCCTGATTCCTCACAGGCTAATATACTTGAGAAGACACATCTGGTACAGACACACAACCACACACACAACCCCACACACAGCCAGTGCCCCCCCTGTTTACCGTGGCGTCCTACAGGACAGCGGTTTGCGTGTGGCTCTGAAGATCACGTAGCTGGTGATGACGGAGAACACCCCCCACATGGACAGGAACCTCCACCAGTAAAGCTTCACCGTGAAGTACAGAGGCACCACCCACATCTGGACCAGAGTCACCAGCTGGTGGGGACATGTTTCAGACGTTACCTTAAAGGAGACACACCAGATACGCCACCAGGCCAGCAGTAGGACAGCAGCCCCGGTCAACACAGAACGAGCTGGTGGCATCCAGCCGACAACCCAGCCGACAACCCAGCCGACAATCCAGCCGACAACCCAGCCGACAACCCAGCCGACAACCCAGCCGACAATCCAGCCGACAACCCAGCCGACAACCCAGCCGACAACCCAGGTCCACTAAGCCATGTCCCCCTCCAAGGACCGGCAAACACGGCACTGTCACGCCCTCAGCCACCCAGGAAAGAGACCGCCCGGCTGTTGAGGGTATGCAACGCTGCCCCTCTGTACCACACCCCACCACCCCACCACACCCCACCACTACCACCCATCCTCACCACACCACCACCCAACCCCACCACACCACCACCACCACTACCACCCACCCACTCAACCAACCCCACTACCTCCCACTCAACCCCACCACACCACCCAGCCCCACCACACCACCACCCACTCACCTAACCCCTCCACCCCCCACAACACCCACTCACCCAACCCCACCACACCACCCGGCCCTACCAAACCAAACCACACCACCCACTCACCCAACACCACCACCCCCCACTCAACCCCACCCCATCACCCAGTCTCAGTTACTCACGTTGTAGGACCGGTTGTGCCGCTGCTTCCACTGTACCAACAGGATCTGGGCGACCACCAGCGTAGCGATGAGGATGAGGACCATCTCTGCATGCATGGCCTCATGTCCCCGGTGCTTCACGTGGAGACGCTCATGCTGTATTCTGGACGTGGGTGGGGAGAGAGGAGAAACATTTAAAACTGTGGATTTCACATTATATGGGACACTGCCCTACACATAGTAACCCATTTCATATTTAGTGCACCACTTTAGAGGTAATCGAGCGTCAAAAGTAGTGCAGGAAATAAGGGGGAATTTGTTTTGCAGATCTGGGACTAATATTTATAATTGCTGTGCAATGTGTAATATCAGGAGACTTACTTCCAGTTTTCTCTGTGAGTCATTTTCAAGAGATCCCCCTACAGCAGGAGGTCAAAGAGATGAAGAGAGTAGAGACCAGCAGATACAAGGGGAGGGATAGTGGGATAGGTTATGTTACAGGGAGACACTGGCAAGTCATACTTGACCATGTTATTCAGTGAATAGCCTAGAAACTTGCAAACAGATGTGAGACGTGAGCCAGTCTTGTTCCACAAAGTCTCAAGAGATCTATCCAGCGAACCTAGATAATGTGTTTCTTCTAGGTTTATGGTTTATTGACTGTTAGCTATTTATAGAATAAACTGTCACGGCCAAAATGATTACTATCTAGTTATGAAGCTATTCCGCAATCGTGTGGACATGGCCTGAAACTACAACAGCTAGCATAATCTTGCTAACCACTTGCTAGTTCAGCGACATCGAGGGAATTCCACAAATCCAGCCAGATCGCTATATTCAGGTTACACACATGGAAAGCCGCTAGCCTACGTGTCACGTTAGTAGTCAGTCATTCAATACCGTAGCTAGCTAGCTAACGTGTAGCTTACAACCACGTTATGAACGCTTTACACATGATTGTAGTTAGTTGTCAAAAACACATTTAATTTATATAGACGCAGCAAACGTTAAAATGCGTTACCTGAGGTTGCAATCCATCCATTTCTGATGTGTTGTTATTATCGCTAGCTCTAGCTGGCCAAATATTGACAGCTAGCTAGGTAAACAACTGTCTCTCTCACACGACTGATGCATCCTAACCGATCCCAACTTCGTCTTAGACGACCTCTCCTCTCCTCTTTGGCAAACCGATTGGTGAATAAAGATTGGGGGCGGGATACTTTCTTTCCCTTCCAATGGTTCTTGAGAAATGGGAGGGGATAGAAGACACGAAGACTATAAAACCGAGAAAATGCCCAGGATCCGGAGTGTCAAAAGATACTCCTGAAGTTGTGAACCGGAAACGTAAAATCGTTGTCCACTGAGATTCGCATCCCACCGCTGAATTGAAGCAATATCAGTAGAAACAGTCTCTGGTGGTGAAGGCTTCACGCCTCGTCAGGCATTGTTTCACTCCAGAGTGTTTGCTGAGTTTAACCGAGCAGGGAGCTGAGATATAAGTACTTAATTTGTCCTGTTTATATCTTATTATCTATAGGCTAACTTGTCACAACAATGTAAGGCAGCCTGGTATCTTTAACCATAACTGCAACTGCCAGACTAGCCGTCTTTTAACAGCAGCCTTAACCCTCCCGTAAACTAAATAAATTGTGAACTAGAATGAATTTCATGAACTGAAATAATCTAATAGGCGTACATATGATGTGTTTGTGATGAATGACAACTAAGCGGAAAGCAGAAACATCAGGTCCGTAATTAACTAAAGTAAAAAACCATTGTGGGTTATTTTGAGTATGCGGACCCTGAATGCAGCTGACGTGACTTCACTGTCTTACACTTCCCTGCGCGACCAGGTTGAGAATCTGCGTTTGAAACACAGCCCAGCGGTCCCACAGGGGATATAAAACTAAACAAACTAAACCAAATCCCAATGTACCTCCTGTTATTCAGCGACATGAGATAATTGGTCACAGGCTTTAATCATTTTTAAAGGCCAAATATATAAAGGCAGCACCATAGTAGTCTACAAGATGTGGGTAGAAGACGGCACACTAGGATGGGTTCAGCGTTTTTGGTGAGATGGTCCTTCTGTTAAAGCAACCTGTATCACTACGTGTCCTAAGCTTTATCGTTAATCTTTAGCTTGCTATTAACGCTGCAATTGTCCTTTGTATCAAACCAACCCGTGGTTGAGACGGTAGGATGCAGCCAATACCACAATAATGTTATCCACATGGGGGCGCCCTTTTCCAATTTTAGCATTAATCGACACGCACGCGCAACATGTATGATCCAGGCATGGTGTGAAACGGCCATTTATTTTTACCCACAGTCATTTCAAAAACATTGCTGCTCATAGCCTATTTATGTTTTTAGATATTTCAATTATAATTTTATATATTCTTTTGTATTTTTCTCAGTTTTTCCCACCAATCTCATGATTACATTTTCGATTGCCTGCTTCATCCAGCAACTCCCAGAAAACTTGGGACAGTGGGTGTCTGGATGTGCCTTCCAAAGCAAACCCAATACCGTTATACTTCTTATCATACTGCCACTCAACAAGGAAGTCTGCCCCAGAATCTTTATGTGCCAGAAGGAAACAATCTTCAGCCTTCTACCTAGACTGATACATTTTTTCGGTGTGGGATTTCGGAGAATAGGCTGGCCAGACTCCACCGGTCCACAATGTTCAGAATGTATGTTAGGTGTTTAGTTTGCACTATTGACATTTAGTGGGTGCAGGAGGGTAGGTAAACATTGACTCATCCACTGATTTAGTGGTCGATCTGTTCAATTCACCGGTTCAATTCACCGGTTCAATTCACCTGTTCAATTCACCTGTTCAATTCACCAGTTCAATTCACCGGTTCAATTCACCTGTTCAATTCATCTGTTCAATTCACCTGTTCAATTCATCTGTTCAGATGACCAGTTCAGCCTTAGCACCACGAGGACAGGTAAACACCAAGGTCAAACAAACAACATTGAATCATCAATTGAGTCACTGTTTCACTACAGTGAGCCAGTTCTGGACAGGATGGCAGCAACATTATCCTGCAGCAACAGGAATTATCGCAAATTGTTGTTAGGATTTTCGAAAGGGTTTGAATCAAGTCAGACATTTAAATTGATTAAATACCAGCTTCAGGAGCATTTTTTCGAGTGTCAAATCCACCAGAAATGTCCTCAATTTACTACAAGGTGATCAAATGAACATCCTGTTTCTGCAGTTCCAACAGCACATCCAGCGGCCTCTCCGAGCATTGGTAGCCCTGTGTTTGCTTGACCTCCGCACTGTAAACATGTTCCGACCCAACTCTGCCAGCTTGCCCTCAGTCACGACGCTGGCCTACCACACCGCCCAGACAAGCTAGGCAGGACAGAGGTCTCTCTATTTTCAGTGCCAAGTCATGTTCCGCATAAGCGACATAAGCAGGAGAGGTGGCCCCAAATTAAGTTGTGCTTCGGGCCACCAAAAGGCTGGAATGGGCACTGCCACCGCCTTCCTTCATCACTGACATCTCGCTCGTTTTTATCGTCATCACCAAACAATCCCTTCCCGGCAACAGTGTTAGTCACCGGGTTGGGGTCATGAGGTCAGGACAAGCTGTTCATCTTCCATCCTGTGCACCCAATCATAGAAGAGGAAGGAGTGGGATGGTGTTGTTCTCCCAAAGGCAGCCTATGTCCTAAATAGTGCATTAAATTAAACCAGGGCCCTACGGAGAGATGACACCCTATTCCCTATATAGTACACTACTTTAGACCAGGGCCCTACGGAGAGATGACACCCTATTCCCTATATAGTACACTACTTTAGACCAGGGCCCTATGGAGAGATGACACCCTATTCCCTATAAAGTACACTACTTTAGACCAGGGCCCTATGGAGAGATGACACCCTATTCCCTATATAGTACACTACTTTAGACCAGGACCCTATGGAGAGATGACACCTTATTCCCTATACAGTATACTACATTAGACCAGGGCCCTATGGAGAGATGACACCCTATTCCCTATATAGTACACTACTTTATACCAGGACCCTATGGAGAGATGACACCCTATTCCCTATATAGTACACTACTTTAGACCAGGGCCCTATGGAGAGATGACACCCTATTCCTTATGATGTAGGAGGCAGGACAGAGAGGGAGGAGCTTGGGTTGTATAAATATGTCTGTATCCTCCTCCGAAATCAGTTCATTTTGAAAGGCACAACACCCAGCAGCCAACATGAAGTGGCTTCTTCTGCTCTGTCTGTGTGTCTACGCAGTTCAGTGTTCAGATTACGATGATGATGATGAGGTAATGTATGCTGTATACACAGTATTTATCACTATTTGTTTTGATATACAATACAATATCTCTATTTAATGTTTTAAAAAATAAATTTCACAGGAGGATAAACCAAAAGTAAGTGGAGGTTTTGTGTTGTGTGTGTGTGTTGAAAACATTTCAGTATATTAACAGCAAAACTGTTTGTGTAGTGTATTCCCATGGCAAAAGTATATATGTCTGTATCCCTTACATTTTAAAATATGTATATTTGTCTGTCTTTGTCTTTTCTATTATATATTTGTCTGTCTTTGTCTTTTCTATTAAATATTTGTCTGTCTTTGTCTTCTCTATTATATATTTGTCCGTCTTTGTCTTTTCTATTAAATATTTCTCTGTCTTTGTCTTCTCTATTATATATTTGTCCGTCTTTGTCTTTTCTATTAAATATTTCTCTGTCTTTGTCTTCTCTATTATATATTTGTCCGTCTTTGTCTTTTCTATTAAATATTTCTCTGTCTTTGTCTTCTCTATTATATATTTGTCTATTTCTTTCTTTTATAATATATTAGTGTCTCTCTGCGCCCTCTTCCCTAATCAGCCCGTAAAGGTATTTGACCCTCGCGGCCATCGGCCCTTGGACAAAAAGCGTGAGGTGTACAACCCCGTCCGGAACGCCCCGCCTCCCATCAGCGGGGGCAGTAGGTACCAAGGACGACCCACGGAGGCGCCGGTGGGACGGCAGGAGTATGAGAAGCAGGAGCAGCCTGACGCCGGAGGATGTACACACGCCTCGGAGGAGATGGTGAGGAGTTCGGAGTCGGTGGAGTGAGGGTGTGTGTGTGTGTGTGTGTGTGTGTGTCTACGTGCCTGTAACCAAGCCAAAGTCACCGGTACTGCTCTGTGCCGGAGGTCAGGGGTCATCAGTTGGTTTTGGAGTAGGAGATAATTGGAGTAATGGTTGAAATACCTTCTTGTTGACTTTACTGTGACTTGTTGATTTAAATCGTGTAAAACTTTAACTAGGTATCAAAATCACTTATCATTAGGTTTATTAATCCATTATCATTAATCAATACAACATCTTTGATATTGATTTTACATTGATTTGACCTGTTTACATTGACGAATAAATGTTGTTAATAATTTGCCTTTGTGTAATACTTCTTCCTGCCGTACAGGGGGAGCTGTGTCCTACAGGCTGTGAGCTGAAATCAGCCATTGTGAAACAGGAAAGGAACGTGAAGGGGGAAGTCAGCAAGCTGCAGAAAGATGTCGACGACCTGTCGAGATCTGCAAACACCATCTATAACTATGTCGACGGCATGTCAAACGCCCTGAGAGAGAGACAGCTGGTCTCCAACGGTAACGTACACACACGACCCCCGAGAGAGAGGCAGGGAGCTTGAGAACGCACATCTAACCCCCCCCCCCCCCCCCCCAACAGAAAATGGCGACCTGGTGACTCGGTACACAGATGATTTGGAGACCCAGCATGCTTTCGCAAAGGAGGCCATCACCACAGTATTCCCGTCCAACATCAGGTGTGTGTGTGTGTGTTGAAGGACCGGACGAGGAGAAGGCCACGCACGTCTCGCTTACTCGGCCATTAACGTCCGTCCCCGTGTATATCCACAGGATACTGCAGTCGGTCTTGGATAAGATCCGGCTGAAGATCCTACGGGTGGAGAAGGCCATCCTGGCCCAGAAGGATGGATGCCAGGAGCCGTGCACCGTCTCCTGCCCCATTCCCGTCGTCTCTGGTGAGGACGTGTGTGGGGGGTCAGGGGTTGTTTGGTGGGGGGATGTTGTTGGGGGAGCGGGTGTTGTTGGTGGTGGGTGGGGGGCTTTGTTGGGTGGGGTGTTGTTGGGGTGAGAGGGCGTTGTTCTTGGGGGGGGGGGGTGTTGAGGCGTTGTTGGGGGTGCGGGTGTAGTTCTGGGAGGGGGTGGGGGGGAGGTGGTGTTGGGGGGCGTCATAAGCGGTTTGTGTCAACTGTCTCCTCGTTTCCCAGACAGGAGACGACGGTTCACGTTCAGCGGGCGAAATAATATAAAACGCGTTTGCACACTTCCTCTTAAGTTCCCCCTGCGCTCCCTTTCCCTTTTTGCTCCCCTCCAGGTAAGGAGTGTGAGGACATCTTCAGGAAAGGAGGAAAAGACTCAGGGATGTACCTGATTCAGCCGGACTCCTTCTATCAGCCCTACAAGGTCTACTGTGACCAAACCACTCAGAAAGGAGGTGGGGGTTTATCCATCTCCAATTCTAAATGTTTCTCCGTCTGTCC
This sequence comes from Esox lucius, assembly GCF_011004845.1. Classification (NCBI taxonomy): domain Eukaryota; kingdom Metazoa; phylum Chordata; class Actinopteri; order Esociformes; family Esocidae; genus Esox; species Esox lucius. Next base: position 4,354,360 of record NC_047592.1, on the reverse strand, counting down.
ATATCTCTGTTTCTATCCAGTCTCCTCTCTCTCCTTCTATCAGTCTGTTTTTCTGTCCTCCTCACTCCCTCTGCTTATTGCCTCCAGGTTGGACTACTGTCCAGAACAGGATGGATGGTTCTGTAGACTTCGGCAGGCGTTGGGATGACTACCGCAGAGGTTTCGGTAACATTGCCTTCGACGTCGGCAAGGGCCACTGCAGCAACCCAGGTGGGATGGAACACACGGTGTAAACCAGGAAGTAGTTGTCAGGGTCGGAGTTCATGCCATTTACCAGTCCATTCTGGAAGTAAACTTATTTTCAGAGGAGTAACGTCCAGTTGCTGTGTTGCTATTCCACCACGCTACAGTTTCTATTGGATGAAAGCCTGTCGTCTATTGTGAAGTCACAGCGTGTGTCCAACCACATGTTTTCCCTACGTCACATGACAGGGGAGTACTGGCTGGGTAACGATCGCATCAGTCAGCTGTCCAAGCTGGGTCCCACTGAGATCCTCATGGAAATGCAGGACTGGTCTGGCAGCAAGGTCTACGCACAGTACCGACAGTTTACCGTACAGGTAATAAAACAGTACCGACAGTTTACCGTACAGGTAATAAAACAGTACCGACAGTTTACCGTACAGGTAATAAAACAGTACCGACAGTTTACCGTACAGGTAATGAAACAGTACCGACAGTTTACCGTACAGGTAATAAAACAGTACCGACAGTTTACCGTACAGGTAATAAAACAGTACCGACAGTTTACCGTACAGGTAATAAAACAGTACCGACAGTTTACCGTACAGGTAATAAAACAGTACAGACAGTTTACCGTACAGGTAATAAAACAGTACCGACAGTTTACCGTACAGGTAATGAAACAGTACCGACAGTTTACCGTACAGGTAATAAAACAGTACCGACAGTTTACCGTACAGGTAATAAAACAGTACCGACAGTTTACCGTACAGGTAATAAAACAGTACCGACAGTTTACCGTACAGGTAATAAAACAGTACAGACAGTTTACCGTACAGGTAATAAAACAGTACCGACAGTTTACCGTACAGGTAATAAAACAGTACCGACAGTTTACCGTACAGGTAATAAAACAGTACCGACAGTTTACCGTACAGGTAATAAAACAGTACCGACAGTTTACCGTACAGGTAATAAAACAGTACCGACAGTTTACCGTACAGGTAATAAAACAGTACCGACAGTTTACCGTACAGGTAATAAAACAGTACCGACAGTTTACCGTACAGGTAATAAAACAGTACAGACAGTTTACCGTACAGGTAATAAAACAGTACAGACAGTTTACCATACAGGTAATAAAACAGTACCGACAGTTTACCGTACAGGTAATAAAACAGTACCGACAGTTTACCGTACAGGTAATGAAACAGTACCAACAGTTTACCGTACAGGTAATAAAACAGTACCAACAGTTTACCGTACAGGTAATGAAACAGTACAGACAGTTTACCGTACAGGTAATAAAACAGTACCGACAGTTTACCGTACAGGTAATAAAACAGTACAGACAGTTTACCGTACAGGTAATAGAACAGTACTGACAGTTCACCGTACAGGTAATAAAACAGTACAGACAGTTTACCATACAGGTAATAAAACAGTACAGACAGTTTACCGTACAGGTAATAGAACAGTACTGACAGTTCACCGTACAGGTAATAAAACAGTACAGACAGTTTACCATACAGGTAATAAAACAGTACAGACAGTTTACCGTACAGGTAATAGAACAGTACCGACAGTTTACCATACAGGTAATAAAACCTTTACTATACAGGCTGGCAGACTGACTGACACAATGACAGATATAATTATAGATATAATTATTGTATTCCAAACACTGATTCCCAAAGAGCATTTAGACTAGCTCCCCAAAGAGTCAGTAGACCAGATTGCCCAAAAAGTCAGCAGATGAGATCCCTGAAGAGTGAGCAGACTAGATCCCCAAAGAGTCAACAGACTAGATCCCCAAAGAGTCAGCAGACTAGATCCCATTGCATCAGCAAACGAGATCCCTGAAGAGTCAGCAGACTAGATCCCCGAAGGTCAGCAGATTAGATCCCCATAGAGTCAGCAGACTAGATCCCCGTAGAGTCAGCAGACAAGATCCCTAAAGCATGCAGTATCACTGAGGCAATATATTACTCTCTAGGGTGGTTTAATGTGGAGAGCTTTTCAAAAAGTGCTCAGGTCAAAATATGCAAATTAAACATTGATTAATTAACTGTGGAATTGACTGAGGTTTTGACATTTTGCAGGGTGAGATGACCAACTACATCCTGTCAATCGACGGTTACTCTGGAAACGCCGGTAACGGGTTGTTGGAAGGTGCTTCGACGCTTTTTGGAGAGAATCGCACCATGACCATCCACAACGGCATGAAGTTCAGCACCTACGACAGGGACAACGACAACTGGTACGGAAAGATCTCTTCTTCTCTGTCGTTCTGTCCCCTGTCTGTCCCCTTCTCTCTGTCCCCTTCTTTCTGTCTCCTTCTCTCTGTTCCCTCTCTGTCCCCTTCTTTCTGTCTCCTTCTCTCTGTCTCCTTCTCTCTGTTCCCTCTCCGTCTCCTTCTTACTGTCCCCTTCTTTCTGTCTCCTTCTCTCTGTTCCCTCTCTGTCTCCTTCTCACTGTCCCCTTCTTTCTGTCTCCTTCTCTCTGTTCCCTCTCCGTCTCCTTCTCTCTGTTCCCTCTCTGTCTCCTTCTCTCTGTTCCCTCTCTGTCTCCTTCTCTCTGTTCCCTCTCTGTCTCCTTCTCTCTGTTCCCTCTCCGTCTCCTTCTCACTGTCCCCTTCTTTCTGTCTCCTTCTCTCTGTTCCCTCTCCGTCTCCTTCTCACTGTCCCCTTCTTTCTGTCTCCTTCTCTCTGTTCCCTCTCTGTCTCCTTCTCTCTGTTCCCTCTCTGTCTCCTTCTCTCTGTTCCCTCTCTGTCTCCTTTAAACAGTTATACCGTCTACAGTTCGTACCGAAGCATGGCCGTAACCCTCTATGCGTGTCTCTTTTTCTCCTCCCATCTGACAGGACACCCGGTGACCCATCCAAACAGTGCTCCAGAGAAGACGGCGGTGGTTGGTGGTACAACAGGTGTCACTCGGCCAATCCCAATGGCCGTTACTACTGGGGTGGGTCTTACACCCGGAACATGGCAAAACACGGGACAGATGATGGCATGGTATGGATGAACTGGAAGGGGTCCTGGTATTCGCTCAAAGCCATGACTATGAAAATACGGCCATTCTTCTCCTAGGGGTAGACTTATGCACACACACACACACTAGGGCATTGAACATAAATCCTGGTCCTGGGAACACAGAGAGGTACACATTTTAGTTTTTTATACCCTAGTACAACATTATCATCTCATCTACTTTTTATCAAGCCTTTCGTGGAATAAAACAAAACTCAAATTGTGGACCCATTTTGGTCCCTGGGACCAGGTTTGGGAAACACGTGTGAGAACGAACAATGGAGCAATGTGCAACTGTTAATCATAAAAGCTTGGATGGTTAATAAAAGAGAGATTTTTGATTAAGCGTAAAAAGAGAAACCACTGCTCTGTCTGTTTCCACTCTTGCCTGTGTGATTGACTAGAATGTGTGTGTTTTGAGACTAGGCCATGGCAAAGTGAATACAGTGTGTATCACGCATTCTACTCAATAAAGAACATTGAGGAACCTACTCCCTGTGTGTGATGGTTATTATTGTTATTATCTGCTTTACTCTACCAACACACTGTCACAAAGGGGTAAATCACTCAAAACACTGAAAAAACTAAAATGTGATTTGAATATGATGTAAATAATGTTAACACAGAATTTATAGAAACTTTGGTATACTAGACTATAATCTATATATGTGAAAACTATAACCCTTTTTCCAAAAAAGTTGGGAAGCTGCGTAAACTGCAAATAAAAACAGAAATCATTGATGTGCAAATCGTTTATTCCTTTATTTAATAGACATTAGGACAAAGACAACATATCAAGTGTGGAAACTGAGAAATTTTATTGTTTCTGGAAAAATACATGGCCATTTAGAATTTGATGCCAGCAAACACATTTCAAAAAAGTTGTGAAGGGCATGTTCACCACTGAGTTGCATCACCTCTTATAACAATACTCTGTCCGCGTTCGGGGACTGAGGAGACCAACTGCTGTACTTTTAAAAGTGAAATGTTTTCCCATTCTTGCTTGATGTAGGATTTTAGTTTGTGGTCTCCTTTGTCATCTTTTTCGTTTCTGAATGGTAAAATACATGCCCATTTTGAAAAGACTTCCCAGCTTTTTGGGAAACAGGCTTGTATGCTATGGTGCTATAAATCAGAATAGTTTTCCTTAAACTTTACAAATTATCCAGTTCTGTTACTGAATCCCTGTTGTGTACTGTAATATCTTCCTATGACAACACATGTCAAATTAATTGTTTTACATTCTAAAATCTAATATGGTGGATAAATACTGAAATGTAATGCATCAGACTGTATACAAAGCCAAATAGATTATTTATTAACTCGTAATAAACAAAGAGGTATTTTCTGAATAGTTCCATAGCTTAAAAATATAAAAATGTTTATGAAAATGGAGGTAGTTCGGTTTCAGGGATGGAATAACAGAATATGGTGATCTGTAAAACACATTGTAGGAAATTATTATGTTAATAACAGTACATGGGTCAAAACAAAATTCCTTAAATTTAAGATATAATTTAAAGTTGATATATGAACCTATTTTATAATAAAAGTTTCTCAATGAGATGAGACCTAAAGATGATATTGAAGAAATAATTCTCTATCTAAGTTCATCACATTCTAGAATGACGGCTTTTTTACTTTTTGGATCCATTTCGGAAACACGGGCATTTTGTCTGTTCTAGAACCTCTTCTAGAAACACGTGGTTCTGATCTATATCCTCAAACTGAGTCAGGAGTTCTTTCTGTACAATTGGAATGGTTTTGTAGCCAAACGACGGTGGAGGTCCAACTTTAACTGGCTGTAGTTTAATTTTAGGAATGCCTTTTGTAGGAGATTTTGTATCGTTCTGTAAGGAGATGTTATCAAATAGGGTCATCTGATCTTGCAGCAACCGATAGCCCATGTGGTCAATACGGAAAGCAAAGGTCCTCTTGCATGATCCTTGGCAGGCTCGCAGTTTGATTTCAATGTCCACCTATGACACGGCGAAACAGACTGTTAACAGAGGCTTTGTCAAATGGGTTCAAATCAATCAGCTTTCTTATAAAAAAAAAAATCTGCCCTTAACTTGCATTAAAATAAAATATAAATAAATTGACTGTTGTCCGTTTTAATACTGCAGTTAAATGTTTTCCTTTACCCAAATGTTATGTTTCATTGTAGAGTTTAGTAGCACATCCTAAAAACAAAGGTCAGTACCGCACAGAGAGGCATGCCCACCAAATGGTGCCCTGTCCCCCATGAAGTACACTACATTTGTACTAGCGTGGCAAAATGTAATAGTAATACCGAACCACCGTAGCAAAGGTTATGAATTGTCTTTATTTATAACGTTCAGCCTGTGACTGATAATTCTTCGATTTGACCAAAGCTTAGAATGTACCTCTGAGGTAAACACTAAAAGACTTTGACCGGGGGGACATTTTATTCATGAGTCAATGTTTAGTTACCCCCACTCATGTTCCCAAAACCAGAACTATCAAAGACTGTGTGCTCCCAGGTTTTATTGACTTTACTTCTCCCCTTAATCTCCTCATCTTGTCCACTCATCTCCTTGCCTCGTCCTTGACGACATCTGAGAGGAGTTGATAGGTCGATGTGATATAAGATAAATCTACGTCTTTCCTGGACATATTGAGACTAAGCCTGGAGTTCACGACTCTATAAAATGATGTAGGTGAAGAAAATAAACAGCACAGTGGGTCAATTTCCACAACAAACCAGAATGCATTGCTTCAGTTCTGGTGCTGGAGGCTTCCGCACTGTAACCAAACACATGAATGTGCACAATCTGGCAACACTGTTTTGCTGAGTCTCCCTTTGAATAATGTATTTTGGACTGACTACATAAACAGAAACGGCAGATAGACACTAGAGTTTTTGAGACAACGAGCAGCATTAGTTCCAATGCATTGGAGAAAACTTGTTGGTATGTTTTGATTTTCAGAAGTGGAGGGGGAGTTGGGGTGCAGACTTGCTGGTAAATTTCTGAGAGAAAGTAGAGATTCATTCTGGTTTTTATTTTATCTACGAACACATATGGACTTAATCAAGCAATCTCTTAACAATCTGAACAATTACAAAATACTTAATTTTTGTGTGGAAATCTCCATTGAACTTGATCTCTTAGTCCACTAGGTTTAATCTGACTCACCTCTTGTCGGTAAATGTCCTCTATCTGTTTCTGGATGCGGATATGCTGCTCCTTCAATTTCTGTGACAACACGTACAAACGTTTCCTGAGCCAGGTCATATTCTGAGCCAGCCTCTCAGAAAACTCCACATACTTCACCTCAGAGACTGTAATCAGAAACAAACAACCGATGAATCAGCACAGAAAGTAAATCAAAAACAAACAAATCTGAACAGACGATTGAGGGAAAATGGAAACTGAGCAAGAAGGAATATTCGGGAAGGTTCATCAACTGATAAATTGCTTTTGCAGATGAATAAATGAGTCGGTAGAACAACTCAGAGAGACAAACAGAATAATAAATGAACAGACCCACCAACTGATCAATATTTTTGATTGATCTATTTTATTCACTTACCATATCTCTGGACAATAGCCTTGCGGTTGGTATAGTAGATGTGTTTGGTGGTCAACATGGACGTTGTAGACATCTCCTCATACCTGTAGGACGTTTGACCTGTCTTAAAGCTAATCCAGTTCAGGATTTTGGCAATGAAGCTCTTTATTTTCAATTCCACTAGCTATATCATTTAGAAGACTTCCTGTTTTTGTACTAACACCAGCTAGCATTGACTTGCAAAACTACATGTAACTTCCTACATACATCTCTCAGCTAATCTCAGTCCATTAACATTACTATCTTTTAGCTAATCTAGCCATCTCTATCCAGTAGTATTATTACATTTCTCTTAACTAACCTAGCTATCTCACTCCTTATTGGTAACAAAACTTTTCACATTTCTTATTTTTGAGGAACAACTCCACGACACTCTTTGAATAAACTTTTATCCTGCAATAGCGTCAAGCTGTCAATACATCAGATTGGTGAAAACACTAAATTGTTTTAGATCACATCTATTGGAAAGATATCCGTTTGTAAGTTTGGGTTGTCTTTTGCTCGTTATATCCAAGGTATGTTTGAGCGCTCCTCAGTGATCTGTTTTGCATGAACAGAATTAGTTTGTTTTGGATTCACATTTGATATTGATATTACTTTTTAAGTATAAAATGGCCCGAACTATCCCGCTATCTGGAAAAGTTTTTGTCTTTAACATTATATCAGGTTTATAATGTTCACATATCACAGATATGACACTAAGGCTTACAAGAAATTGCTGCCTATTGGACCAGGTATCCAAAACCCCAAAAGTTCAATCCCTTCATCTGAGTGTGATGCATAGAGTCTGCACTCTACTTCTGAGTGGAACTAAGGGGTCAGTACTTCAGTTTCCTTTCGCAGATGTTCCTCAGTCTGTCCCCTGTCTGCATCTCCGTCTCCTCAATCTGCCCCAGGAGTCTGCAGCCCGACGGACACTTGGACCCCTGCAAACGTTACCAATAACCCATCAATAAAGCCCGTTTGATCAGGTGATATTGATCAAGAGTCTGTCTCTGTGTGGTTCATTAGATGCATTAACTCATTAGATGCATTAACTCATTAGATGCACATACAATGTGTGTGTGTGTGTTTGTGTTAGACTAACCCACTGGTCGTCAGAGCAGAGTGGGTAGGGTCGTCTGACAGGGCACCGTCCCGTTTCTCTGTCTCGTTCCCTGGCCGGCTGTTGCATCCAACGATGACAAACTGTAGCACACAACAACATTACACACACGTTACACACATACGTTACACACACACGTTACACACACGTTACACACACGTTACACACACGTTACACACACACGTTACACACACACACACTCACACTATCCATAAATGCACACGCGACACACACATTAAACTTGGTACTGTCTCTGGACAACTGGTATGTCGTATGTAAGTTGTACATTTTCTAAAGGTAATAAAGGGATGTTCTTGCATACTAGTGATGCTTACAGATGTTATACACTGAACAGAATCATTAACGCAATACTTTTGTTTTTGTCCCCATTTATCATGAGCTGAACTCCAAGATCTAAGACTCTATGTACAAAAAAGGCCTATTTCTCTCTAATATTGTTCACAAATCTGTCTAAATCTGTGTAAGTGAGCACACCTCACAGGTGTGGCATATCAAGATGCTGATTAGACAGGATGATTATTGCACAGGTGTGCCTTAGGCTGGCCACAATAAAAGGCCACTCTAAAATGTGCAGTTTCACTTTATTGGGGGGGTCCGGGGTGGTCCGAAAACCAGTCAGTATCTGGTGTGACCACCATTTGCCTCATGCAGTGCAACACATCTCCTTTGCATAGAGTTGATCAGGTTGTTGATTGTGGCCTGTGGAATGTTGGTCCACTCCTTCAATGGCTGTGCGAAGTTGCTGGATATTGGCAGGACCTGGAATACGCTGTCGTATACGCCGATCCAGAGCATCCCAAACATGCTAAATGGGTGACATGTCCAGTGAGTATGCTGGCCATGCAAGAACTGGGATGTTTTCAGCTTCTAGGAATTGTGTACAAATCCTTGCAACATGGGGTTGTGCATTATCATGCTGGAACATGTGGTGATGGTTGTGGATGAATGGCACAACAATGGGCCTCAGGATCTCGCCACGGTATCTCTGTGCATTCAAAATGCCATCAATAAAATGCACCTTTGTTCATTGTCCATAACACACACCCATACCATAACCCCACCACCACCATGGGCCACTCAATCCACAACGTTGACATCAGCAAAACGCTCACCCACACGACGCCATACACACTGTCTGCCATCTGCCCTGTACAGTGAAAACCGGGATTCATCCGTGAAGAGAAACACCTCTCCAAAGTGCCAGACGCAATCAAATGTGGGCATTTGCCCACTCAAGTTGGTTACAACGATGAACTGCAGTCAGGTCGAGACCCCAATGAGGACGAAGTGCATACAGATGAGCTTCCCTGAGACAGATTCTGACAGTTTGTGCAGAAATTCTTTGGTTCTGCAAACCGATTGTTGCAGCAGCTGTCCGGGTGGCTGGTCTCAGACGATCTTGGAGGTGAAGATGCTGGATGTGGAGGTCCTGGGCTGGTGTGGTTACATGTGGTCTGTGGTTGTGAAGCTGGTTAGATGTACTGCCTAATTCTCTGGAACGCCTTTGGTGGACATTCCTGCAGTCAGCCTGTCAATTGCACGCTCCCTCAAAACCTGGGACATCTATGGCATTGTGATGTGTGATGGAACTGCATATTTTAGAGTGGCCTTTTATTGTGGCCAGCCTAAGGCACACCTGTGCAATAATCATCCTGTCTAATCAGCATCTTGATATGCCACACCTGTGAGGTGAATGGATTATCTCGGCAAAGGAGAAGTGCTCACTAACACAGTTTTAGACATATTTGTGTACAATATTAGAGAGAAATAGGCCTTTGGTGTACATAGAGAAAGTCTTAGATCTTTTAGTTGATACATTGATAAATGGGGGCAAAAACAAAAGTGTTGCGTTATAATTTTGTTCCGTGTAATTTGTTGAAAAACTGCAACGTTTTCAGTACATTTTCTAAAGGGTAACAAAAATGTTCATACTCCACTCACACTGACCTTAGAGATACAGGACGTGTATTTCATAACATTGAAAAACTATGATAGCATTCCATCATTGATTTGGTCAGTGTTTGCTGTGTGATAGGGTTGTTAACATTTGGTAGAATGTAGCACAGAGGAACAGGCTTTTTTTTTATTGCAGAACCAGTGACATAAACATGCTTTACCAGACCCAACTATGTGGCTGAAATAAATATTATTCCTATTCATTCTTTCGTCTTCTTTACCTTATTTGTGTTGTCTATCGTATGGTTTGTTGGCCGATGTTTCCAGTGATTTCTACCTTTTCTGTAGGAGGTATTGCGTTAATGCTGAATGATGTGGGAGTGAGTTAAGCATAACAGCCCAAGGTAGAACTCATAAGTCACAAAGGCGGAGAACTTCACGGTTAGCTGTCGTCGTCCTGGGTACCGAAGGTTGCAAGATCAGTTGCATCTACTCACATACAGATTTGTCTGGTACTCCAGAACCTCAAATTACTTTAAAATAGTTGGTCATGTTTAACATAGGGAAAGGTTTAAGCATAAGTTCAGTACAAAATTTCTATAACGTGATAGAGGGGGAAATGCTGAGGAATGTGTATAATGTATTCCCTGTGTGGAAGTTGGGTGAACTGCAGCAACAACCGTTTTCATTTGAACCAACCCTACTCAATCCTCTTACACTGTATCCCCATTAGTCTTTGTGTTTATTGTGCTTGAACTCCAAAGAACTGCATGTGTTCTTTGTATACATCCTAATACTTTGATTAATATATTGGTAATATTGATTTTGTAATATGGTTTCAATAAATGTATTAATGAATTTTGAGAATGCAGCTACATGACTAGCTATAATAATTATTCTAACTCTGTGTGGGTTCGTGGAACGTGGAGTTCTCATTCTGGTTTTCGCCCTCCAGCACTACTAGCTGATTTAAATTGTCAACTCATCAAGCTGTGATCAACTGGTGTGTTGTGCTAAGTAAAAAAACAAACAAACATTGTCACCCCTTCCTGTCACCAGGACCAGGATTAAGAAACTCACATAGATAATAAAGGTGTACCCCACTTTCTGACGAGCACCACCCCTCTTTCTCTGCAATTCAATACACAACTTGTTCCCACTGACTTGTCAATATCACTATAATGAAATTAAATAATGACAAAAGACAACCCAAACCATGAGGTTGAAGTGAACACATTTTTATTATTTGAACAGTAGCTTGATTAAGAACACAAGAGTTACAACAAAACCCAATATGCTTGGTCAGAACACTTATTTTAACAGACAGTTTCAGAGGTTACTTTGTTGTTTGTTTTTACATGGACATTCGGGATATTGACACAATTCGCAGGGTCAGAAAAACAACCGCTTAATGATCTACTCACAGAGTCAAAAGTCGGCCAAAATCGCTCCCTCCCTCCCCCATCCTCCCTCCCTCCCCCATCCTCCGTCCCTCCACCGCGCCCCCTCACACCATGGCCAGGGGGCGTATCTTCATACGTGTTGTCTTTAGACTGTAGTCGGCCGGTCTGTATGTCAGCCAAACCACTCCGTTCTCAATCTCGTACGGCACATTGCTACCGGGGTCGTACTTGCCCCCTTTATAGTACACTCCGTTCAAGTTTGCGCTCTGACAGTTGTTGTACCACCACCCGCCGCCATACATCTCCGCGCAGCTCTCCTCCCACCGGTCATTGTCCTTATCGTAGGTACTGAACTTCATCCCTGCGTGCGACAGGAAGCCCTGGCCCCCCGAACTAGACTCCCCTTTAACTAGCGCGTCCCCGGCGTCTCCCATGTAGTCCGCTATCGTCAACCTGTAGCCCTCGGCCTCGGAGCCTACTCGCACCGTGTACTCGGCGGTCGCCACGCCCCCCTCCCAGTCCTCCAGCTCCACCCTCAACATGCTCTCCTCCTGGGTGAGGAGGTGGAGGTGTTTTAAGCCCAACCATACCTCCCCGTTCCCCTGGGCGTCCACCCTCCCGAAGCCCTGCTGGTACTCGGCCCAGGAGCGGTTGAAGCTAACGCCCCCGTGCTGCCTCTGTTGGACCAGGGTCCACCCCGCTAGGAGCCCTTCCTGATCGCAATAGACCTCCACTATCTCCTCCCCGGCCCTGGTGGAGGGAGACAGGGAGGCGGAGGGTTTAATTTTGTACAGGCTGCTCTTTTCCCCTGTGAGGTGGTTCCTTTGGATGTCAGTGCAATCTGAAAGCAAGACGGGAGAGGCCACGAATTAGGGCCTTGAAGAAGTCAGGGATTGGAAGTTAGGATTGGTTATCTGACGTGTCCATTATCCCCATATACAGTAAAGAAGGCCTTCCTGATAATCTGTCCTCTAAAGCTGACTGAGAAATGAAGCAGCACCAAACATGCTCATAGACACAGGAACTGCTGCATTGGACTGATTATGCGGAAATTCAGTCAGGTTTAAGTGTTTTCTCTAAATGGTGTCTTTTATGGTTTTATACATCACAGTACATTATATGAGCTGTATACCGTTTTAGATTAAGAATATTTTACTTTTACAATCAAAGATTTCCTTTCAGCTATGACAGTAACAATAATGGTTCACTCCTTGCTTATAGTTAAGATGCTAACATCCTGTCAAAGATGCTAACCATTAATGGCCAGTAGTCAAAGATGCTAATTGCTAATTTTAGTTTAGTTAAGGTGCAAAAGGAAGCTTGGCTAACGTGTTAATTTCTGATGGCTAACGGTGTCTAACAGCAGCTAGCTAGGTCAACTATCGGGCTGTCATTCCAGGTCAGATGTACCTTTTCCCACATAATCCGCCTGCCGCTCGCTGCGAACGCTACTCTTCACACTGCGGGCGTGGAAATCTGGAACATCGTCTTCAAAGTTCTCGCGCGCAAACGCTCCGAGATCCATCCCGAACGGATCACCTCCAAAATCGCCACCACCGCTCTTGGTGCTGGTGAGAAGGCTACCGCCTCCCTTGGTGCTGGTCATTTTGGTGAACGACGAAGAGAAAGAGGTACCGGTGCCATCGCCAAACTTGCTGTTGAGGAGACTGTCTGTTCTGCCACCGCCTGTGGTTTTGGTGAAAGATGAAGAGGAGGAGGAGGAGGAGGACTCGCTCATCCCACCGGCTTTCTGTGCATCACAACCGGGTCCAGTCATCGTTTCCTCTATGTGCTCCACTGGCCCATCTTTGGTATGTGTTGTCGTTTTTCTCAGCACCTTGGTGCAGCTCAACGTCTGCGTGGTCACCCGACCGGTAGCGTCAAAATCTCCACCCCCAAGGCCCCCCAGACCGCCGCCTAGTCCACCCATCCCTTCAAAGAAATCCATGCTGCCTTTTCCCACTTCGCCGCCACTCATCTCAGTGATCCCTTTCTTTGATGCATCCTTCGACCCTGTGACTGTCCATGAACTCGAAGAAGACGAAGTCCCGGACGTTGCCGGCACAAACTTCGTAGTACCTGAGGCCTTGCCGACCGAGGCCGCGGACGAAGCGCTGGACCCTTCTGCCTCCAGGACAAGCTGCATGGTCTGCACGTCCGGGAAGAATTGCTGCCTCTGCTCGCTGCTAATCAGAGACTTGTATTTGCTGTCGACCACAACATCTTTCAGGGGGCGGCTCTTCAGGAGATGCAGTGGGCCAACCGTCTCCACAGACTGGACGCTTTGGGCCTCCAGCTGGTCGATCTGCTTCTCCAGGGTTACGTACGACTCCTTGTCCACAGAGAACTCTGTGTATATTTTACAGGAGCCCTTGCAGGACCGTAGCTTGATGTCAATGTCGACCTGGAAGAAGGTTGGAGGAAAAGCAGATATTGAGTGATAGAGGGTGAAGGAGAGATGTCATCATTTCCAACACCTCCATCCCGACAAGTGATATTAGACTTCATGCTGATCCTGATCTCAATCTCGCGTCCTTACCTCTAATCTCTGCATCTCAATGACTTGGTCTCTAACTCTGGCCTTCAGAGCGTTGAGGATCCTTAGCTGGCGGTCGATCTTGATCTTGATGTCCACGATCCTCTGGCGCAGGCTCTCAGAAACTTCGTAGTATTTATTATCGTTACCTGTCGAGAGAGTCGAGGGGAAAAGAGAGGGGGATGCTTAGCCATGAAGCCAATCAATCGATTAACCAATCAGTTGATATCATTGTGGCATCTCACCTGCAGTGTTGATGAGTTTTTCCTTGAGGTAGTCGTAGGTCTGTTTAGAGTCTTGGTCGGCTGATCGGTGTTTGGCTTTGTTCTGATCCAGCATCTTACGGATCTTCTCAATCTTTTTCAACAGGGAATGGTCTGCTTCGTCCAGCAGACCCTGGATACGACAGCCTGACGGGCACTTAGGACCCTGAGAAGGAGGTGGTGGAAGAGGAGAGGTCAGTGAAGGAGGAGGAGCTTGTGGAGGAGGAGGATGAGGAAGAGGAGGAGAGGTCAGTGAAGGAAGAGAAGGAGGTGGTGGAGGGGGAACAGAAGGAGATGTCAGTGAAGAAAGAGGAAATGCTGAAGGAGGAAGAGGAGTGGCCCTTGAAGGAGGAGGTGGTGGAGGAAGAGGAGGAAAGGACAGTGAAGGAAGAGGAGGTGGTGGAGGAAGAGGAGGAAAGGACAGAGAAGAAAGAGGAGGTAGTGGAGTAAGAGGAGGAAAGGACAGTGAAGGAATAGGGGGAGGTGGAGAAAGAGGCAAAGAAGTCAGTGAAGAAAGAGGGGAAGGTGGAGGAAGAGGAGGAACGGACAGTGAAGGAAGAGGGGGAGGTGGTGGAGGAAGAGGAAGAAAGGACAGTAAAGGACAAAAAGGTGATAAACCCAATTACTCCAAGAATCTATAGATGTACTCCTGTGTCGTCCAAAACGTGGAGGAGAATGAGGGGCAATGAGGGGCAGGTGGAGGAAGAGGAGGAACGAACAGTGAAGGACAAAGAGGTGAGGAGAATACTCACCCAGTCATCATCGGAGCAGAAGGGCCAGCTTTTCTCTGTAGTACATTCCTCAGACTTGTAGCCAGCTTCCACTGGGCGGGCCCCACGAGGGTTCACCACACTGCCTATGTCCTCAGCCTGAGAGGCAGGGGGAACAGGGGTGGGGGTGGGTTTGGGTGGAGGGGGAACAGGGGGTGGGGGTGGGGGGGGGGGTGCAGAGATTTAGCGAGTGTAAGAGTAAAGCAACAAAACATATCAGCAATAACAAACAAACAAACAACTCACAATTTCGGTGAAAACAAAATGCTGTTAGTATATTTCGTAGTCCAGAATACTATGTGAAGAAACCATTAAAACATCATTTTATTTCATGCCTATATGCCCCAGAAACCTGCATTTATACCAAAAAGGCCATTTAGAATTATATTTTATTTCAGGTCAAAAATTATTATTTAATTCCAGGGGACAATGCAGGATACCATATTAATTAAACCCAAATGTCCAAAAGTGTGCAATGAATATTAAAATGAATAATGAACATGCTTTCTGGTAATATCTAAATTAAGTATTTTATTTGGTATTAAATAAAGTATGAATAAACATTTTAAATGAAAATGACCATTAAATATATATTATAAATATGTTACGTTACTTAAGTGGATCCCAGGACAGCCAGGCAGAAGCAACGGATATCGTGATAACCAATAAATAAAGTTTAATTTAAACCTACTAAATTAAAATGATCAAAATGGAATCCTTTGACAGCCCCATTAAACCAACGCATCGTAAAAAGGTTGCATTACCCAGGTGGAGGCGAGGACAGTCAGACAGAAGCAGAAGATATGCAGTGGCTTCATCTCTCTGTCTTCTCTTTGTCCGTCCGTGTAGAATATTAATGCTCTGGTGCCTCGGACCCTCTATATGAACAACACTTGATGACAAACCACATCCAAAATCACACCCTCTTCCCACTGTAGTCGTCTTCTTTTGACCACGGCCTTGGGATCAATAGAAGTGCACTCCATGGGGAATAGGGCGCTGTTTAAGAGCTGGGACTCAGATTTAGTCACTGTTTGCCCGGAATGCTGTCACTCAGAGTTTTGCAAACGCCAGAGAGTTTCACAACTCATTGATTGGCACAGAAGTTGGGATGGATGTCATTCCCGACATCTTGTCATCCCCCTCCATTCTACCCTGCTGTTCTTTTTTCTTGCGCTTCGCAGATGTGGAGCAGAAAGTAAACAGCAGCAGTGCTGTTCTATGAAATCTCATGTTATTGTGACCTAAATAACCCAGCTGATCCTAAATCACGGCCTACGGTGATCTTAATATGCAGAGAAATGACATTTGAGACATTTGAAATACATTTAAAATTACATATAAATGTGCCCAAAAAATATATTTCCTTTACAAATGCGTTAATTATGTTTAAACATGTATCTAAGTCACTTTATTTAGTAATTCTGTTTATATATTATTTTGTAACGGAGTATATATGCTTCAGGAATAAAACCAAAACAAGTTTAGGGTTGTTGCTATAATTTATTTTACAACTCTACTCATGACTCAGCAGTCGGTGTCCATATTGATTGTTTTTAATCGACTGGTTTCCTGGTTCTAGGTCTAGGGGTGACCTTTTCACCTCCATTTGCTGATTGCTCACCCTTAAGCCAAATATGTCATCGAGTGACAGGGAGGTTTTTTTCATTTTAATCTTTATTCTTCAGGGTTATCAGTTGAGACCAGGACGGTTTGTCCTATGACAATAAATAAAACATATGACGACACTTTACAACTGTAGCACCACAATCTTGACACTAATGACAGTTTTTATACTCAACAAAAACCATTCAGCTGAGGAAACAAAATGTAAAAGACATTCCTGGTTGGTAGTACTCAGTTACTGGTCTCGGAATGGACAAGGAGTTTGCTAATAGCACGAAAATACTGTCTCTTGAGCTAGACCTACTGAAGGGAGATAATTTTTTTGTAGGGTGTGTTTGGTGAACACCACTAACCACACACACATTCAAACACACACATACGAAAACAGAGATTCTGCACATACACATGGGACATAAAATGAGGAAAGTATCTGTTAAGTGTGTTGCCCACTTCCCAACAGTGGCAGTGCCAAATTATGGACAAATGTGTTTCAACACCAGACAGGAACAGAGTGATCTGAACAACATCAATCATTAAACTCCCCTATTGCCAATTACATAGTAAATGTGGTCTTCTAACGCCACCGTGCGTCTATTTTTAAAACCTTTATCCTCACCTTAGCGGAACTGAAGTAGCCCAACGTAGATTCATATACGAACTGTTTTTGTTGTGGCACAATATGTACCTTGAACTTTCGAAGTGAGTTTCTCAGTGTATTCATATAGCATATATATATATATATTTTAACGATGTCTAATTTCTTTAATTTATCTCGTGTCGTGTACATTTCTAGTCTACAGCGGCTGACACATTGTTATAGCTCGAAAACTCGAGCGTTTTTTTGCTTTGGGTCACGATTTGCTCTCCGGGACGGCACGTCCCACAAAACCCACAGTACTTGCCCCAGGCATCGGTTTGGCTACTCACATTACACTTCTTCAGCTAAGGAGGAGACTGTTCGGATAGGATGTGCGTCGGGGTTTTGGGGAGATACGGCGACCTCAGGTAAGACATTTACAGTACCTAGCTAGCAAACAAAAAAGTTACCATAACGAACGTTATACCTATATGACCCATCCCGGCGTTTACTAGTGATGGGTGCTGGCGAAACAGGCATCAAAACGCTCCGAAACTACTTTTGCGAAACTGCGGTGCCGAAACATAGTGTCTAAGCTTGTTTCAATGTGTCCAAGTCACTATATCTAAGTAAACGAAGTGTGGGTAGTGGCATACTGGCCACATATACCACGGCAAAGCGCTGTTTTTCCTCCTTGTATCTCACGTGTCCTCCAGTCCCTCAGCTGGTTTACGGTGGCAAACTAGACTACCTGGTGTTTGACTACCTCAGCGAGATCACCATGTCCCTGCTCACCGCTGCCAAGACGAAGATGCCCGTGAGTTATCAATCATCATGCAACACGCTATCGATGACTAATCATATGTGCCATCAAATATCAAATTATTGTTTGTCTTGTCAGTGTTTGTGAGTCTGCTTATTAGCATTCATGTCCATGTCACAGGTCAACAAAGAAACCTGCGAGTCCGCTGTCAGTCAGTACTTTACAAATGATCAATGTTTGTCGTGACAAACGTCAAATCAGGACATGACGTTTTCTGTTTGTCTTTCAGAATATGGGATACGCCCCAGACTTCGTCCAAGTGGCTGTAGCTCCATATATCAACGACATACATAGGAAAGGTCAGATATTGGATATACAGTACTGACATGAGCAAAGGTCATCAAACCCCATGCAGTATTTTCATTTTCCAGCCTAAAAAGGTCAATGAATAACTGATCTACGTCTAAATATTTTTGAATCCAGTTTCCCTTAACCCTCCTTTATGGATTTTAAGACCTAAAGTCAGTTTAACTGGTCGTGTAGCCCTTAATCATAGAAATAAGTGTAATTAAAGATGTTACTCTTAAATGCCAAAAGGAATCGCTTCTAAACGCTGATTGTCTTCTGTGTGACTGCGTCTCTGTCTCCAATCGTTGTGTGTGTGTGTGTGTGTGTGTGTGTGTGTGTGTGTGTGTGTCGTCGTGCATCCGTGTACATCCAGGCATCCGTGTGGTCAGTAACGCCGGTGGCGTCAACCCACTGGCATGTGCCGCGGCCATACAGGAAGTAGTCAAGAAGGCGGGACTCGACCTTAGGGTTGCTGTGGTGACGGGCGACGACCTCATGTCTCAGGTAAATGCCCCTGTGCTTGTCAAATGAGTGTTGTCAGTGTGGCGCCTCGCTGAGATCTCCTCTCCTCTCCAGAAAGACAGTCTGTCAGAGCTGAGGTCGGCTGATGGGCAGAGCAGAGCAAAGCTACCTAAAACTGTCCACAGTATGAATGCCTACCTGGGGTAAGTCTCTCTCTCTCTGTCTCTCTCTCGCCCTCTGTCTTTCTCTCTGCCTTGCTTATGTGTTCCTCTATTTCTTCCCCCTCTCTCCTCCCTTTTCTCCCTCCCTCCCATCTCCTCTGTCCACAGTGCCGTACCTATCCAGAGGTGTTTGGACCTGGGTGCTGACATCGTGGTGACGGGGAGATGTGTAGATAGTGCTGTCACTCTGGGACCTCTTATGCATTCTGTAGGTTTGTGTGTGTTATTCTCTATGTGTTTACCCAGAAAGCTCTGTGTTTGCTCAGACAGATCTGATTCAGAGAGTCAGGAACAGTTCACATACCAGGCCCTGATTCAGAGAGTCAGGAACAGTTCACATACCAGGCCCTGATTCAGAGAGTCAGGAACAGTTCACATACCAGGCCCTGATTCAGAGAGTCAGGAACAGTTCACATACCAGGCCCTGATTCAGAAAGTCAGGAACAGTTCACATACCAGGCCCTGATTCAGAGAGTCAGGAACAGTTCACATACCAGGCCCTGATTCAGAGAGTCAGGAACAGTTCACATACCAGGCCCTGATTCAGAGAGTCAGGAACAGTTCACATACCAGGCCCTGATTCAGAGAGTCAGGAACTGTTCACATACCAGGCCCTGATTCAGAGAGTCAGGAACAGTTCACATACCAAGCCCTGATTCAGAGAGTCAGGAACAGTTCACATACCAGGCCCTGATTCAGAGCGTCAGGAACAGTTCACATACCAGGCCCTGATTCAGAGAGTCAGGAACAGTTCACATACCAGGCCCTGATACAGAGAGTCAGGAACAGTTCACATACCAGGCCCTGATTCAGAGAGTCAGGAACAGTTCACATACCAGGCCCTGTGTGTGTGTGCGCGCGTGTGTGTGCATGCGCGAGAGATGTTTCTAAAGTGTTTTTCTTTTCTAACAGTTTGGGTGGAACCAGGACAATTATGACCTTTTGGCAGCTGGAAGGTACACACAAACACACAGGTTCCAGTATGAGTGTGCACACATGTTCTCTTCGAATTATCGTTAAGAATAAAAATAGTTGGAGAAACATAAATCTTTGATGTAAGTCTGTCGTGTTGCTCCAGCCTCGCAGGTCATCTAATAGAATGTGGGGCCCAGTCAACTGGAGGAATACATACTGACTGGGACGCTGTTCCAGACTGGTGAGGATGCAGCACACACACACACACTTCCCATGATGCTCCACCTCAGGGATAATCCGTCATGGTCCTGGAGGGTGTGGTTTGTTTATTTGACAATCCTAGACGACTGGGGTTGCTGAGTTACTCAGTCACTGACCTGACCAGTCAGGGTGGTCCCATGTGGAGAGAAGAACAGGCTGTGGCGGCGTCTCTCCAGGAACAACTTAAAACTAGCAAAGACTCTCATCAGAGACCGGCGCTGTCGGTGCTTTTCCCATGTTCACCCGGGCAATAGGAACAGACTGTCTGAATACAATGGCAACGTCTGGCCAGGGTTCCGCTGACCAGGGTTCCGCTGACCAGGGTTCCGCTGACCAGGGTTCTGTTGCTGACTATGTCTACGTCTCTCTCTTTTCTATCCTTCCCTCGTAGGGATAACATGGGTTTCCCGGTGGTTGCATGTTCTGCCGACGGTTCCTTTGTGTTGTCTAAACCCCCCCAGACAGGCGGACTGGTGTCATTTGGAACCGTTGCCGAGCAACTGGTGTACGAGGTTGGCGACCCTCAGAAGTACCTGCTCCCCGATGTCTCCTGTGATTTTTCTCAGGTCAACATCACTGAAGTTCCAGGTACACACACACACACACACACACACACACACACACACACACACACGTAACTCTGGTGTGTAGATGAGCCAACATGTGAACATGACCAGTCATTGAAGTGTTCCTTATATTGAACTCCAGTCAGTCCAAACCCAAATCTGATCACCAGGGCCCAGTTTTTCAAAAGCAATCTTGAATTGGATAGAATTAAGAAATCGAATGAGTGGAACAGGTGTCACCCATTTTCAATTCGATGATCTGTACATTATTCATATTATCAGTTCTTATTTAGAAATCTGATTAGATATCCTTTGATAAACTGGGTGAGGGTGAGGGTGACAGGGTTAGGTTAGGGTGAAGGTGGGTGACAGGGTTAGGTTAGGGTGAAGGTGGGTGACAGGGTTAGGTTAGGGTGAAGGTGGGTGACAGGGTTAGGTTAGGGTGAAGGTGGGTGACAGGGTTAGGTTAGGGTGAGGGTGAGGGGGGTTAGGTGAGGGTGAGGGAGAGGGTGATGGGGGTTAGGTTAGGGTGAAGGTGGGTGACAGGGTTAGGTTAGGGTGAAGGTGGGTGACAGGGTTAGGTTAGGGTGAGGGTGAGGGGGGTTAGGTTAGGGTGAGGGAGAGGGTGATGGGGGTTAGGTTAGGGCGAGGGTGTTGGGGGTTAGGGTGAGGGAGAGGGGGGTTAGGTTAGGGTGAGGGAGAGGGTGATGGGGGTTAGGTTAGGGTGAGGGAGAGGGTGACAGGGTTAGGTTAGGGTGAAGGTGGGTGACAGGGTTAGGTTAGGGTGAGGGTGAGGGTGAGGGGGGTTAGGTTAGGGTGAGGGAGAGGGTGATGGGGGTTAGGTTAGGGCGAGGGTGTTGGGGGTTAGGGTGAGGGAGAGGGGGGTTAGGTTAGGGTGAGGGAGAGGGTGATGGGGGTTAGGTTAGGGTGAGGGAGAGGGTGACAGGGTTAGGTTAGGGTGAAGGTGGGTGACAGGGTTAGGTTAGGGTGAAGGTGGGTGACAGGGTTAGGTTAGGGTGAAGGTGGGTGACAGGGTTAGGTTAGGGTGAAGGTGGGTGACAGGGTTAGGTTAGGGTGAGAGAAATAAATAAAACCTCAGACATGTAGAATCTCTGTGCCTTTCTCTCTGTCTGTCTGTCTGAAGTGTCCTTGCTGTTTTGTTGTCTTCAGGTGTGGAGGGGGGGGGCGGTCAAAGTGACGGGGGCCAGAGGCTTCGCTCCATCCAGTGATTACAAGGTGCAGCACCCCATTGCATCGTGGGTGGTTGGGCTCCACCGAAATGTGGAAAAAGTCAGCCAACGTGCCCTTGAGCCAAGTACATGAAGAGTAACTGTTCCTGTCAGCGACTCCTAGAGCCACACACGGACTGCTCCAAGGCTTGTGAAGCCCCTCCGTTCCAATGAAGTGCAGTCTAACAACGCTACTGTGTGTGTGTGTGTGTGTGTGTATGTGTGTCTAGGTGTGTGCTACCTACATGGATGGGTACAGAGCTACAGCAGTGTGTCCTGTAGGGGGCCCCAGAGCCACAGACAAGGCCCGGCGCACCGCTGACAGCATCATCAAACGGTAAGCGTCCGGTCCAGTCCCAGGCAGTTTGGGCCTCATGAAGTTCTTTTGAAGTCCTGCACTCCAGCTGGCCCGTCTGACAACTGCCAAGAGACTCTCTGTAGTTTAAATTAGAAAAGGCCAGCTCGTAGGGTGTTGAGTCCCCCTGGGGCGGCAAGTAGAAACATTTTGACCTGATCTTGAGCCGGGCCCTGTCACTATAAATGCTCCCGCTGTAAAAACACAGGAAGAATATTGTTGTTATTAGTGTATAGTGCAATAGACATCCTGTCCCTGTGTGTCCTGGTCAGGACGAGACGTATCTTCACTCAGCAGCATCTGGAGGACTTCACTTCTGTCAACATCCAGGTGTTGGGTGCTGAGGACACCTACGGACCTCACAGGAGAAACCTGGTGTGTTACCCTTCTCTCTCTCTCTGTGTGTGTGTGTGTGTGTGTGTGTGTGTGTGTGTAGAGGTCAGGGGTTGATCTATCCAACTGTTTCCTTTGTCTTTGCGTGAAGACTGAGACTCTGTCCACAGCCTGTGTGGTAGAGCCCCAATGACTACAATAACCCCTCTGTTCTTTAGTCTCTCCCTCTCTCTCGCTTTCCTTCTCTCCCTCTTGCTTTCTCTCTGCTTTCTCTGACGATCACTCTCTCTCTGTCTCTCTGCTTCATACGCTTGTGGGTTGCATCCCGACACAGGGCCACTAGTGGGGTGAAGGAGGCTGTAGGGTGGCATTTGTTAGCCCCCCCATCTGTATCTATGTGGGTCAGGGGTAGTAGTAAGCCTGTTTCATGCTTCTTTATGCACTGGGGTGCCCGCTGGCAACAAACTCATTCAACCTTCCAATACAATTTAAAGGGCTAATTTGACATGGGGGAGATGTATTTAGATTGCCAAAGCAACTGAAAACAAAATATATATACAGCTCCGGGGGAAAAAATTACAAGACCACCTTTTTCTTTCCTTTCCAAAAAAGTTGAAAAGGGAAATTTTGAGTGAGGGACAGTAGGGTTCAATTTGCAGTGGTCTCTTAATTTTAACCCTTCTGCTCCTCACTCAAAACCTCCCTTTTCAACTTTTTTGGACAGGAAAGAAAAAGGCGGTCTCTTGATTGTTTCCAGAGCTGTATATTTAAGTAACACAAGTGAAAACTAAACATCCACATGGGGAAGCCCCCAAACGCATTGCAGGTCACAGGCCTTTGTCAACCTGGAAGCCACAGCATGTTGCTGTTATTAATACTGGCCATGCAACAGCCGCTTGGTAAAGGCTTTTCTACGGCTTTTATGACCTGATGCAGCTGCCACTTCGCTTTTCCTTCCTAGGTATGTCTCCGATTCTGACGAGCGCCTCTCTCTGACCCTGAGGCCAAAGCAACACTTGTTCTTTCTTGTGTCATGAGACGCAATCGGGCTTTGGCTGCAGTCTTAAAACTGTGACCTAAAGTTGCGCAGAATTCCCATTATGCAAAGTCAAGGTTCCTCTTTCAAGGTCAGATGTTTTATCAGCGTCCCGAAATATCTGGAGAGCGTTGTTTTTGTGTCCATTGTGTTTTGTGCCCCATTTGTTTGGCGAAATGTTATGGCAACAGGTCACAAATCTTGCGGCTTTTTTGCACATATGGTATTCTTCAGGGAATAGGTATTCAAATGTTTTGTGTTTTTGTGTCTTCGGAGGGTAAAATAAATTTTTCAGGAGCTGAGGAAGAGAAGTACAGTCTGTCTGTGGACGAGAGTGTAGCAAGGCCGTTATCATACCGTCTCTACGTAGTCAAGGTTGTTTTTATTTCGGGTCAGTAATGGGGGTCAGATACTCTGCCACTGTCTACCCCTTTGGCTGATTCTTTTCATTGTGTCAAAGAGTTTGTGTTCTTATTCATTGGTAGGAGCTTTCTCTCCTGGGGCTCTGCGGGGTCTGTTTGGGCCCCAAAACCAGCTGGCTTAGTGGGGTCTTCTCTAGGCTCGTCTCTCTGTAGATGGCTTTGTCATGGAAGGTTTGAGAGTTGCTTTCCTTTAGGCTGTTGTGGCATTTTCTGAATGATTGTTTGTGGTTATAGTACTAATTAAGCTCTGCATGAAAAATTCAGCCTGCAGAGTCTAAATATGTTTATTTGATTTTGTGAATACTGCTATCCACCCCCTCCCCTCCCTCCCCCCTCCAGTCTCCCAGAGAGGTGGTGTTATGGATGGCTGTGTGTCATAAACAGAAGAAAGCTCTGGAGGTCTTCGCCAGGGAGATAGCGCCTGCAGGAACGGGCATGGGTAGCAGCGAGCACACAGCACACACACCAACACAAACACAGCACACACACCAACACAAACACAGCACACACACACACACACACCCCCACACCGACACAAACACACCGACACAAACACAGCGCACACACACACACACACACACACAAGCACAGCACACACACAAGCACAATGTTCAGTTTACACTCGAACAGAACATTTTGAAACAGTTCAGTTGGAGGTCACAGGCTGTGTTTGCGTGTGCGCGCGCACACACACACACTGCGGTCCCTGAGATCCTCGGTTGAACTTGTGAATCAGCTAATGCAGAAACACATTTCCTGCTGACGAGGTTACAGTAACAGTGTGGTGCAACGGAGACGTTCCAAACGGCACACTACAAAGTGCACTAGTGTTTGTGACAGTTCTTCCTATGGGCCGGGTCGAATGGAGTGCACTAGGGAGGGGGGGGGGGGCTTGGGCCTGGGCCGAGACCAGGGTGGCTTTCCCTAATATTCACAAGCATTTGAGCAGCCACGGAGTGTGTGTTTTGTCCTGACCCCTTGTTAACCGTCTCCCTCTCTGTCTGTCTCCTCTCTCCCTCTCTCTCTCCTCCCACTCCTCCCTCTCTCTCCTCCCTCCCTCTCCTCCCTCCCTCTCCTCCCTCTCTCTCTCTCCTCCCTCCCTCTCCTCCCTCTCCTCCCTCCCTCTCCTCCCTCCCTCTCTCTCCTCCCTCTCTCTCCTCCCTCTCTCTCTCTCCTCCCTCTCTCTCTTCTAGCTCCGGGACTCATGGGGATAGTTGGAGGTCGACCGAGGGTGTAGGTATTGTGGTGCTGTTACACCTCCCACAGCTCGTGTTCTGATGAGACATTTGCAGGGTTGTGTGTGTCTCTGTGTGTGTGTGTGTGTCTCTGTGTGTGTGTGTGTCTCTGTGTGTGTGTGTGTGTGTCTCTGTGTGTGTGTGTGTGTCTCTGTGTGTGTGTGTGTGTGTCTCTGTGTGTGTGTGTGTCTCTGTGTGTGTGTATGTCTCTGTGTGTGTGTGTGTGTCTCTGTGTGTGTGTGTGTGTCTCTGTGTGTGTGTGTCGGTCGGTGTGTGTGTGTGTGTGTGTCTGTGTGTGGGGGTGTGTGTTTGGGTCTGTGTGTGTGTCTGTGTGTGGGGGTGTGTGTTTGGGTCTGTGTGTGTGTGTGTGTGTGTCTGTGTGTGTGTCTCTGTGTGTGTGTGTGTGTGTGGGTCTGTGTGTGCGTGGGTCTGTGTGTGCGTGGGTCTGTGTGTGCGTGGGTCTGTGTGTGCGTGGGTCTGTGTGTGTGTGGGTCTGTGTGCGTGGGTCTGTGTGTGTGTGCGTGGGTCTGTGTGTGTGTGCGTGGGTCTGTGTGTGTGTGCGTGTGTCTGTCTGTGTGTGTGTGTGTGTGTGTGTGTGTATTTGGACAGTGACTCAATTTTAAATAAAACTTTAAGAGGTTAAAGGGTAGTAGACTGTCAGCTTTGAATGGAGGATATTTGCATCAATAAAATGTTAACTGTGTACTAATTTTAACCCCCGTTATATAAATAGTGCCCCATTTTAGTGGACCAAAAGTGACTGGACTGTTGGCATCCTGGCCAGATGTGTGTCACTGCGTGGCTACGTTTCATTGCATACAGTCAGGGAACAGGACTAGACCAGTTCAAAGAGTTGCATTTGGAGCCTCTTTCTCTCTCTCAACATGCAGAGCAAAGAACTGTCAGGGCCAGTAAATCAGGTCCCTGTGAGGCTGAAAAATCTGTACGAATCGATCAGAGACCCTGTCAAAACATCAGGTGTGTCAAAACATCAGGTGTGTCAAAAACTGTTTAGTTGTTTTTTAGAAGCGTTTTTTTAGAAACCCAATAAGGCACACTGCCCGGGGCTGTTTTTCTACACAGTCTTGATTTGTGTCATTTCTTTCCAGCTCCCCGGTTCTGAAACCTTTCTTCTTCATGCATCCTAAATCCCAGATGAAGGTAAATTCATCATCCCGATAAGAGCATATTAATAGGTTAGGTTGATTTATGGCTCACACGTCATATTCACTGTGTGTTTTCGTAGTTCAACGCAGACTGACTGATCTATTAATTTGTCCACTGATTGTTTCGTTGATCGACGATATTTGCCGCAGGTGGAAATGTACATGGATGGAGGACATGTCGAGACGCACACGGAGGTGGAGTTAGCATCAACCGAGGCTCCGTCACCGAGTGTGGAGAAAGCTGGGCCGGTCACAGGTGTGCCATTACCCAGGCTGCTGTTCCGTTCCCTTTTCACTTAAGAGAACATGAACGAAACGTGCCATATTGAACGAACCGGTTCCGGGAGGAGGAGGGGCTTTGGGCAACACTGTCCACATGGCCACTGTCTAAGCTCGCGTGAAATTCTTCCCCCCTTTAAAATCATTTCAGCCAAGCCTGATTGCAAGCAGTTGAGACACAGTGAAAAGAGCTGAACGTATAAAGAAAACTGGTTATCGCTCTCGTGCAGATTATGATAATAACGTAATGATGTTCGTGGTCGTCAGTCGACTCTGTAACGCTCCAAAGTGTCTAGAAATTCAGACTGGCGATGACGGCTCCGCTAGCTATTCAACCTGTCTGTCGTAATGAGAGTTAGCGTGCTAATAGTACACTGCACACAAACCTGAAGAGTTTTCAGAGTGGTATTCAGTAGGTGGATGTTCAAATAACATGACAAGCTAATGAGAAGATGGTAGAGGTACATGAGTTGAAAACAACGTTAAACCGAGCAGAAGGTCATTTAGAAAAGGCTCCAACAGCATATTCCGAGTTGATTTTACGTTCGTACCCAAAGGAAGCAAGAAATAGAAATTGAGAAAAGGCACCAGTCTCCAAGAAAGGCAGAACTAATCAATTAAAAGGCAGAGCTAATCGATTACCTACCCCTCTGCAGATAAGATCACTGTCTCATTAATGAATGAATGAAGAGGCAGAGCTAATCGATTACTTATCCTTTACATTGATCATCATAAACAGAGTCTGAAGCTGTTCTGAGACCCCAGAAATCCCTCTCTCTTTCCCACCCCCCCCCCTAACTCTCCATCTCTCCCCCTCTCCAGATCTCCCTAGTGGTCCCCATACCTTCAGGCTGGAAGATTTGGCCTACACCCGGAGTGGAGACAAGGGAGACTCTTCTAACATTGGTAAGACTCACTGTACAAACACTGTATACAACAATAACAACATTGACTCGCTGTACAAACACTGTATACAACAATAACAACATTGACTCGCTGTACAAACACTGTATACAACAATAACAACATTGACTCACTGTACAAACACTGTATACAACAATAACAACATTGACTTGCTGTACAAACACTGTATACAACAATAACAACATTGACTCGCTGTACAAACACTGTATACAACAATAACAACATTGACTCACTGTACAAACACTGTATACAACAATAACAACATTGACTCGCTGTACAAACACTGTATACAACAATAACAACATTGACTCGCTGTACAAACACTGTATACAACAATAACAACATTGACTCGCTGTACAAACACTGTATACAACAATAACAACATTGACTCGCTGTACAAACACTGTATACAACAATAACACATTGACTCGCTGTACAAACACTGTATACAACAATAACACATTGACTCGCTGTACAAACACTGTATACAACAATAACAACATTGACTCGCTGTACAAACACTGTATACAACAATAACAACATTGACTCGCTGTACAAACACTGTATACAACAATAACACATTGACTCGCTGTACAAACACTGTATACAACAATAACACATTGACTTGCTGTACAAACACTGTATACAACAATAACAACATTGACTCGCTGTACAAACACTGTATACAACAATAACACATTGACTCGCTGTACAAACACTGTATACAACAATAACACATTGACTCGCTGTACAAACACTGTATACAACAATAACACATTGACTCGCTGTACAAACACTGTATACAACAATAACACATTGACTCGCTGTACAAACACTGTATACAACAATAACACATTGACTCGCTGTACAAACACTGTATACAACAATAACAACATTGACTTGCTGTACAAACACTGTATACAACAATAACAACATTGACTTGCTGTACAAACACTGCATACAACAAGACTTCCTCTCTCCTCTGTCAGGTGTGATAGCACGCCACCCTCTTTACTTCCCCTATCTGAAGGAACACCTGACCGAGGTCGTGGTGGAGGGCTACTTCTCCCACCTCATACAGGCAGACACGCAGAATGCTGTAACACGGTATGTGTGTGTGTGTTCACCTTTCACTAGCCTTGGTCTCCTTGGTCTATAAAAGGGCAGGACAGGCACCCTATCCAACCAGTGCTCTAACTGGGGCTCAGTGGGCCAGTGGTGCTGCATTCTCCTTCCGGGTCGTCATTGTACATCCAAATTAGTTTTGACTCCCCACGTTTCCTCCAGCTATGAGTTGCCAGGGATTCACGCTCTCAACTTTGTCCTGCGACGTTCTCTCGGAGGAGGAGGGGTGGCTTCAATGCGCAGTGACCCTCAGGTACACGCACACACACACACACACACACACACCTCTTCCTGAACCTCTTTCTTTCTCCCCTGACCTCCGTCTCTCTTGACCTCCCCTCTGATGACATATTATCCCTGCCAGACTCACTTTACTTTCACCTTTGACCCCGCATTTCCCCTTCTATTAGGATTGGAATGCAGCCCCTCTCTGTGTTTCTCCTGCCCTCCATTCCCACCTCCCTCCATCCCCCTCTCCCTCCACCCCTCCACCCACCTTTTAGCGTTCCATTCATTCCTCCTCTCTCACGCCTCAGACTGTGGCGACAGCAGTCCTGTAAAGGTCTTTATTGGCCCACTGGATCTCAGAGGAACATCAAAGGATCACACACACGCGTACACACACCATTTAGAGTGTGTGGTAATCAACTATGTGAATTCCTAATGATGTTTACCTCATCCTTTAACATTAACACTTGATACAGCCTGGTAGGTTTGTGTTTCAACTGAGACATCTTTATCCTTCCCTCCCCCATATTCATCCTTCCCTCCCCCATCTTTATCCTTCCCTCCCCCATCTCCCCCTTCCCTCCACCCTCTCCCCCTTCCCTCCACCTCTCCCCCTTCCCTCCACCCTCTCCTCCTTCCCTCCACCCTCTCCTCCTTCCCTCCACCCTCTCCCCCTTCCCTCCACCCTCTCCTCCTTCCCTCCACCCTCTCCTCCTTCCCTCCACCCTCTCCTCCTTCCCTCCACCCTCTCCCCCTTCCCTCCACCCTCTCCCCCTTCCCTCCACCCTCTCCTCCTTCCCTCCACCCTCTCCTCCTTCCCTCCACCCTCTCCTCCTTACCTCCACCCTCTCCTCCTTCCCTCCACCCTCTCCTCCTTCCCTCCACCCTCTCCTCCTTCCCTCCACCCTCTCCTCCTTCCCTCCACCCTCTCCTCCTTCCCTCCACCCTCTCCTCCTTCCCTCCTCCATCTCCTCCTTCCCTCTAGGGCAAAGCATACGGTCAGATGCTGCTGGACCTGAAGTTGTCTGGGTTGCCAGACCTCAAGTCTCTGGTCGGCTGAGATGAAGAGGAGCTATGGATCACTAACAGATGTAATCATTAATGTTAACACGATCAAGTGGCTCCCTATTCCCGAGGCAGTGCCCTCCCTCTGACCAGGACTCTAAGCAGTCTAGCTGCTTATTGAAGGGGATAGGGTTTAGTTTGGGAGCTGAAACATGATGCAGTCCTGCGTATCTCTGTGGAGATAATTATCTGGGTCCGCTTGTCATTGGGACCCTATTCCCTAAATAGGGCACTACTTTTGACACAAGGCCACATAGGTAATAGGGCTCCACTTGGTGTCTGGGTTTTATCCGTTTCTAGAGTTGGTTTTCTGTGTCATGACATTATGTGCCTCACTGTTCCGAAGTTGGCAACTAACATGAGTTCACTGGGAAATGTACAAATAAATAATCATCGTACCATTGGGTTTAGTGTGACGTCAGTTTTCATGTGATTGCGCTTTCTTTGTTAAAAATACCTTTGCTCTATTTCATTGTCAAGCTCAATCACTATGAACATCTCATGTTTTTCCCTCCCACATACACAAAAGACATGAAAAAGTTAACAAACAAGATAATAAACAAGGTATAAAAAAAGTGTGGTTTGGAAACCCAGGAGAGCTTGGCCAATTAAATGCGCTAAAACATTTGACCAATTAATTGCACTAATTTGTAGCTCTGAAAAAGAGGGGTTGGTTAATTAATGTGTTCAGTTTCAAAGTTGAAACAAAACCCATTCTTCCTGTTCCAAAACTGGTCCTGGCCACAACAAGCCAAGAAGAAACAGTGGCTGCCATCACCGGTCTGCGCCCCAAAACAGCAACCTATTCCCTTGGTAGTACACTGCTTTTAACCACAGCCCTGTGGGCCTTGTAGGGAATAGGATGCAATTCAGGATGTGACCTATGTCTTCACTACCATGGCAACCACTATGCCACAACAAGCCAGCCTTAACAAGCTTTGGGAGTTTGTTAAGAACAAGACGCCATCTTGTTTTTTTCTGGTGGGTTTATTCATACACACACAATCTGATGCACTCAACTGGTTTGCTGATGACTTATTTTCTGTTTTGAAAAGTGACTTTTAGTTTTGTAGAATGGGAGTTAACATTTGACCGTTGACTGTTTTATGAGGCTGCTTTCTGTGTGTGTGCTCGTGTGTGTGTGTCTGACAGACACTTTAGCACAATGATCAGCTTGTCAACCATATCCAGTCCCCTTGTAGCAGATTTCACAGTAAACCTTTGCCTCTGTGGGTGTGTCTGTCGTAAAGCCCTGGAACGTATTACCTCTCTCCAGTCTTTTGACACAGGAAGTCATCAGCCAAAAGGTTTTCCTGTCAACAGGAGTGACATGTTACAGGGAAGGCCAGTCGCAGGAGGCTGTGAAAGAGGAGAGGGAAAGTGTGTCAGCCGTAGAGGCAAAGTGTGTAACTACAAATAGGACACACATGGTTCCCAACTGCTGTAGCAGCAGAGTCAGGTTAGAGTCAGACATCAGGGCTGGATTAACATTAATGTTAGTTTGTTTAAGGTTAGGTTTGGGATTAGTAAAACTTGGATTCTTTGAAGGGGTAATCAACTTTGGTGTCCCCATTTAAATTGCTAAGTAAGTGTGTGTGTGGGTGTGTTTGGGGGGGGGGGGGGGGTGTGTGTGTGTGTGTGTGTGTGTGTGTGTGTGTGTGTGTGTGTGCGTGCGTGTGTGTGTGTGGTCTAGCAGACAGGAATGATGATGGATGTGGAGACATTTATCTTCCTTTATCTCCTCTGACATCTCTGCTGCTGTGTGTGTGTCTGTGTGCGTGTCTGTGTGTGAGCAACCTAATCTCACAGATTTTATTCTATTTCTAAGCTTATTGGCCAAACTAAACAATATTTTAGACCTATTTTGGACATTTGTTTGTGTGTTAATATGTTTTCAAGTAAGCAGTGCAGGCATTAAAAGGACTGTATGTAGATTTATATAGATTTACAGCTCTTGTTTTTCCTTTCCAAAAAAGTTGAAAAGGAATGTTTTGAGTGAGGAACAAAAGTGTTCAATTTGCTGTGGTCTCTTAATATTAACCCTTCTGTTCCTCTTTTCCTCTGTTAATTTTAACCCTTCTGTTCCTCACTCAAAACTTTTATATAGTTTTAACAGGTTGAGGTTTGGGACAGTTTTGACTGGTTGAGGTTTTGGACAGTTTTGGCAGGTTGAGGTTTGGGACAGTTTTGACTGGTTGAGGTTTTGGACAGTTTTGGCAGGTTGAGGTTTGGGACAGTTTTGGCAGGTTGAGGTTTGGGACAGTTTTGGCAGGTTGAGGTTTGGGACAGGTTATGCTGGTCACAAGCAGCGGGGGGGCCTGTGGAGGTAACTGACATCCCTTTTTGCTCCGTAGCTCTTGACACTGGGTCGAAGGTCATGCGGGGCAGTCTTGGAGGCTTTCATTGGTCGGTCTGTCTGTGTGGAGGACACAAATGACTACTAACGCTGGCGTGTACATTATCCGTGTGCTTGTGCGTGTGTACGGTCGTGTGTGTAGCCATGAATAATAATAAAGAGCATTGGGTGGTGAGAGAACAAATAGGAACTACTGGTCATCTATTCATCCTTCCATCATTCAGCCTTCTTTATCCCTCTACCATTCTAGCCTGTTTTCATCCCTTTATCATCCTCTCCTTTATCACAGCATCCCTCACGTTAAGCGCACACACGCGCACACACAAAAGCAAGCGCGCACACTGTCACAAACAAAAGCACGCAAGCATTCACACACACACACACAGCCATGGTTTGAAAGGTTTCCCATGCTGTCTCTACAACATGATTGATGTTGACAACAGGGGATCATACAAACAGGCACCAAAAGACATAGAAAATCACTGAGGCCTCATGAAAGCTGGGTAAGCCTTCGTCTTGCCAGGTCTTAGGTCGCTCTTTGGCTTTCGGTAGCTGCCACTCTGCAACTCAACAATAACACGGCAGAGTTAACACAGCCAGCTCAATTCAGATTTTGTTTTCTTCACACAAATGTTGCATTTTGTGACCAATCAGATCTTTTGTCTACAACTGGTCTGTTTGTGTAAACGTGGCTTTCAGTCAATAGTAGAAGGGTTCCCAGACCTGAATTAAGCCTAGTCCTGGACTTAAATTACCTGAATAAAGCCTGGTCCTGGACTAAAATGACCTGAATTAAGCCTAGTCCTGGACTTAAATTACCTGAATAAAGCCTGGTGCTGGACTTAAATGACCTGAATTAAGCCTGGTCCTGGACTAAAATGACCTGAATCAAGCTTAGTTCTGGATAAAAATGCTCTTTCTTTTGATATTCACCAATTGATTGGTCAGTGGGTTGAATAAATCTGATTATGTTTGAACTTCTGACAAATCAGTTAATCAGAAAAAGTTCTGATGTGGTTTGTCAATAGAACAATCAGGTAGGGGGAAAATCGGACTTGGCGTCCCTTTGTAAATGGAGATCCTCCAAGAGTAGGTATCTGGGAAACCAACCTTTGTAGTTAAATCAGGCCCAGCCACTAGTCGTGTATCCCACAGCTACTAATGAGGCCTTCCAATCTGTGTATCATCCCACAACTACAAATGAAACACTCCAATCTGTGTATCATCCCCCAACTACTAATGAGGCGCTCCATTCTGTGTATCATCCCACAACTACTAATGGGGCGCTCCAATCTGTGTATCATCCCCCAACTACTAATGAGGCGCTCCATTCTGTGTATCATCCCACAACTACTAATGAGGCGCTCCATTCTGTGTATCATCCCACAACTACTAATGAGGCGCTCCAATCTGTGTATCATCCCCCAACTACAAATGAAACGCTCCAGTTTGTGTATCATCCCACAACTACAAATGAAACGCTCCAGTTTGTGTATCATCCCACAACTACAAATGAAACACTCCAATCTCTGTATCATCCCGCAACTACTCATGAGGCGCTCCAATCTGTGTATCATCCCACAACTACTAATGAGGCGCTCCAATCTGTTTATAACATTCTGCATCCCAGCACATTGTTACGATGTAATTAGCCTTCTCCTCCCTTATCCCTCCCCCACCACATCTCCCCCTCCAGGTCCTCCTCCTCCTAGCTGCGGGAGAGCATCAGCCCCACGCCAGGCTGTATTGTCCAGGCTTAATCACGCTAATCCACACACACACAAACACACACACACACTGTCCCCTGTCAATCAGCACCCCTTGGCCTTCTCATCGTGGGGTACAAGGCATTCAGACTGAGTGCGTGTGTGTGGACTTCTACCTTCTCAATTACATAATCTCCTCTAATCCCTCTCTTCTGAATACAGAGGGAGAGTTGATGAGGATGAGAGGAGAGGGGGAGAGGAGAGGGGAGAGGGGGTGAGTATGAGAGGGGAGAGTGGATGAAAATGAGAGGAAAGGGGGCTAAAAGAGGGAAGGAATATAAGAGAGGTATGAGTGGATGAGTGACTCAACACTCTGTGAAAACAAATCCCATATAAATAGTCCTGTGGTAAACTTTGAAGCTTCTTCCAGGATTGGCCTTTACTCTTCACTTAGGTGGATTTTTGTTCTTTTAGACCACTTATCCAAATGTTTAAGAAGGGAAACCCAACTGGTGCTCTTTTCCCTGTGTAGTGTCCTGCTCTGACTAATAGGTCTCAGGGTGAGACTTTTACATTGTAAGGCTTTATAACCCAGGTTGATCCAAACCCTGAACACTGTTATATCAGACCATATACGGTATAACAAAAAACCAACCACATTGAGTACTTCTAGTGCCAACTGATATTAAAGTTGAATTCAGATATTCAGAAAAAAAAGAATGTAATGCACAAATGAAATAATGGAATTCATACATGGTTTAAATGATAATCTAGCCCGGGGGTGTGGAGCGTAATCTAGCCCAGGGGTGTGGAGCGTAATCTAGCCCAGGGGTGTGGAGCGTAATCTAGCCCAGGGGTGTGGAGAGCGTAATCTAGCCCAGGGGTGTGGAGAGCGTAATCTAGCCCGGGGGCGAGAGCGTAATCTAGCCCGGGGGCGGAGAGTGTAATCTAGCCCGGGGGAGGGGAGCGTAATCTAGCCCAGGGGTGTGGAGCGTAATCTAGCCTGGGGGTGTGGAGCGTAATCTAGCCCGGGGGCGGAGAGCGTAATCTAGCCCGGGGGCGGAGAGCGTAATCTAGCCCGGGGGCGGGGAGCGTAATCTAGCCCGGGGGCGGAGAGCGTAATCTAGCCCGGGGGTGTGGAGCGTAATCTAGCCCAGGGGTGTGGAGCGTAATCTAGCCCAGGGATGTGGAGCGTAATCTAGCCCAGGGGTGTGGAGCGTAATCTAACCCAGGGATGTGGAGCGTAATCTAGCCCAGGGGTGTGGAGCGTAATCTAGCCCAGGGGTGTGGAGCGTAATCTAGCCCAGGGATGTGGAGCGTAATCTAGCCCGGGGGCGGAAAGCGTAATCTAGCCCAGGGATGTGGAGCGTAATCTAGCCCAGGGGTGTGGAGAGCGTAATCTAGCCCAGGGGTGTGGAGAGCGTAATCTAGCCCGGGGGCGGAGAGCGTAATCTAGCCCGGGGGCGGGGAGCGTAATCTAGCCCGGGGGCGGAGAGCGTAATCTAGCCCGGGGGCGGGGAGCGTAGTCTAGCCCGGGGGTGTGGAGTGTAATCTAGCCCGGGGGCGGAGAGCGTAATCTAGCCCGGGGGTGTGGAGCGTAATCTAGCCCGGGGGCGTGGAGGTGCAGTTTGCCTGCCGTGTTGCTCTCTCTCCTCTGGGCTACTCTGCCAGTGACTCTGTCGTGGAGGCCGGGACACTGCCCTGTCCAGGGATATCATAGGCTTGTTTACATTAAGGCAGAGAGAATGATACGCTAGATAAACGTATCTGGTTGGCATAATCATTTCCATTGCGTTTGAATTTACACAGAGATGCTTGGATCTTATCTTCCCTCTAGTTGGATCTTTTCTAATTCGGTGGCCTGTTGGAATTGTTTCACTCTCCTGATTGATTCTCGCCAAAGGCTAAATTCATAGTGGTTAAAAGAGGGGATCTGTGTTGGGGATCTGGGCAGCTTGCCAGGAAGGATGCAGTCCAAGAGTGTGGAGAGCCTGAAGCAGGTAATAGCACCGCCTACATGCCTCAACATAGGCCAGGTAAGCCAGTGATCCACCCATCAGAACAAGAGAGCAAGGTTATTATCGTTAAAGAAAACTAACGAAAAAACAAAAACTAGGTGTGGAAAAACATTTTAGTTAACTGAATAAAATTAAATAAAATTAAAAACAAGGCTTGACATAAAAACTAAAACTACCTGAAACTGTAGTGTGTGTTTGCAAAACTAACTATAATAAACTAAAATTATGAAGAAAATGTCTTTAGTTTTTGTCTTTGACAATTTTTTTGTCCTACAAAAGCCTAGTATTTTGGGAGGATATGAAATACATTTCTTAGCTGTGTGGGTTTTAGTTTGTGCTCCTCACCAGGCATCATGGTGGCCAAAGTCGTGAGAAAGCGGCAGTGACCCATTTGGGATTTCTTCAAATACGACTGTGTCTCAAATGCCTTGCAGTCGAATGTGTTCAAATATTTGGCGCATTTCTCAAGGGAAAAAATCCCAGAAATGTTAAATTCCATTTGAAAAGTGCGCACAAGAAGGCTAACCTAGCTTACCTTGACAAGGTAAGGGAGAACGTCATAACCCATATTAGAAAAAAAAGACTAAAACTAACACTGAAACTAATGAAAACTCAACTAAAACTAAGGATAACCATCACCAAAATATAAACAGTCAAATCATATGGATGACTGGTGGATCGCATTGAACACTGGGATTATGTTTTACACATGGCAATTGCTGGCTGTACTTTCCTCCATGAGTTACAATGTGCCACATTCCAGGTCTTGCAGTAGTTAACAACCATAGAGGGAAATCATTGGAAAGATGTCTGTACGACCCTTTGTGGCCGTTTGAGTTTGTTAACAGAAAGGCTATGTAGATTATTGCTGCTTTAGAAAAGTGGGTTAGTTGTGGGTAGATACATCTGAATTGTGTGGGTATGTGTGTTTGAGTCAATGGGCTGGTTAATCTCAGTTCTCCAGAGATCTAATGATTGCCACATGGCTACGGCTCTTCCCCTTTTTCCATAGGTCCAGAGTCACACCAAACACACCCACAGCTCCATTTTGTAGCCAAGCAAGCTCAGATTTTCCACAGCCGTGCACGACACAAACGTGTACTTAGAAATGTTAATGGGCACACCAAAGTTGACTGCCCAAAACAAATCCTACTTTTACTAACCCTGACCCGAGACCTAGCCTCGGTAACCTAACATGTATGCTAGAACTTAACCTATCCCTAATGCCTACATATTACAGACAATGCCTAACCCAAATTCTAACCCTAACCTCAAGTGTAACATTTAAAAGCCAGGAAAAAAAGTGTTTCTGATTTAACCAGATTGGGGATTTATTTCTCACCATTACATGTGTTTCTAAATGTAAAGTCAGAAACACACACCAGACCATTTGCAGATGTACAGTCTCCACCCAGTCTCTAAGTAATTTCTCTATAGCAGCATTAATGCCTTAACACTCAAACAAGTTACATTCCCAGGCACCAAAGCAGAAGCGGATGTTCATTCCTCTCTGACTGATGACTACCTACCAAAGAAACCTTGCAGCCAATCGGATCCTCAAATCCCTTATGGCGTCACCGTGGGCCTCCCGTTGAAACTGACCGCGAGCTGAAGGTGATGCACTGTAGACGCGCGCGAGGCGAGGAGGAGTGCTTGCGGAAAGTCAAGGACTAGGAATCTCCAATAAACATGGTGGATTCGCTAACATTACTCCTGGAAAAAGTGTTCTTTCTAACTCATCTCAATGTGTTCAATCTGTTCAGGGTCGGTCTATTTTCGGACACAGAGAGACAGGGTCAAAGGGAGAAGACAGTTAAAGCTCACTGCGAGGGAGAGAGAGAGTTGGTCCCCGATCCCTCCGCCGGCGCTGCACTCCAAGACTTCGTCTACCGTCGGGGAGACTTGCTCGAGGTTCCCCGGACTTTGTTCACTCATTTCGGCATCTATTTAGGGGGCAACAGGGTGGCGCATCTGATTCCTGACATCTTACCGCTTTTCATAACGGACAAGCGTTCAATTCAGGTGATGGTAACGAACAAACGGTTAGTTCTCGGAGTTCTGTCTAAGACCGCCAGCATTCGAGTGGATACTGTGGAGGACTTTGCTTATGGCGCGTTAATTTTTCTGAACACTATGGACAGTAGGATTCAGAAACGTCCGTTGGGTGGAGAAGAGACTGCGAGGAGAGCGGAAAAACTGGTCGGGAGGATACAGTACAGCTTGTTGTGGAATAACTGCGAACATTTCGTTACTTATTGTAGGTACGGGAAGGCAATCAGCATTCAGACTAACAAGGTAATGTTGCCTGGAACAATTTATGATATGATTGGCCTCGTGTAATAGGTCCCTATAAATTTTGATTAGCCAACACACATTTGGTAAGTGCGTCCTTTGAACTGTTGCGCGCTGGAGATTTTTTTTTTTAAAGTGAGAGGCTTCTGGGCTGAAGCCTTTCACTTTAAAACCAGCCTTTTACTGGTTGAATAATATCAACAGTCTAAGTAAATCAACGAATCACCTCGTATCACATATTACAACATTTCAACTAGTATTATAATGAATGCTGTTGGTGTTAGTAAATGTACAACATATTAATCTCTAGCTAAATATACTGGTTTAACTGCCCAAGAAAGACCTTCATATGGACCATTTGTGATCACAAGTTATACAGCAGAGGTAGAAGCGCACCCAAATGACAGCCTATTCCCTGTACTGCTCAGGGTCAAAAGTAGTGTGCTGTACGTGCCATTATGCTGGGTAGTAAAACCGGGACATCCTCCCAGTACCCCATGCCCTAAAGAAAAAACACTGAGGTGGATATGTAGAGCAGTCTGAGACCCTTCAGATTGTGTCACAGTACAGACTGCATCTAAAATCTGGATATTTGCGACGTTTAGGCAATGCGAACTATGCAGGCTTTGGCTGCACCACTTAGAGCAGTTCTGATGTTTTTCACCAGTTGGCCTTTGGACCAATCGGCTATGAAAAGGATCTGAAGTAAGAAGTATTTAAAAAAAAATATGTCTTGATGCATGCTAGAGCTGAGTTGGGTCAAGTGTGTGCAGGTCTGTTGAGAGTCTGAGGTTTGTTTTTCTTTTAGCCTAAATGAGGCCACTCAGGAGGCTGGCCCAGTGCATTCAGTGTTTAGGTGCCTGCTGCTTTTAAGCCAGAAAAAAACGTCATTGTGCCAAAGAGAACTCTCAGTTCTTAGAATACTCTACTCTGTTTTAAAGAACCCAACTACGTGTTCTGCTCATTCTGTTCCACTAGGTCTGCAAAAAAAGTTAATTGAATTAACAATTTACCCTGGTCCCTAAGGCGATGCAATCTGTATTCAGCCACTAGGGGCAACGGTGAGCGCCGTGAACATCTAGGAGTCGCGTGGCTTGCAGTGTTGTAGTGCGCTCTGAGAAAGTGGATGGGCGACAGCTGCAAGCACTAAGACGAACACATCCGTCTAAACTCTACATTTATTATGGAAACACGTATTGTATTAAATAATGCTGTTAAACTATTAAAATATTGAATTAAGCATAGTCTGCTGAAGTATAAGCACGATTAATTGCACATTTAGAATTTGTTAAAATTTGGTCCTGAATGAAGAGTGTTCTGTTTATTGTAGTTTTCTGTTCATTAATTGTAATCTGTGGCAAAAAACAATGGATCTTTGGATGGTTCTGAGCATCAAAAAAGGAAAATGTGTTCTGGATGACAATAACGTCTTTAAACCTTTTTAATTAGTTGCACAGCTTTACATTGACATCCCTAATATTATAGTTTGAATTACAACTGGAATTAATCTTTCAACTACACCAAGCACCAGGCTGAAACTCAACTCTGTTGTTTTTATTGGACCATGTGCCCCTTGTATATTCAGACCAATGAAATGCTTGCAGGTTCAGCTGTTAACAATGCTACAACAGCGAAATGTTATAAAAGTCATTTGATAGAAGGGGGGGGGGGGAGGGGATGATACAAGAACGGCACCCAAACAGATCAGACAACATTTGCGTGCTTCCTTTTCTTTGAAGGTGCTCGCGATCCACAACCAAATGTGTTCAGTAGGAGAACCAGATTGCTGGTTCGTTTCTCAAGAAAATGAGAAAAAGGGAACTATTGAAATAACATTGTCATGCCAATTAACCACAAGTTTTTTGGGAGGTGGATGATTTTAACCAGAGATGAGGCCTGCAGTGTTTCCCCTACTTTTTTCCCCAAGAGTCTGGGGGGGGGGTTACGGGACAACCCGCTGGCATCAACGACACACAAGGCTCGATGCATGACACCTATATTTTCTTAACATTATTTGACAATACTGCCTTAACACCATTCCCTAATAATAACCTAAGTAATCCCCCTCAATTAACCATATTCTCTAAAACTGTTCATGAATCACCACCCAGACTCCTAATAAAAGCCAATAGCGACCAACTAATGAGGCAGTATGAATTCCATGTACAGTTTATTACCGTGTGTTGCACTGGGCATTAAAGAGGGGATGGAGAATAAAAATGTTCTGGATGTAGCACACAGTGCTCCATGATTTCACATTATATTTTTAACTTTACAAACTCCTGAGTATTTCGAACAATACATTCACTGTGGCACTGAATAGTTTCTATTCTGTTTTTCTGTGGTGGCAACGTCACAATTTAGCAGCCCGGTAAAAGAGGGAAACACTGGGCCTGACCGCTTGGAGGCCCCCTGGGCGAGAGCTGCGGTCGTCGTGACATTTGAGCTAAACATGATTGGCCCCAAACTGAGCCCTGGTCTGAAGGGAAACTCATTCAGCGACTGTCAATGAGACATGTTGAGGTGTAAGTTGATACCGGGGGCCTATTGGCTACACTGCCAGGCAGAAGCAGAGGGGATTGCTTGGCATGGATGTCCTCTCTGGAGGACCTGGAAGAGACATCCGTTTAGACGTCAAATCCCCATAAAGGAAAGCTTTTAAAAATGAACACAAACAAACTTATAATGAGTGCAAGACATAAAATAAAATAGTCTGTCATGACAATTACA
Organism: Esox lucius; assembly: GCF_011004845.1. NCBI lineage: Eukaryota > Metazoa > Chordata > Actinopteri > Esociformes > Esocidae > Esox > Esox lucius. Next base: position 4,313,322 of record NC_047592.1, on the reverse strand, counting down.
TTTGAGCAAATTCTGTTAGTGCTATGTAGAGTAATTTAAGAGGTGCTGTCTCGAGTACGGCGCGCACCCATACACACACTCACTCATACACACACATTTATGCTTGATGAACTTTCCCCTTTGTGTCACTGTGATACAAAATCACAATGTGTTTTCCCAATTCTTCCCTTTTTAGTTTTGTGATTGGCTGAAATCCATCATCCGGGATCACAGAATTGTTCCACTGACGGCGCTCCTCGGAATACTGTCTATCCTCTACTTGGGACTTGCTCCCCACACCGCTCTTCCCACTCTTCTCATCCCATTCACACTGTGGATGGTCGGCTGATTCTAGGAGTTCCATAATGGAATGTTAACTTTATATTGCATTCTGTCAGCCAGGGTCATGGGCTATATACACAGACTACCTCATGAGGCTGGTTGAGAGAATGCAAAGAGTGTGCAGAGGTGTCACCAAGGCAATGGCTGGCTTCTTTTGAAGAATCTAATCTGTTTGACACTTTTTTTGGTTTGCTACATGATTCCGTATGTACTACATCATAGTTTTGATGTCTTCAATATTATTCTACGATGTGGAAACCAGTAAAACTAAAGAAATACCCTAGAATGAGTAGGTGTCCTAACCTTTGACTGGTACTGTATGTATGCATATAAATACAATACAATACACACCTATCTCTCTGTAGATATATACATACGTAAATACACTATATATGTATGTATCTGTACAGTATGTTGTTATTTTTGACAGAATTGGTTAATCCAGGAATATTTCCAATAGGAACGGTTCTAAGCAACAAAAATAAAAAATATGTCTCAGAATATGGATTAGCCCCATAACATAGTTTATTTACTCATATGATAAAAGGCTACATTGTAGACTCCTCAGATCTCACCTGATGGCAGTGATTACTTCCTGGAACTAAATTCTCAATTAGCCTATCAGATGGAACACATTGTGTCAACCGACCAGAGGGCTTCCATTAAATATGTTAACCCAGGGCGGCCACCAGAGGAATGTCTAGACCTGCAGTACAAGGTTGTCTTTTGTCCCTGGTTCTGTAACAAGTGCGGTGTGTTATAATATTGTCAAAAAGCTATTATTGACTACTTCCTGCTGTGTCTAATTAGGATCTGCTGAAGTGGGAATTATCAAGTTTTGAAAATTGCTTGTAATTAGTTAACCCCATTCTCACCTTGCAAACAAATCAACTATTTGAATTGGCTGATATGAATTTTCAGACACAATTTTTAAAAATATTTTTGGTCATACTATTAACCACAGAAATACCATTTTAGTCATATTGACCCGATAACAGTTTTGGTACCCCTCTGTAGCCATGATTTATTTGTAATTAATGTATTTTGGTACTCTGTAGCCATGAGTTATTTGTACATAAGGTATTTTCTTACTCCTCTGTAGCCATTAGTTATTTGTACATAATGTATTTTCTTACTCCTCTGTAGCCATGGATTATTTGTACATAATGTATTTTCTTATTCCTCTGTAGCCATTAGTTATTTGTACATAATGTATTTTGGTACTCCTCTGTAGCCATGAGTTATTTGTACATAATGTATTTTGGTACTCCTATGTAGCCATGAGTTATTTGTACATAATGTATTTTGGTACTCACCTAGAACTACGCGTCATCTGTACATAATATATTGTTTGACAAGTTAACAAGTTAATGCTTTATGCAGTATTATCATTAATAAATAAATACCTGAACATTTTACACGTGTGTGTGTGTCTGTGTCTTTGTGTCTGTGTGTGTGTGCGGACCAGAAGTCCTGTCTAGGATAGTGAAACATGACTGAAACTGCCTTTATTCGGACCTATTGCCGATCCCCCCAAGTTCAAAGTAAATTTCCCTCACAAGGTTTATGTTTAGAGTCAAATTGGGATTACTTTTAGGGTTAGGTTTAGGTGTTAGGGCTAGGTTAAGTTTAGGCATAAATCTTATTGAGGTTAGGGTTAGGGTTACTTGTTTTCCTGTCACCGTGAGGACTGAAGTATCAGGGTTTGTATGTGGATTCTTAGTTACTTGAGTGTTGAGTCTGACTCAAAGCTTCTTCGCACATTTTTTACAATCTAGATCTCTTTCCTCTTTGTTCATATTTTATGCCGAGATGACTCTTATCACACAGAACTAATTGTTGATATTGCCACACAGTGTGTAATGAAAAAACTGTTGAAAGTTTAAGAAGGAGAGATTTCATTTTAGTCTGACCTATTTCTTAGGGTCTTTTACCACAGAGTGGCCATTCATGACATAACCTCAAACACCACTGTTGTGTGAGGATGATTGGCGAGGTGGAACAAAGCCATTGATTCATTCATTAATCTGGTCAGTGCTGAGTTCGGGGAGACAGACAGGACAACCAGCAACATGGCGGATTAGAGAAACATTATAGGGGTTGCAGAATTCCCTACATTTTCATAGAAGGGTTTTATCCCACATAAACTACTCGTAAAATGTATGGAATTGAGTGTGAGTACGAGCTAACAATATGTCATTTGTATAGTTAGCATACTTCTTCATCCCTACATTATGTTTAGGTACAAGCAATAGGTAAATAATCAAGTCTTCGCTGTTTAGCAGGGCTCCAGAGTGTTGTATTTTACTTTAATTTTTTTGCAATATCACAAACAAATCCCAATTTTTGCCAGACCACTTAAGCGGAGCTGGCCTAGAAGAGTGAATGTCTCTTACTGAGTCCGTCCGTCTGTCCGTCACCGACCGACCGACCAGTATGATGTCTTAGCATTTCTTCAGGATTGTGAAACACTTCGCTGGCTGCACGATTCTTTCGTCTTTTCACTTGACGTAAAAGTCAGTTATCGCCACCTATATTGATACAGAAGTTATTGTATCAGTGTCATTCACAAATGGCAAATAAGCTGTTAAAACGGCCAGCGGCAAGAGTCATACAGTTCATAGATACTTTGTGGTGGAGGTAAACTTCATAAGAAACGTTACTCAGTTTAACACGATGGTTAATGGTGTCTAACAAAATATTCAAACTTGACGTGATGTTAATGCATGACAACATTATATAATGTCAATATGCTATACTGACACACGGCAAATGGTCAGCTCTGTGGTGTTGTGGGTAAAGACACAACCTTTCACGTGGGTGACCTAGGTTAGAATCTTGAGAGGGCAGCCATGATCAACACTTTCTACTGTGGGCCGGCTGAACTAGGCTTGTGGGCCGGCTGAACTAGGCTTTGCCTGGTTTCTTGTTTTTTTCTTGACTGGGAACCAATCAACTGGGGTTAAGTGTCTTACTCAGGGGCGGAACAGATTGTCAGCTTGTCGGCTTTGGCATTCAAGCTAGTGACCTTTTGGCCACCTTACGACAACTATGCCAACTATGCAATCTGCCACCGCCTCTAAGGTCATTTCAGACCTTAGACTTAGTGTTGGGAAATAACAGCATTGTTTTGTTAAGCTGGCTTCACTCGATGACTGTACCGAGTCCATAGGCTGCTGTTTGGGACGCAAACCTTCTTTCTCATAGATGAAGTGTCCACATGGCTCTAAAACCTGGCCCTGGACCAAGGCGTCACTGTGTGTATCTCTTGCTGGCTGTGAAGCCTGGTGTCAACAAGATGCATGTCACACTATGGACCAGAGGGGCAGTTTCTAATCCGCAACTTTGGGAACCTGTTAGACACCGTCCAAGCCTCGGTGAGGTCCCTACCCACTGTGAGGGGGGGGGGTTGACCCAGCATTAGGGCTAATTCCTGCAGCTCCTCCTTCTTGACTAGAGGCAGGCCCAATAAAAACACCAGAGTAACACACTGAATTCTTTCACCCTGTCCACATTCTCCTCTCAACACTTCCTAAATTGTACTGTACTATCTCTCCGGTCTTTCTCCTCCCATCTCCTCTCTCCATCTCTTTGCCTTTGTGTCTGCACTATGTTCCCACTCAACTTTCTAAGCCTCATCTTCATCACCGCGCCAATAGACCACGGGGAAAGGAAGAAAAGAGAGAAAACCAAGGATGACCCCAAAGCCCCTTCTAAGTACGACTCCATGTTCCAGAGAGGTGACCTGTTGGAGGTATGTTCATATCCCAGGTGTCACCCTGTTCCCGTTATAGTGAACTGCTTTTGACCAGACGCCACTGGTTGCACCATAAAAGGATAAGAGTGTCATTTGGGTCTCAATACTAAAGACAGAATATGTTGAACATCCCTAATACCAGCATGTATTCCTTCCGTTAGGTACCCCGTACGCTGTTCACTCACTTTGGGATCTACCTGGGGGGCGGGAGGGTGGCTCATCTGATCCCTGACATCCTGCCTGTGATGTCGGTTGATGAAGGGGCCATTAGAGAGATGGTCACCAACAGCAGACTCATTCTGGGGGTCATCGCAAAGGTGAGGTGCGTGTTTGCGTGCATGCGTGTTTGCGTGCATGCACTGTATGCCGTAATACGGGTTTTCTAACCGCTCCTCTCTCAGTGTGCCAGCGTGAGAGTGGACTCTGTGGAAGACTTTGCCTACGGCTCGGAGATCATCGTCAACCCAATGGACAAGGTACAGACCGTTGCCGACCTCGACTGGAAGCTGGGGAAGATTAGGTGGCCGTGACGGTTTGTGGGCCAGATCGACTGGAAGCTAGGGATGATTAGGTGGCAGTGACGGTTTGTGGGCCATATCGACTGAAAGCTGGGGAAGATTAGGTGGCAGTGACGGTTTGTGGGCCAGATCGACTGAAAGCTGGGGAAGATTAGGTGGCAGTGACGGTTTGTGGGCCAGATCGACTGGGAGCTAGGGATGATTAGGTATCCGTGACGGTTTGTGGGCCAGATCGACTGGGAGCTAGGGATGATTAGGTATCCGTGACGGTTTGTGGGCCATATCGACTGGAAGATGGGGATGATTAGATGGCCGTGATGGTTTGTGGGCCAGATCGACTGGAAGCTGCGGATGATTAGGTGGCCGTGATGGTTTGTGGGCCAGATTGACTGGAAGCTGGGGAAGATTAGGTGGCAGTGACGGTTTGTGGGCCAGATCGACTGGAAGCTGCGGATAATTAGGTGGCCGTGACGGTTTGTGGGCCAGATCGGCAGCGTAGCCAGCACACAGAGGGTCCACACTCCTACTTATCTGATAGGTGCCTCTGGAATTCAAAAGGGACGGTTTAACGTTCCTTTAGAATTGCAGAGCCCTGAGCATAGAAGGTGTGTCTTTGTCTCAGTGTGTGTTCACGTTGATCAGGTGTGCAGTCGACCTCCACTGGCAGGGACGGAGGTGGCCCGCCGCGCGGAAAAGCTGCAGGGCTCTGTGGCCTACAGTCTGCTGTGGTACAACTGTGAGCACTATGTCATGTACTGTCGCTACGGCACCTGCATGAGCTACCAAACATTCCAGGTCAGTACAGTAGTAGTAATGGTAATCATGGTAATTTGATTTGGTTTGTCTGTATGTAAGTCTTGTCTTCCAGTCTGTATGTCTTGTCTTCCAGTCTGTCTGCCATTTTGTCTGTCTGTCTCCCTGTCCGTCTCTCTGTCAGGTGGTGTTCTCCCTGCTTTGCACACTGTGTGACCAAACAAAATCACACAATCACAACCTCAGTTTGTTTTAACAACTCTAAAAGTAGACTGTTTAATAAGAAACACAGTCTGAAGACCCATTAAGCTGTACGTGTGTTTCTGTGTGAGTGTGTTTCTGTGTGAGTGTGTGTCTGTGTTGAGTGTGTGTCTGTGTGAGTGTGTTTCTGTGTGAGTGTGTGTCTGTGTGAGTGTGTTTCTGTGTGAGTGTGTGTCTGTGTGAGTGCATGTCTGTGTTGAGTGTGTGACTGTGTGAGTGCGTGACTGTGTTGAGTGTGTGAGTGCGTGTCCGTGTTGAGTGTGTGAGTGCGTGACTGTGTTAGTGCGTGTCTGTGTGACTGTGTTTCTGTGTGAGTGGGTGTCTGTGTGAGTGCGTGTCTGTGTGAGTGTGTGGGTGTGTGTGTGCATGTCTGTGTGAGTGTGTGTCTGTGTGAGTGTGTGACTGTGTGAGTGCGTGACTGTGTTGAGTGTGTGAGTGCGTGTCCGTATTGAGTGTGTGAGTGCGTGACTGTGTTAGTGCGTGTCTGTGTGACTGTGTTTCTGTGTGAGTGGGTGTCTGTGTGAGTGCGTGTCTGTGTGAGTGTGTGTCTGTGTGAGTGTGTTTCTATGTGAGTGTATGTCTGTGTTGAGTGTGTGTCTGTGTGAGTGTGTGTCTTTGTTGAGTGTATGTCTGTGTTGAGTGTGTGTCTGTGTGAATGTGTTTCTGTGTGAGTGTGTGTCTGCGTGAGTTTGTTTCTGTGTGAGTGCGTGTCTGTGTTGAGTGTGTGACTGTGTGAGTGCGTGACTGTGTTGAGTGTGTGAGTGCGTGACTGTGTGAGTGCGTGACTGTGTGAGTGCGTGTCTGTGTGAGTGCGTGTCTGTGTGACTGTGTTTCTGTGTGAGTGGGTGTCTGTGTGAGTGCGTGCCTGTGTGAGTGTGTGAGTGTGTGTGTTTGTCTGTGTGGGTGTGTGTTTGTCTAAATCCCTGCATGGTAATAATGTCCACAGAAAAAAACATTGACCAATTATATGAGGTTAAGCCTCAGATTTTTGCAATGTGGAGAAAAGACAAAAGCCCCCTTTTAATATCCCTGTGAGACTTCACAAGCCCCTGGAATTAGTCTGAAAGAAATTGTTATATAAGTCTGAAAGTAATCTTGTTTTTCTTTGTGAAGTTCCTCCAGTAGAAGGTAATCTTGTTTGGACATACTACGTAAACATAAAGTAAATGTACCATGATGAATTGTAATCCTTGAGATATCAAGCAGCATTACATCAGGTGCTTTGGAAAAAAATCACAATATTTTTAGCAGGTGTTAATAGAATTCATACTCTGCAGATATATGGCCCATAGTCTTGCCCAGTAAGTTTGGCCTTTTATATCAACGTAATACTCCTCACATGATGTCTCCTTAACACCTCCCCTTAAAAACCCATCGTAAATGGTCGGACAGGAACATCTCTGCGAAAATCCAGTTGACTCAAAGAGTAAGTGATAAGGCCTATTTTAAAAACAAAAACAGCTCATGTCACATAACAACCATGGTTGGTAAAAAACAGCTGAGTTTAAACCCAGGTCTCCTTCAGGCTGTTAACACGCTGACCTGAAGCATGGGCATTCTATTACTTGAAAGAGCTAAAGCGGCCCACGTCTTCAGTTTCGTGTCATGGGCCGGTTAACCCTGGAGCAGAAAGACTCTAATGAGCTATTTTCCAAGTCAAACACTGGTCTTCTAGTTACTAGTCTGAAGTAGGACAGCTTAATAGATGGTCCTCTGGTCACTAGTCTGAAATAGGACTGATTTTATTGCATTAAAACAGAGTGTTATCATAGTGTTACTTTCCCGTGTGGTTTTACATTGGACCCTGGCAAGGGCATATGCAGAGCTCACTGGTAACGGACAATTCCCATAGGACTGTTTAAGACAGCAGATGTTCTCTCACTTTGTTTTCCAAGAACCTTCCCACAAAGACACTTCACCTGAATTAGAAACATTTTGTAACAGCTCACAGATAGAAAGTGTGAGAATATGATTGTTCTCAAAGAATCGTTGTTCTAAAAACACTTTGTGACCAATGACTTCAGTTCTCCCTGCACAACAAGGGAAACATTTGTAACGGCTCATAAAGACTAGGCATGTGAATATTAATATAAAAATCTTCCTCCACCCTGTAATCTGTGAGCACGCCTAACCTTCACATGGTAGTCTGTGAGCATACCTAACCTGTGACCTTGTGGACCCAATAATCTGACCGTGGCAAGGCAATCAGATGGATAAGCTGTTTAGAGGTACTATGGCGCCCTCTTTGTGGTCATAATGTGGGGGAAAAATATTATTCACACAACAGTGTCCTTTCTAAACACCTGTGGTGTCAGAAATGTAAGAACAATTCATACCTTCATATTTCTCTCCCTTTCTCTTCTCATGCTTCCCTATCTCCTTTTCTCTATTCTCAAACCATCTATCCACTTCTTTGTCCACAGTTCTGCAAGACAGTGAAGAAGTTAATTCTGAACCGGAGGAACGCCAAGCTTACAGCGGTGTTGGGCCCAGTCCTGATGATTTATCTAGGTGTGGTGTCGCCCTTTTCAGCTCTGGTCACATTGCTGGTTCCCTTCATCATTTGGATGGCTTCCTAGAAACACACACACACATATCTACTAATCTAAGCTAGTATTTTTCATTGCATAATGGCGTCTATACGTGTGAATTGTACATAAGGCTGTCCTTTCTTTTAAATAATATATCTATAAATAAAAAATGTTATTTTGTCAGATTTTGGTTCGTGTGCTTTTTTGTCAGTGTGAATTCATAGGAGACTGACTGACTGATACATTTCAATGGTATCCCGCCTTTATCACTGACAACAAACGCTGATTGGTCGGAGTCTGACGGGGGGTCACTTACTAATTTGTCACCACCGACCAGGCGAAGACGCCGCATCGGTTCTTTTTCGGAGGGAAATTCCGTTTCTCACTAGTTACCTACTTTGGGAAAACGAACACATTCGGTATACCTTCATACTTCTACCGGTTTTGTCCATAATACATACATTTTCGGCGGAGGTAAGAAACGTTACGAATCGATCATCGCTGAATTCGTTATGTGTATTTACAGTACTGTACTGAAACACTAGTTAGTCCGTGGGCTAGCCGATCAAAGTCGCGTGCACACGTGTTTACTGTACTAACATCGCTAGCTAATCATGGCTAACCTTAGCTAGCAGTAGGCTCGGAACATCCAAAAAGGGACGAAAGTAGTCAGTAACTTTATTGCATCACCCTAGCAAAATATGTAGTCAGTTAATTTGAGCATAAACGAAATTTAATATTTCCAATAATAGACAAATCCATATAATTCGCTAATGTACAATACTGTAGATGGATAGCTAGTTAATTTGTTTCGCTAATTCGTTCTTTTATTGGGGATCATTTAAGGTAACGCGTTTATGAACTGACTGTATTAAAGGCGTACTAGCTAAAACCCTACAGTACTATATTTCACAGAATCGCCCAACATTGGGTAACTTGCCAGCCTAGCCAGCCGACATTAGCTAACCATGGAAGGAGACGGCGGTGGTACGCTCACGGAGGACCGGACGCTGGAGAGCCCCAATGAGGCAGCGCTGCTAGTTCTGATGGAGAAGACGGGATACAGCATGGTACAGGAGAACGGACAGAGGAAGTTTGGCGGACCGCCTCCAGGTGTGTGTCTGTCTGTGTCTGTCTGTGTGTGTGTGTGTGTGTGTGTGTGTGTGTGTGTTAGACAGACAGACAGACAGAACACGCGTGTAACAAACGTGATTGAACTTCATCCCAAATGGCAGGTCTCAACAAGGAGATGGAACGGGTAGAAATCTGTGTTTGTTTGTGTGATACATAATGGCTTGTGAAAGAGGGAGTTGTTGTGCCACTTTAACAACCTTGGTTGAAATGATCGATAAACCTGTCAGAGAGAAAGAGAAGAATCCAGATGTTCATGGCCTGAGTTTGTCCGGAAAATAACGTGCAAGAGAGGCAATCAGTGGAAGTGCTACCGTGGTTGAATACTGCACCGATTACTGATGTGTGTATGTGTCAGAGGGTTTCTGGGTCTGACCCGACGCTGTTTGATGAACCAGCTGAATGGCCAATTCTTTAAGTGTTTGTTATGCACTTTAATGTCCTCTGTCAGAAATGTGCTATTGAATCTCTTTCCTCCCCCCTCTCTCCGTCTTTATTTCGGTGTCTCTCTGTTGTCCGTCGCATCTCTCATTATATCACCCCTCATCTGTGCTGTCATTTTCTCACTCTGTTTCTTTTTCATTCTGTGTTTGTTCCCCCCCCGCTGTGTCTCTTTCTGTCTACTCGCTCTGTCTGTCTCCCTCTCCTGGTTTCTTTTTTATCTTTCTACCTTTCTGTCTCCATTTTCTCTCTCTCTCTTTCCATCCCTTTCTCCAGGTTGGGAGGGCCCCCCACCCCCACGAGGATGCGAGGTGTTTGTAGGTAAGGTGTCTCTGTAACTGACATGGTTGTGATGGCAATGGACGATGAGGATGAGGATAATGAAGAGCAGATCTATGACTGTGTGTGTCTGAGTAGGTAAGATCCCTAGGGACATGTATGAAGATGAGTTGGTGCCAGTGTTTGAGAGGGCCGGAAGGATCTATGAGTTCAGGTGTGTAGCCCGCAGAGTTAATCCTTAAACTGTAACATTCCCAGCTGTTGTGTTCTTAAGAAAGGCACTTGAGGAGATATTTTGCCAGATTTTGCGCGCATTCATGAAATACCAGCAACATATTGCAGTGAATGTGACTGTAGGAGGAAACCTTTTCCATATTGGCCGTGTTGCCAGTTGGGTAGATTTCCCCAAGAATTGGGCTATTTTTAATTAGGCTGGGCACCTGCATAAAGTTGAAAAACAATGTGACAAGGCTGTAATAATATATAATATAGCCTGTACAGTATACTGATGCGTTTTTAAATCAAGTCAAATTAACAAGAACATATTATAATAACGAAAATAGACTAATTATAACGCTTGATGAGTGATTTCATATTTCTATGTGATTCCTGGATCTTCGAATAAACTAGTTTTGATGCTCAGACGTAATGAAGAGGGAATGATATTCTCTGTATGCTAGAAGCATTGTGGAGCCAATGTGTTTGGGGCCTTAGGAAAATAGCCAAGCAGAAACTACAGGCTGGATGCACTTAAATCCAATAAAATGTCTACTAGCTCTGGACAGGCAGAGGAGAACAAAAACAAAAAATTATCAAACATCTAACATCTTAATATGTAAAGAATAGATGTATTGCTTGTTTTCTGGTTGCTATTGAAGAGGACATTGTAAACACGCATTAGCTGGACAACAGGGCTGATTTAACACTATAAAGATTGTCTATTTTCTAGTGTGTATCCAGATATTATATAAAGTATATCACAGAGTGTATCCAGGTATTATACAAAGTACAGTGGATTTAAAAAGTCTACACACCCCTGTTAAAATGCCATTTTCTTGGGATGTAAAAGAATGAGACAAAGAGAAATCATGTCAGAACTTTTTCCTTTTTAATGTGACACAAAACGTGAACACTTAAATTGAAAAACAAACTGAAATCTTTGAAATGATAAAATGAAAAAGAAAAACCTTACAATAACCTGGTTGCATAAGTGTACACACCCTTAAACTAATACTTTGTTAAAGTACCTTTTAAAAACCTTTTAAGATTTGTACATCACAAGAACCTGGCATTTTAACAGGGTAGTCTAGACATTTTATATCTACTGTATATCACAGATTGTATCCAGATATTATATAAAGTATATCACAGAGTGTATCCAGATATTATAAAGTACAGGTGCTGGTCATAAAATTTGAATATCATCAAAAAGTTGATTTATTTCAGTAATTCCATTCAAAAAGTGAAACTTGTATAATGTATACATTCATTCCACACAGACTGATATATTTCAAGTGTTTATTTCTTTTAATGTTGCTGATTATAACTGACAACTAAAGAAAAACCCAAATTCAGTATCTCAGAAAATTTGAATATTGTGAAAAGGTTCAATATTGAAGACACCTTGTGCCACACTCTAATCATCTAATTAACCCAAAACACCTGCAAAGGCCTTTAAATGGTCTCTCAGTCTAGTTCTGTAGGCAACACAATCATGGGGAAGACTGCTGACTTGACAGCTGTCCAAAAGACGACCATTGACACCTTGCACAAGGAGGGCAAGACACAAAAGGTCATAGCTAAAGAGGCTGGCTGTTCACAGAGCTCTGTGTCCAAGTACATTAATAGAGAGGGGAAGGGAAAAGGGAAAGATGTGGTAGAAAAGTGTACAAGCAATAGGGATAACCGCACCCTGGAGAGGATTGTTAAACAAAACCCATTCAAAAATGTGGGGGAGATTCACAAAGAGTGGACTGCAGCTGGAGTCGGTGCTTCAAGAACCACCACACACAGATGTATGCAAGACATGGGTTTCAGCTGTCGCATTCCTTGTGTCAAGCCACTCTTGAACAAGACACAGCGTCAGAAGCGTCTTGCCTGGGCTAAAGACAAAAAGGACTGGACTGCTGCTGAGTTATGTTCTCTGATGAAAGAACATTTTGCATTTCCTTTGGAAATCAAGGTCCCTGAGTCTGGAGGAATAGAGGAGAGGCACAGAATCCACTTTGCTTGAAGTCCAGTGTAAAGTTTCCACAGTCAGTGATGGTTTGGGGTACCATGTCATCTGCTGGTATTGGTCCACTGTGTTTTCTGAGGTTCAAGGTCAACGCAGCCGTCTACCAGGAAGTTTTAGAGCACTTCATGCTTCCTGCTGCTGACCAACTTTATGGAGATGCAGATTTCATTTTCCAACAGGACTTGGCACCTGCACACAGTCACAAAGCTACCAGTACCTGGTTTAAGGACAATGGTATCCCTGTTCTTAATTGGCCAGCAAACTCGCCTGACCTTAACCCTATAGAAAATCTATGGGGTATTGTGAAGAGGAAGATGCGATATGCCAGACCCAACAATGCAGAAGAGCTGAAGGCCACTATCAGAGCAACCTGGACTCTCATAACACCTGAGCAGTGCCACAGACTGATCGACTCCATGCCACGCCGCATTGCTGCAGTAATTCAGGCAAAAGGAGCCCCAACTAAGTATTGAGTGCTGTACAGGCTCATACTTTTCATGTTCATACTTTTCAGTTGGCCAACATTTCTAAAAATCAATTTTTTGTATTGGTCTTAAGTAACATTTTCCAAGATACTGAATTTGGGATTTTCATTAGTTGTCGGTTATAATCATCACAATTAAAGAAATAAACATTTAAAATATATCAGTCTGTGTGTAATGAATGAATATAATATACAAGTTTCACTTTTTGAATGGAATTACTGAAATAAATCAACTTTTTGATGATATTCTAATTATATGACCAGCACCTGTATATCACAGAGGGGTGTCAGATATTATATAAAGTATATCACAGAGGGGGTCCGGTGGAACTCGCAGGTTGACGTACCACCGTTGCCTTATTTTGAGCCAGGAAAAACCCTGTAAGTTTAGGGAAAGCTGAGTTTAGACAAATCTCTGTGCTCATATTTGGAAGAGGATGAATGGTTTAAAACCGCAGAAGACACATACGCCTTTGATTAATTTCTGAAGTATTCTTCTTCTTCAGACTGATGATGGAGTTTAGTGGGGAGAACCGAGGATATGCTTTTGTCATGTACACCACCAGGTAGGATGTGGGTACACGCACAGACTATCAAATATATACACGCACAGACACTCAGCAAATCTGGATTAATGATCATCAAACTAGGATTCATTGCCTTGGGTCAGTCAACCATCCCCAGTCAGAAAGTGTGTACTTCTGTGTGTTTGCGTGCGTGTGTGCACGCGTGTGTGTGCATGTCCAGAGAGGCAGCCCAGAAAGCCATCCACCTCCTTGACAACCATGAGATCCGACCTGGGAAGTTCATAGGAGTGTGTGTCAGCCTGGACAACTGCCGGCTGTTCATTGGTAGGGATGCATTCAGCACTGTCACGTCGTCCAAACGTCACGTTCTTCTGTTCAGCATTGGAATGTGTCCCGTGAAGCAGCCGTCACCAGTGGAAGAACCAGTGCCACCGAGCTCAGGGAAGGGCCTGGAGGGATGTGACCACTCTGAAGTGCATGAGCAGGGCTATGGATGCCAAGACAGACCATTCATTCTGCCAAAGTTATATGTTTGCCGTGTGTTTAGGCCACAGACAGTTCACAGGGATTTGGGGTGAAACAAGCTGACATTTAGGGTTGTGATCGGGTTTGGCAGTTTGGCTAAGCTCACGGCATTTATAAGTTATGCTCCTAAATAATTCAAGGGGTACATTAAGTCAGTATAAAAGTATAAAAAAATATCTGAAGCAACTGCAGAATACATATATTTTTTGGTGTCTGGCCACACTGTGCCCAGGGTCTATCCCCAAGGACCGGAGGAAGGAGGACATCATGGAGGAAATGACAAAGGTAGCTGTGTATGCAAACACACTTTCTACAAGCACACACACATCTCTGCATACAAGAGGGTAGGAGGTCAGGGAGGTTTAGGGTAAAAGTTACACAGATGGTAATTAGTGTGTGTTCTAGGTGACAGATGGAGTGGTGGATGTGATCGTGTGTGTGTGTCCTAGGTGACAGATGGAGTGGTGGATGTGATAGTGTGTGTGTGTGTGTGTTCTAGGTGACAGATGGAGTGATGGATGTGAGTGAGTGAGTGTGTGTGTGTGTTCTAGGTGACAGATGGAGTGGTGGATGTGAGTGAGTGTGTGTGTGTGTGTTCTAGGTGACAGATGGAGTGGTGGATGTGAGTGAGTGAGTGTGTGTGTGTTCTAGGTGACAGATGGAGTGGTGGATGTGAGTGAGTGAGTGTGTGTGTGTTCTAGGTGACAGATGGAGTGGTGGATGTGAGTGAGTGAGTGTGTGTGTTCTAGGTGACAGATGGAGTGGTGGATGTGAGTGTGTGTGTGTGTGTTCTAGGTGACAGATGGAGTGGTGGATGTGAGCGAGTGTGTGTGTGTTCTAGGTGACCGATGGATGTGATAGTGTGTGTGTGTATTCTAGGTGACAGATGGAGTGGTGGATGTGAGTGAGTGAGTGAGTGTGTGTGTGTGTGTGTGTGTTCTAGGTGACAGATGGAGTGGTGGATGTGAGTGTGAGTGTGTGTGTGTGTGTGTTCTAGGTGACAGATGGAGTGGTGGATGTGAGTGTGTGTGTGTGTGTGTTCTAGGTGACAGATGGAGTGGTGGATGTGAGTGTGAGTGTGTGTGTGTGTGTGTTCTAGGTGACAGATGGAGTGGTGGATGTGAGTGTGTGTGTGTGTGTGTTCTAGGTGACAGATGGAGTGGTGGATGTGAGTGTGTGTGTGTGTGTGTTCTAGGTGACAGATGGAGTGGTGGATGTGATTGTCTACCCCAGTGCGACAGACAAGTCTAAGAACAGGGGGTTTGCCTTTGTTGAGTATGAATCTCACAAAGCAGCCGCCATGGCTCGGAGGAAGCTGATACCAGGTATTCACACACACACGCCAAACACTAACTCACATCAATAATAAAACACACACACATACAGTACATAAAAGTGTACTTACACAGTGTCAGAAATACCTTTACTGTCCCCAAGAGGGTGCCAACGCTAAACATTTGGGTAAACAGGTTTCATACCCCATGTGCAGTTTATAAGGCAGGTTCCCCCAACAAGATCTTGTTTGTTCCTGCTCCCGGGCTGTGTGTTTGTTGCATGTTTTCGTGCGTGTTTTGATGTGGTTGTGTGTGTGTTGAGGTGCGTTTTGATGTGGTTGTGTGTGTGTTGAGGTGCGTTTTGATGTGTGTGTGTGTGTTGAGGTGCGTTTTGATGTGTGTGTGTGTGTGTGTGTGTGTTGAGGTGCGTTTTGATGTGTGTGTGTGTGTGTGTTGAGGTGCGTTTTGATGTGTGTTTGTGTGTGTGTTTGTTGATGTGGTTGTGGGTGTGTTGACGTGTGTGTACAGGCACATTCCAGCTGTGGGGTCACACCATCCAGGTGGACTGGGCCGAACCTGAGAAGGATGTTGACGAGGAGACCATGTTGCGGGTCAGGGTCCTCTATGTCAGGTGTGTTTATCAGGCTTGGATGCAACCCACAGGTTTGTACGTGGAAACCCCAAGCCGGCAAGTAATGCTCTTCTGGCCTTGAGCTAGACCACCCTGATTGTTCTCGTGAGTCGCTCTGGATGGGCGCATCTGCTGACTGACTATTGGCAGCCGTTTTCTTCCTTAGGAATCTGATGATCACCACCACCGAAGACACGCTACGACAAGAGTTCTCGCGTTTCAAACCTGGCGCCGTGGAGAGAGTCAAGGTAGTGTGTCTGTGTCTGTCTGTCTGTGTGTGTGTGTGTCTGTCTGTGTCTGTCTGTGTGTGTGGGTTAGGTCTTACTGAACGAATGGGGACCAAATGTCCCAATGAGTATAGTAAAACCAGAAAAAATTTACCTAATTGCGACCTTTTGCCGGTCCCTGTGAGGCAAAAGTCAATTTCCGGCTCAGGGTTTAGGTTTAGGGTCAAACTTACAATTGATTTTATAGTTAGAATTGGGGTTTCTTTAAGGTCCAGGCATTGTTGGTTAAGTTTAGGGTTAAGGTTAGGCATAACATCTAGGTAAAGTTTAGGCATAAATGTTACTTTATTGAGGTTAAGTTTACGGTTAGATTAGGGTTGGGTTAAGGTTAGGGTTAGGTTTAAGTTTAGGGCAAGCGAGCACGCAATTTCTATTTTCTGGTCCCCATGAGGGTAGCTGTAAAAACTTGTGTGTCTTTCTTTGTGTGTGTGTGTGTGTGTGTGTGTGTGTGTGTGTGTGTGTGTGTGTGTGTGTGTGTGTGTGTGTGTGTGTGTCTTTCTGTGTGTGTGTGTGTGTCAGTGTTTTGGCCGGGTGAAGGTGACTTCGGCAGCGTGTTGATTCACTGTGTGTGTTAGAGATGGACCCAGTCCTTGGGTGGGTAACCTGGTCAGAGCTCAGAATGACAGTCAGACTTAAATTGTGGCAATTAGGGGCTGCTGACTGGTGCTCCAGAGAGAAGTCACTGGCTTGCAATGCAGCTTGAAGTCCTGGACTCAGCATTCCGGTAACACCCAGAGGCACGGCAGGAATGATAATATCAACTTCCTTTCCAGACTTATTTCAAACATTTGCATTTTCCGGGGGAAAACGCCATTTCACCATCCGACCCGATGCAGGCGGAGCACTTCTCATTAACACGGCGCTGAGGCAGGTCTCTCAATACCCAGCATCGCCGAGGCAACCGGTTACAGTGTTTGGCTGAAGATGTTGCCAAATTATTCTCATGACCAACGCAGCAGTAGGCCCCCGGGCAGTGTAGTATCGGCCGTAACCGTTTTTTTCCACGCTTCAGTTCACTTCTCATTACTTGGGGGGGAAAAACATACTCGTCAGCTCCGAAAATGCATGCGAGCGTTTCGGTGTGACGGGCGGACATTTCCGGTACAGAGCGAGGGCAGGTCTGTGGATGTAACAAAAGACGGCTGATACGGCCCTGGTCGTGCCATTTGTTTGCCGTAAAAGTGAAAAAACTGAATTGTCTCCCTGGTCCCGGGCGGTGATGTTTCGCTGGTCAACATGCTCCGATGCACCATGGCCGGGGTGCGTTGGCCTAGCCGGGCCTGCCGACGATAACCATGTTAACGGTCCCAATGAGGCTCATCTCTCCCTCTCCTCTGCCCCTGGTGCCCGTGTTGGGCAAGGAGTTAGCCGTCGTTGCTGACCCAAAGTCAGGCGTTTCATAGGATCTACACGACATGCCACAGAAACATTTATTAGTTCCAGATTTATTTAGGTTTCACCGCTGCCCTGGTGTGTGTGTGTGTGCGTGCGTGCGCGTGCGTGCAGGATGACTTCAACACCGGATTCAGAATGTTTGCAGAGTCCACCAGCTCCTGCCACTGTGCCCTTGAGCAAGGTTTTGTTGGTGTCCTCTGGGTTTGGCTGTGAACTGATGCAGCAGTTGAAGGGCAGAAATCAGCCAAAATAATCAGTTAGCAAACACATTTCTCTGGTATCCAATCTCTTCATGGGTCTCGATAAGACAATCCAATCAAACTGTTTTGTGCCCCTCTCCTTCTTTCTCTCCCCTCGCTCCCTCTTGTCCTCCAGAAACTGACAGACTACGCGTTTGTCCACTACCACTGCCGTGATGACGCAGTGACAGCGTTACGCCTGATGAACGGAGCGCTGATCGATGGGGCCATCATCGAGGTCACCCTGGCCAAGCCTGTTAGGTAGGGCAATGGAACAGAGGCTTTTAACCTGGGCTGCCTGGCTTCAGTACAGGAACATGTTTATATAGAGGGGCTCATCTGGGCTGAGCGTTAGCAGCACCAAAACCCTTTATTTAAAAAGTCTGCCGTTGTGTCCTCTTATACAACCCTGATTTTTTTACATGGCTGACTATTTGGATGAAGCTCTGTCCCTGTGACAAGAGCCAATGAAGTTACGTCTTTATTTCTCATCCTCAGTAAAGAGGGCGGACGGCGCTTTGGTAACCGCGGCTACGTCAGCAGCAGTAACATGACGGACCCATACGGAGACGCGTCCTCCGGCTGTTTCCTCCATCAGGGCCGTGAGGATGAGGAGAGAATGGGAGGAGGTGAATGAATGAACTAGACGTCAACTAATCACAAAATGACTGTGAAGGCCGTTTATCTGACGTTGGTAATGACCATGAGCCGGCCTGCCGGAGAACACTGGTCTGAAAGGAAGCACGCCTCGCTAACGGGACAATTAGCTCTGCTATTTAAACTACCGGTCATTTCCTGGGTGTGTTTGGTGTCGATGTGGTGAGCTGCGTGTTGTGTGCCGCAGGTGGAGGGACACCCCTACGGACTGCCAGCCTGCCCTCCAGGCTGGGGAGCCTCTACCTGGGATCCGGTCAATGCTGTGACAACAGAGGTCACGGTGAAGGTGGTGGTTATGGTGATGAAGGTGGTGATGACGAAGGTGGTGGTTATGGTGATTATGATGGTGATGGTGAATGTGGTGGAGACGGTGAATGTGGTGGTGATGGTGAATGTGGTGGTGAATGTGGTGGTGATGGTGAATGTGGTGGTGATGGTGAATGTGGTGGTGAAGGTGGTGGTGATGATGGCGGTGATTTATGATGGTGATGACGAAGGTGGTAGTGATGGTGAATTTGGTGGTGATGGTTAGTGATGATATTGGTGACCACGACGATGATGATGGTGGTGGTCTGTCCGTCCGTTAGGAACAGGGAATGTGGACAGATGTGTGTATCCCTTCTTCGCCGGTGCCAGTCTCTTCCCTGTCAGCCTGCTGGCACTCAAACCAGGTATGTGATGAAGATTACAGTGATGCCGATGAACATTAATGTAACTAATGTGGAAATCCTTTAGCAGGGATTTCTGGAAAACCCAGGATTTTCATGGAAGGTTGATGCAAGTGTCTTTAGACAATGACAATAATGATGATGATGATGATGATTAATACCTCTACTATTATGCTAATAATACTACTAAATATGACTGTATTAATACTTGAATAGTAACATTATATAACACTGTAATAATATTGTCCACTGTGCATCTATACATTGGAGGTCTCCAACCCTTTAAAAGCTTGTAGGCTTTAAAAGCAATTAGAAATGTCACCGGCTACTCGTTTTCCAACTCTTGGCCAGGTCCTTGGTGTAATAGAAGAGGTGTTTTGCGTTTTCTGTAACTGTACCTGGTAAAATAAGGCTTAGTAAATTACTCTAAGTGGAGGCCTATACATTCTGTTAGTATTTCTGAGTTCTGTTTTCTGTGATGTTATTTCTGCCAATTACATTGAACAAGAAGTTGATGGCAGTTAAATTATTTAATTAGTAATCTACATAATTTAGGACTGTTATCGTTAAACTGGCTTCACGCGGTGAGGGAGATAAACAGATGTTGCCCCACTCCACATGTGAGGCAGTTCGGCTGGAAATGCATTTTAAATGTGTTATGGGATTGTCCATGTAAACCAGTAACGGCTGTGGGGGGGTTGGATCAGGTCACTGTTCGGTCAATTAGCCGGCAGATGGGAGCTTGGAGTGATCATCATTTTTGTGAATGACAGCTTGTGGCGGAACGCGTGAACATTTCATCTGGGCCTTCGTTCGGAATTGTCAAGACGACCTGCTAATGAAGTGTCCTGTGGCGATCCAATTAATAAGACGGGCCCACTTTGCCTTGACTAACCTCCTGCTCCTTCCTGGGTCCGGTGAACGATCGGGGAGTTTGGTTACACAGCATGTCAGCTCTGTAGGGAGGCAACTGGAGAGAGACCGGGGAGGGGGGGGACAGGTGTGACGAGGTGAGATGGAGAGACGGGAGAGACGGGTTACGGACAGGGAGAGATGGGGGGGACACGGGAGGTGAAGGGGTAGATGGGATGTGCTGGGGGAGGCACTGCCAGTCACACTGGGGGCTCTTGGCTCTCGCCCCCCCGCCTGCTGGCTTGATTTGCGACATGTAGCTGTCTGTTCGAGGGGGGCATCTGAGGTTAGTTCATGACGCACAGGATTGACCTTATGGAGGACTGTAACCATACTAAATAATGCTGTAATAATATTAGACATTGCGGTATAATACTAAGCAATGCTCTCATAATATATAATGCTGTAGTAATACAATAAAGTACTCAAATGATTCACCTGATGGAAGAGTGATCACAGGCCGGCGGTGTTGGTTTCACTGTGGCGCTGCATCTAATTGCCGGAGGAAGAAGCCCTGAGTTATAACAGCGTAGTAATAGAAGAAAACCTGAGTTATAAATGCGTAGTAACAGAAGAAGTCCTGAGTTATAACAGCGTAGTAATAGAAGAAGCCCTGAGTTATAAATGCGTAGTAATAGAAGAAAACCTGAGTTATAAATGCGTAGTAACAGAAGAAGCCCTGAGTTATAACAGCGTAGTAATAGAAGAAAACCTGAGTTATAAATGCGTAGTAACAGAAGAAGTCCTGAGTTATAACAGCGTAGTTACAGAGTAAGCCCTGAGTTATAACAGCGTAGTAACAGAGGAAGCCTTGAGTTATCACCGCGTAGTAACAGAGGAAGCCCTGAGTTATAACAGCGTAGTAACAGAAGAAGCCCTGAGTTATAACAGCGTAGTAACAGAGGAAGCCCTGAGTTATAACAGCGTAGTAACAGAGGAAGCCCTGAGTTATAACAGTGTAGTAATAGAAGAAGCCATGAGTTATAACTGCGTAGTTACAGAGTAAGCCCTGAGTTATAACAGCGTAGTAACAGAAGAAGCCCTGAGTTATAACAGCGTAGTAACAGAAGAAGCCCTGAGTTATAGCAGCGTAGTAACAGAAGAAGCCCTGAGTTATAGCAGCGTAGTAACAGAAGAAGCCCTGAGTTATAGCAGCGTAGTAACAGAAGAAGCCCTGAGTTATAACAGCGTAGTAACAGAAGAAGCCCTGAGTTATAACAGCGTAGTAACAGAAGAAGCCCTGAGTTATAAATTCGTAGTAATAGAAGAAGCCCTGAGTTATAACAGTGTAGTCAATCAATCAATCAATCAAAATTTATTTATAAAGCGCTTTTTACAACAGCAGTTGTCACAAAGTGCTTTACAGAGACACCCGGCCTTAAACCCCAAGGAGCAAACAACAGCAGTGTTGAATTTCAGTGGCTAGGAAAAACTCCCTAAGAAGGTCGAATTTTAGGAAGAAACCTAGAGAGGACCCAGGCTCAGAGGGGTGACCAGTCCTCTTCTGGCTGTGCCGGGTGAGATATTAAGAGTCCAATTGGAATAATAAATAAATTTCTCTTGGCTAAATCCAGAGTATATTCGATTTTAGACTAGGTCAGAAGTATGACCAGGTGGACAAGGACAGGAACAGCAACGGTCCCCCCAAACCAGGTAATCCGCAGGTGTGGACCAGGACCTCATCTCCTTCTAAAATTTAAAATTGGAGGAAACTGAGAAAAGTTAGTAGTACATCCCTCATGTCCCCCAGCACAATAATATAGCAGCGTAACACCTTGGAAACTGAGACGGGGGGGTCCGGTGACACTGTGGCCCTACCCGGGGGAGGCCCCGGACAGGGCCCAACAGGCAGGAAATCAATCCAACCACATTGCCAGGCATCAACCAAAGGGACACCCACGTAGTAACAGAAGAAGCCCTGAGTTATAACAGCGTAGTAACAGAAGAAGCCCTGAGTTATAACAGCGTAGTAACAGAAGAAGCCCTGAGTTATAACAGCGTAGTAACAGAAGAAGCCCTGAGTTATAACAGCGTAGTAACAGAAGAAGCCCTGAGTTATAACAGCGTAGTAACAGAAGAAGCCCTGAGTTATAACAGCGTAGTAATAGGCTGCCTGTGACCAGGTCAGCTGAGTTCCGCGGTGACTCTGCTGGAGTACTACTGCTGTAAGAACAGCTGGGCCTTTCCTGAGTACTACCTGCACTCTACGCCAGGACACGATGGGAAGCTGCTGCTCATATTTAAGGTGGGTGTCTCATTCATCCACCAAGCCAGTCTGTCATTCATTAATCTACATTCATTCCATCAGTCTATCAGTTTCCTTTGTTCATTTGTTTCTTTATCCTCACATCCGCCCATCCTTCTGTGCACTGATTTATTTCCTGTAGTTAATATAAATGTCGCTGATAGCTGTGCCAAGGTTTTACTGTCGTGTGTGTGCGTTTGCGTGCGTACTTGTGTGTGTGTGTGTGTGTTTAAGGTGGTGATCTCAACAACAAGGAGTTGCTTCATGCCAGACAAGCTGTGTACCGTGTTGGAGGACGCTAAGGAGCTGGCCGCACAGAACGCCCTCTGGAGCCTGGGTCAGTACACACCCTGATACACGGATTCACCAAACACACCCTGGTACACCTGACGTGTTTGTTTGAAAATGATTTCAGACTCCATCCCTGGTCCTAATAAACATCTGGGGAAATTAGCATGGCGCCAAATAGTTTAAAAACAATCCCTCCCCCCTGTTCCCTCCCCCCTCTGTTCCCTCATCCTTCCCTCCTCCCTCATCCTTCTCTGTTCCCTCATCCTTCTCTGTTCCCTCATCCTTCTCTGTTCCCTCATCCTTCTCTGTTCCCTCATCCTTCCCTCATCCTTCTCTGTTCCCTCTCCCCTCTGTTCCCTCACCCCCCCCCCGTTCCCTCCCCCCTCTGTTCCCTCATCCTTCCCTCCTCCCTCTTTTCCCTCCCCCCTCTTCCCTCCCTCTTTTCCCTCCTCTGTCTCTTCCCTCCTCCCTCTCTTCAGACTGTTCTTTCCTAGGCTGTAATTCCCCTGGTTCACTCTCTCCTCCACCACCCCTCTCCAGTGGGACGGGCCTTCTCTCGTATGGCTGTACCCGAGCCTTCCCTTACCCCCCCTACCCCCTCTCCCCCTCCCTCCACAACACCCCACAGAGGCTCTGCATCCCCCCAAACCAGAACACTGCCTTCTTCTAATCACCCCATCATTCTACACCTCCGTCCAGCATCACCACCTTGTCCGTTGTATCTGTGTCACTGATTGGTTGATTAATTGACTGATTTAATTGGTTGGTTGGATTGTATCTGCCAGTCATAAAATTAATGATGAAAGGTATTATATAAAAAAAAAGAGGGAGTGAAGCAGAGAAAAGAACAATGGATGATAGATAGAAGGAGGAGTCAGAGGAAGAGAAGACGCCGGTAGGCTGAGAAAAAGGAGGAGTCAGAGGAAGAGAAGACGCCGGTAGGCTGAGAAAGAGGAGGAGTCAGAGGAAGAGAAGACGCCGGTAGGCTGAGAAAGAGGAGGTGGAGCAAGCGGAGACGTGAACGTCCTGTCCTGTGTGTCCAGTTTGTTACTGTGCCATTTTATGTCTGTGTTGCTGTTTGGTTGGTTTGGGTTTTAGGTCATTTGGTTTTTAAAAGATGGCCATTTTCAATTTGATGTGTTCAGTTCTGGAGAAAAATACAGGTGTTTTTTGCCTGGCGAAAGGCTTTACTGTATTGCTAAGTGGGATCTCTGGGAGCGCCGCTCTGATGTCACACAGTTTATTGTCCAGTTAGGGCTAGACTAGGGTAGGGTTATGTGTTGGGTCGACCCGAATAGGCCTAGTTTCAGCGGACCAAAGTGTCCGATATGTTAAGATGAACAGGGGAACCACAGACAACAGATGCACCATGGAAGAAGGACCTTATTTCATATCTTGGCAATAATGATACCTGATTAGTATTTACTTTCACCATATTTATTAACATGATTAAATTTTTTGGACCTGTATTTCTTTTATTATGCTTTTTCCGCTGTATTTGTTTTATTGTATTGTATAATGCCCTCAGTAAAAAGCTCAATATTAATATATCGAGCATAACAAAATTCTGTTTGAAAATCTATTTTGTAATTCAGCATATTTATTTATTAGCAGCAGATGATTTTGCAACAAACGCATCAGTGATATCAAGTTAAACAAATCAAATCTAAATTGTCAATCGATGTTTAAAGGTCCATAACGGCCTCCACCGGATAATATATTTATTGAGATTTAAATGCTAATGTTAGAATTTGCACTAAAACAGTGATAATCAATAATACAGTGTTGCCTGTCCTTCTACACATTTTTCTTTCTATGTAATATGGCGTATTTGTTGCAACCTACACGAAGCTAAAGCGTGAATAAAAACAACCCTGACACTTCGAGTTTTACCAAATTATATTTACTCTCCAGGTGTTTTTTTGACCTGCTGGTCACTCAATTGTTTTGTGTGTATTTTCTGTTACTACACAGTGTTCTTAAATTAATGCTATTTTAAAAACATTGTCTTTGTTGTTCTCTTGGAGTACTCGTTTAGTGTTGCATCCCACCTGGACTGAACCCCCCTTCTCTTCCTAGTCAATTCTAGGGCACTGTAAGGAATTGGGTGCCATTTGAGACTGTTTTATTGTCATATACAAGCTGTTCACTTGGAACTTTTTAACTGGTTAACGAGATCATGTTGAATTTAATAAACATTTAAAACGTGTGTATGACAATTGGTTGCCTTAGTAGTGTGCTAGAAAGTATATTGGCCCTTGAGCATCGCAGGCCACGCCCCTCTACATTGTGAAAGTTGTATAAACATTGTTCAAATGATCCTGTTAAATCTTATTCATTCTCTTAAATTGGAAGGGTTTTATGTTGAATTGTTTCATTTTACTTTGAGAAGATTTCCTAAAAGAAGGTGATAGTAATAGTTAAATATAGTGGAACAGTAACATATTATTTTGACCGCATGCTAAAGCTTGTAATTTATATTGGTCAGCAGGAAAGGTGCACCAGCTTATGTAGTCAAAAATAAACCCTGTTCCCATCAGCAATCACGAGGACATGCCGTGAAAAAATTAAAAGGTAGGAGTACATTAGGAACATTTCATTACATGTTTTGTCATGGACGGAGAATGTTAGAAACGTCTGTGTGTTTGCCAAAAACTCCACGGTTTCATGCTATTTCCCAGAGACATGTAATTTCACCCCTGAAGAGGTAGAAAGATTTCTGACTTCCCTATCGGAAGTGGACCAGACAGTGTTACATGACTTAAAAGGCCGCAGGTCCCGTCTTCCCGTGCCCTCGTGCATAACTTCAATGCCTGTATGATTAATAGAAAAGTGCCTGGAAATGGATGGTGCCACCATCCACAGAATCTCCAGGTTCAATTGACATGGAGAGACACCTGTCTAACCCTCATTTCGGGCTGCTTGTCGCCGCGGTTTGTAGAAACCGGGATTATCTCTCGCACACAGGTGGCGCATGCGAAAGGCAAGAATGAGCCTGTTTTCTGTCGATAAACTGGAATTGATTGAATGTGAATCTACAAAGTTTTACACTGGGTTATTCAACTTCATAGATCCCTATGGTACTTTATCTCAGGGCAATGATCAGTGCGTTTTGAGATGTACAGCCACGGTTACCGTATAGCTTACAGGACGCGGCTGAATGCATTTATCCCTTTCAGTCAGCATGAGAACAAATGGCCGTTAACGTAATCCTAGCTGTCAACCAGCCGCTGAAATGGATTTGCCAGTGTGCCCCCGCCCTACAACGGCCACCAATCCCTTTGTGGAGTTTCAGAACCAAATCTCCAGAAGGACATGCTCTCTCTTACGGATTAGTTTTTAAAATGGCCTGGACTTGACTTGAAAGATTCACCCAAACTGTGCAGTGCTTAGTGGAGGCAACCAAGTGCTGGTCTAAAACAGATAAGTACCGAACCCTTTACACCAATGAATAAACCACTGTCGACATAAAATATACATTCATCTTGAACATACATTTTTATATTGCCATGGAGTGTGGAAAACAACCTTGTGTATTCAAACAGGCTTGGTTCATATAAGGAAATTAGTCAATTAAATGTACTCATTTAATAAATGAATTCGGCCCTGACTTAGGGATAAGAACTTTGAAGTAAAAAAAAAAAAAAGGAAATACTGTTACCTGGAAACTGGGATCTCATATTTGGGCAAATCACCCCCAATTAATCTTTACCACCCTAAACCGCCCAAGCCCATTTGCCAGCACATTGACATAAAATAGCTCAATTGTGCCGGTAACCGTCCCATCTGGCTACACTGGTCAGCGGACAAGGCTGTGCTCGTTGAGCATGTGCTTTGTCATGGTTTTCCGTCAGTGATCTTGATCAAACTGGGAGTTGTAGGAGGAATAGCACTCTGCTGTACAGGGGACCAAGCCAGAGACAGATAAAAAAAAAAATGCATTAGCGGCATAACCAGGTTTCTATCTACGGTGGGTGTGTGTGTGCGCATGCATGCGCGTGCGTGCGTGTGCGCTTCAAGTAGCAGGCTGAAGTGTAAGAGTGCTGATGGAAGATGATGGCTATCAAGTGTACTTTCCACTGGAGCCAGGCGGATGTAACGGTCGCTGGGAGGCTGGGAACCTCAGCCAGAGTTTGAATCGGAGCATTTCAGAGCTCATGGAAATGAGTCAGTGGTGGAGTATGTCTGGTCCCTCCCGCTGGTCCCTCCCCCTCGATGTCTTTGTAAAGGCAGAGATGGCGAGATGGTGACTTTTACCTGCAACATTACGTGAAACATCCTCCTGTGAGGAGTCTCTCTCACACACACACACGCAGGCCACCATTCTCACTGGGCGCTGAATACCCGCCGTCTGTTTGTCTCTTCCTACCTGCGATCACCCCCTTCTCCTTCCCCACTCAACTGCTGGCTGGTAACTACCTGAATACAAATGGGCTACAGGCTCACCACAGCGCAAGCGGCTACATCAAGATAAAGTGCTTGGACGTGTTACAGGAGAACTCCTTATTGATCTTCAATCATATTTTAAATTGTCTGCATGTGTGCTAAACAAAAACAACAACACCCCCTTTCAAAGTTGTAGAACTCCGTCTTCGTAAAGAATTTGAATATGAATGCAGCTGGCACATTGCAAGGTGAGTGTACAGGTATGTCCTGAGAACACAGGTGTTGAGAAAGCCTGTGTGTATTTCCAATGCGTACCCTATTCTCTGTCCTATTGACCTGAGTGCACACTATTTGACAGCAGTGCACTTGTCATGCAGTCTTTCACTTCCTGGTGCCGGTCGATGTCTGGATGGGATACCAGATGCTGCTGGAAGTGGTGTTGGAGGGCCGGTAGGTGGCCCATGTCCTTCGGGTCTTAAGATTAAAGTCCAGCGCCCCAGAGCAGTGAGTGGGACATTGCTTTGTGTATCCCCCCACTTCTCTACCGTACAGCTGAGGTGAGTCGAGCACTCTGGCACTAGTTTGTTCGTCGTGCTTCAACAGAGAATGTGTTGTTCGTCGATGAGACGAGCTTCCCTTCTTACTGAGTAAAGCGCTGTGGGTGTCCAGAAATGTTTTTAAATCCAATGCACAACTGATCGAAGATAAAGAATAGGATTCAGAAAATTGTATTGACGCTTTCGGGCAAAAAACAATCTTCGTCAGAGTTGGGGGTTCTTTGCTTTTCGTCTCTGGCCTCGTCCCTATCGGCTCCCCGAAAAACCTTCTCACTAGGGCACTGCTCGTATCCTGTAGGGGTCCAGGTACCCTTCCGGAACTTCTGAGTTCTCATTTGGGATGCAGGCAAGTATGTGGGCATTACTGACGTTTTCCGACTGTGGTAACTGTTGATAAAAGGGGTCCGATAAACAACAAAAATGTAAAAACTAATTAGCGGTGTCCCAATATGGGCGGTTGCCCAGATCCTAGAGGAAAAATACAGTTATCATCGGCAACCGCCTCACGAAGTGTTATTTTCAGACTGCTATGTGAGTGACTGCTTCCGATCATGCATTCATCTCACGAAGACTCTGCCGCTTTTGTTGTGCTGATTTTGTGTTTGAGTGTGTGTGTGTGTGTGTGAGAGTCTGTGTGCGGGTGTGTGCCTTTTTGTCTCAGTGTAGCTTTGATGTCGAATGCTATCTTTGTAATTGCCGGAACGCAGAGTTGTAGGGGTTAATGGAGGGGTCTGAAAGGTCGTGGTCCTGGTTGCCGCACCCAGAGGAGGAGTGGGCGGGACTGTCCGCGTGCGTGCGTGCGTGCGTGCGTGTGTGGCAGGGATAGGAATGGAGGTCACCTCGTGATACATCATACCGTCCGTGCCTCCGAGTCACGGCGGGAGGAAGCGACCGAGACAGAGAGAACAGGACTTAGAGGGAGATGGATGCGGAGAAAGAGGGAAGACCAGGGACACATGGACAGAGAGACAGTGATGGAGAGGAGGAATGAAGTGAGAGAGGGGATGAAGAGTAGGGATGGAGTGTAGGAGGGGGATACCAGAGATTTATAACTCTTCAAGAAGTCAAGGTGTTCCAGAGGTATCGTGTTTGTCTGTGTGTGTGTGTCAAATTGAGGGGCCCATTATTCAGAACGCAGCCCAGGGACTACGGCATATAAATACCTACTATCCCTCCCCTCTACAACCCCTTCTCCCTTTTCTCCTCCCCTCTCTCCCTCCATCTACCCTTCCCCCAGATACCTCTCTCCTTCCTTCTTTCCCCTGAGCCCCTTATCTCTCCCCATCGCTCTTCCATCAGGTTTCCCCATGGCAGGCGAGGGTAGTCACGCAAATCCCAGGTCTGGAGAATAGAGTTGCTGGGCTCACACATCACACAACACAATCCAGTAGCCTGCGTCTATTTATGATCTTGTATTCTTTTTGGTTTCTTCTTCTTTTAAGGGGACGTCTCTGTGAATCACATTCAACTGGAAGTAATAAACGGCAAGTTCTGCCACATGATATGCACTTTGAAATATATTTGAGATCTCAGGTTTGGTATTCTGTGAGCGTTTCATGTTCAGTCCCAGCACTAGGCAGACCTTTGGTTAGCGCTTCTTCATTTAGATGTTGTTTTACTCCTTTCCTAAATGTTAACCTCCTAAACCAATGTTTCCCTGGGG
The DNA here is from genome assembly GCF_011004845.1 of Esox lucius. Taxonomy (NCBI): domain Eukaryota; kingdom Metazoa; phylum Chordata; class Actinopteri; order Esociformes; family Esocidae; genus Esox; species Esox lucius. The sequence continues at coordinate 4,284,353 of NC_047592.1, read as the reverse complement.
ACGAAACACCAAAACACCTGATTTAAATTAAAAACTCAATGACAGGTTGATTACATCAATCAAGTGTGTAAGTGGTAGGGCAACATTTGAATGCTCAGGCAAAAACAAGAACGTGCACCCCTTTGGGTCCCAAGGTCTTAAGCACTAGCACAAACACTGCTCTTACACTGCTGCTCTAACACCAGTGTTAGAGCAGCGGTGTTAGAGCAGCGGTGTTTGAGCAGCGCTGTCAGAGCAGCAGTGTCAGAGCAGCAGTGTCAGAGCAGCAGTGTTAGAGCAGTGTTTGTGCTAGTGCTTAACACCGCTGCTCTAGCACCGCTGCTCTAACACCGCTGCTCTAACACCGCTGCTCTGACACCGCTGCTCTAACATTGCTGCTCTAACACTGCTGCTCTAACACTGCTGCTATGCATATTCAATGCATATTCAAATCACGATGACTCCATGACCACACCCTCAGTGGAGGCACAGTGATGGTCTCGGATTCCCAGGTGTCGGACTGTGTCGAGGGAAGAAGCTTTGCTACCTCCACCAAAGCTGATGGAATGTACATTTGTATAGTTTTGCTGATTGTTTGATGATTGTTTTTCTCAGATGTATCTTTATTTACTGTTTATCTCCAAGTATGTGGTCCATTTATGTCTGACAGTATTTTCATGAAGCCTAAACCTGATTATAGGCATGAAACCAACTGGAAAATGTAGTCGACATTTTGTTTTCTACGCTGGTCTTGGTAGGTATATTATCCAATACCTCCCAGTGATGCAAATGTTTTTAAGCATAATCTTGAGAAGGTTAAGTATTAAATTATCCTCATGTCTGAACACATGACTTTTTTACATTATCTTCAATTGCAAAAGCACCTGTATGAGCATCTAAATCTCCTCTGGAATGACACTGTTCCAAGGTCAGTAATGGTAACTAGGAGTCTTTCCAACCAGAACCTGCCTCAGAGCCAATCAGACCTACGGAAATGAGGAGAAAGGACACACCTCAAAAGTTTGTCACCCCGATGAGGAGAAATGGAAAGCAGTCAGGCAGTGAGCTATTAGAGCTCGGCCATCACTAATGATCAAACGTTAATGGATGGCTGAGTTCATGAAGGAAGAACATCTAAAGTCTAGGAACTATGAGACTTTGAATAAGCTATTGAACGATGTTCCGAAGCCTTCCCGGTTTCAGTCTGGGCCTGATAGTTAGTGTGTTAGAGAGGTTTTATGCCCCAGATTTGACAGGCGCATTCACATGCAATGGACTAATGGAGTACAGTATTGTGACGTGTTTATTTGATGACATAGATGAATATCAGTAGTTCTTTAATGCCCTGGAAAAAAAACGAGACTCTTTTTGAACGTCCTTTTGTCTTTTAACTGACACGTGTTGTCAGATTACATTTTTGTCATGTGACAGTGCGTCATTTCAACCTTTGTGGCAAAAATGAAAATGTTTATTTTTACTCAAAATGCTGAAATGAACAATCAAAAGGACTCATTAGTCTCGTAGTCCCCTCTTTCCCCTGGATGCTACTCTTGGTGGGCTTTCATGTGCAGCTCTGCCCATCCTCATCCATCACGTCTCCGTCTGTCTCACTTCCCGTCTCTGCGTGGATCTACCGGCTCCAATTTGCGTATTAAGATATCTCCAATCTCCGGGAGGATGTCCTGAAGCCCAGTGCGCGCCAGTGTGCCTCCCTTCACTATTTTGGGGTGACTCTCGGAAATACACTTCACTTCCCACCGGCCCTAGGTTACCTGGGGTTGAAATAGCTTTTCTCGGGCCGGAAGAGCATTAGTGAAAGGCTTGGGTCGCCATGACTGCCAAGGCAAACGCAGTCATCCAGAATGAGAGATGGAAATATACGAATGCTGTGTATATTATACATTTCTGCAAGTCCCGTTGTCAAATCGTTAGAAGAGTCGGTTGATATCGTATCTATTGTATCTGATCGATGTTTGGTGTTCACCGCAGTTGTGAAAATTAGCCAATATGATCTTTTTGTTATGATACTCTTATTGTAAATTCTAAACCTCTAGGTTTGATTGTGTTGTGGTTTATGCTTTGAGTGGGGCAATCTAATACAGTTCCATCCGCAGACTAAAAGCCCAATGAGGTCTTTTTTGTTTCTGAAGTGTTTTGCCACTCAGTCAAAAACGTGTGTTTCTGTTAAGACGTCTTCTCTTGGTCAAAGCTTGTACTTTGGTGCCAGATGATCCTGCTGGGTGTTCACTGGATTCACTGGATGTTCACTGGATTAACCCGGATTTCTTCCTGTTCCTCTAAGGAAGTGAACTTTGAGCTTTTGCCACAGTGTTTGCCACTGTGTTTTCTTTTTGGACACATTTGTAACTTTATTGTATGTCAATTTCTATTTATTCCAATATTATGTAGTATGTATAATAGTATGTACACACACACACTTGCTGAATGTGAATGGTTTACTAATGAATCCTAATTTGATGATCATTTATCTACATTGACTCTGACAGGCCTGTCAAAGCATCAGAGTGGTAATGTGTATTTATCTGTGTGAGCAAGTGATTAATCTAGCAGCCCTATTCATTAGTTACAGCAGCACACTATTGCACTAGGCATTCATTTAGGGACCTGATGACCAAATAAACATTCTATTCAATTAGAATTCTACTCTGTGAGCATTCTACTCTGTGAGCATTCTACTCTGTGGATATCCTAATCCGTGAACATTCTTCTCGACAAGCATTCTACTTTGTGAGAATTCTACTCCGTGAGCATTCAACTCATCAGATGCTAACCAAGCTCTAACATCCTGGTCACAATACCACCGTTGATCGGGTGCCATTTGAAGCACATAGATTTTGGGTAACCCCTAAGTCCCATATATGGAATTGAATTAAGAAATTAAACAGAGCATATGCAGTTTAGACACACACGCTCACGCAGTCTGGATCCTATAGAACCTAACACGCTGTGCTGAGGGCTTTGACATGAATTCCTGGCAGCAGGATGTTGGTGCCCCAAATACCTCCCTGTTCCCTGTGAACTGGAACCCAGTAAACCATCAGTAGTGTACGCGAGGGCGCATCATTTAGCATGCTCATGGTGGAATGAATCATTTCACCGCTCTAGCAGTTTCTATTCACACACAAACTAAATCGGTTGAGACAACACTTCCCGTCTCAATAGCTTGGGAGTGTGTATGTGTGTGTTAGCTCTATTATTGTGTTTTTCTAGGGTGATGCGAGACTGGTGTGTAGTGTTTGGAAACAGGCACAATTATGTTCTGTACACTGATGTGGTGTAACGTGCACTCTCTCCCTTCCCTCATCTCTCTCTATCTCTCTGTCTCTCTCTCTCTCTCTGTCTCTCTATCTGCCCCCGTCTCCTTCATTCATCTAGCGTCCTTGTCGCCGTGGTTGGTGTCAGCACGGCTGCTTGTACTCCCGGAGACGGATGTCAGCGGTCAACCTCGTGGCTAATTGTTGTCTCGTTGTCAACAATCTTTGAGGTCTGAAGCACAGAGAGTGCATGTGTGTGCGTGTGTGTGTGTGTGTGTGTGTGCGTGTGTGTGTGTGTGTGTGTGTGTGTGTGTTTGTGACCTTTGGGCCTTGGCAGTAAAGGACGCCGGCCGTACATGCTAATTAGCTGCGAGGGATCACCTTTAAAGAGAGCGGGACGGATCGAATGTGACACACATGAAACAAGCCGTGCTGATCTCCTGACAGCCATACATTCTGTCCACATTCTGCTGATAAGACGGATCTGACCAACCTCACGAAAGAACCACAAAGAACCTAATTAGAACCCTTTGTTCATGACATGGAAACCGCATTGAAAAGGGTGGAGCGAGAGAGAGGGGGGGAGGAGGGAGAGAGAGAGGGGGATGGAGAAAGAGAGGAGGGAGAGTGGGAGAGAGAGAGGGAGAGAGGGAAGGGTGAGGCAAGAAGGCAGGAGAGAATAAGGACTAATGGAGGAGAGAAAATTGTATTAGGAAAAAAATGGAAAGGATGAGAGGAGAGAGAGAGAGGAGAAATAATCTAAATGAACAACGGACGAATCTGTGAAAACATCAGTAAGAATAAACTGATGGATGTGTGTCAGTTTAAAATGTCACATCCCCTGAACACACACACACACACAGTGCTTATGAGAACATATCAGGGAGTAAACATTGCTTTACATTACGTATCCTACCTTTCCCTAACCCCCTGACTCCATGACCCTAAATCTATACTTGGCCCTAACCATGACCCCTAACCCTTAACCCTATCTCACAGTCCTTTCTCTTATCCTGACCTCTAACCCTGGCCGAACCAGAGTCTATGTGTCCTATCGAGTGCAAGCTGATTTAATCCCCACCAGGCGTGATCAAGACATGCAGTCCAAAATACCCAAATCAATTGTAAACCAGCTATATTGATTCAGGGACAGATTGAAAAAGGTGTGAAACCTTCACAACCATGGCGCTTGATTGTGCTACGATATGTACCAGGTGATATCACATTGTCTTGTTCTAAAAGCGCCATTCCACCATAGAACGTTGTATATTGTTCTAATTACTGATGTTAGCAGTGATACATTAGTAATTAGAACAATATACAACGAGCGAACCTGAGTCATTTGTGTTTTACAAACACTAGAACGAGCGAACCTGAGTCATTTGTGTTGTACAAACACTAGAACGAGCGAACCTGAGCCATTTGTGTAGTAGAAACACTAGAACGAGCGAACCTGAGTCATTTGTGTCGTACAAACACTAGAACGAGCAAACGAGTTTCGTTTTAGAGTCACAAAACTTAGAAAATATTGTATTTGTAGACTTTCTACAGCTTCAACTCCGTCATTGCCGAAAGATCTGACAGAATACTTTATACCTAGATTGTATTTTTAGTTGCTTAAGTATTGGTCAGTATCATGCTTAAGTATTGAAGTGTTTGCTGTGCCCCTAAGGGATAACAGTTTTATAAAAAAATGTCCTTAATCTTCAAAACCATTCTAAAATGCAAATGAGATTAGCCTCGGGAAATAACAAAACAAAACCAATTTTGGACTGTAAATACATATTTGAATCATCTAATTTTAGAGTTGAACAGTCAAGGCCTTTGAGAAACCTATTAGACAGCAAATGTAAATGAGATGGCCAAAGTTTGAATCTGACTTTATCTCTTTACATTTTGCAATAGCTGGTACTTTGATTCGTATTGTATTACTGTGATTTTCAAGAATTCCTGCGATTGGTTTCCAGCCACACTCTGTCACCAGTTAAATGGTTCACCTGTCAGACTCCCTTTATGTTTCATCATAAATCTGACAGCTCTGCTCTGACAAGTCAACGCCCCTGGGCCAAGGACCGCAACCGTTTAGACACAAGGACACAAACACACAAGATTCTGTAACAGCCGTCAGGGTCATTAATATGAAATCTCTGAGCAGTGACCCCGGTCCATTCCAGAAGCTGATTGGCAGATCAATACTATTATCAATAGATGCTGAGACTCGTCAATACTGCCGCTGAAGACGCTTAAAAAATAATTAAATCATTAATTCATCCATCAGTACACCTGCCGATCAGGCTTTAGGCCTATGAAGTGGTGGTCTGGGGAGTAATGGCTTCTTACCATGTGGGTGTTTTCCCTTTGGGTCGGTGGAGGTTGACCGCAGAATCAGGAATGAGTATATTAATTTGTCCACCTGTTTGAGATGACATCCTCCCATGTTTCTGCCTGGTTACCAGAGTGATGTCCTCTGTCCCGTGTCCCCTGTCCCCCGTCCCCAGACGACGCCATGGTTGTCGACATGGTAACTAACAAGGAGGAGTCAGCCTCCCGGGAGGTACGCAGACTAGCACTGTGTTGTCAGGACAACCTGTCCCTCACTGTCAGCAAAAACTAAGGAGTTGATAGTTGACTTTAGGGGGGGGGGGGGTGGGGGGGGGCAACACGCCTCCACCCACATCAACAGTAGAGAGACTCAGCAGTTTTAAGTTCCTCTCCCTTCTCATGAATGTTTGTGGATTATCAACACACCCACTGTTTTGGAGAGGGTTCAGTGCACACACACACACACACACACATACACACATACACACACACACACACTTCATGACCGCTGCTATCAGACTCGTTGTACTATTCAGCAGTGCTCAGACTGTGTTACGATTAATACTGCGCAATTTAAACATCCCCACACAGTCTGTAAATATTGTACTCACCACCCGCTTATCTTTGCTCTCAATGCTATCTTTATTAGTTTTATGTCCTTATCTTTATTCACATCACCATCTTTATATGTTTTGTGTCCTTATCTTTATTCACATGACCATCTTTATTTGTATTGTGTCTTTATTTTTACTTTGTTTAAACTATCATTTATTTCTTCTGGGTAACAGCAAGTTAACATTTATTTAAGCAGTGTATACACTGTGTATCCTGTTCTCATGACAAATAAAACCTGAAACTTGATGTGAGAGATTGATGCAGAGAAAACATTTTCCCAGACGCCTTTCCAGCTGAATTGCTGAGCAAAAGCAGCTTGTTATTTCTTCCAAATTACTGTTACGTCTGAGTTTTATGGGTTATAAAAGTGTTGAATAAAAGGTAACCATGTTGAATAACATCTTATGAACTCCCCCATGCAAAAAGCTGCTTGTTGCTGTCTCATTAAAGTCTCTCTTCATGTTTTGAAATCTTGCAGTACCAAAGTTATGTAGCAAACCCTCAACACAAAACCTTCAACTACTATTTTTTTTAATATATTTATCAGGCGTTTGAATTATTTATTTGACAGGAAAGTGTGTAAAGATGGAGTGTTTGCTGGAAGAGTGGGGAGCCGGATTCAAACACAATACGCCAAGTGTACAAGTATGTTGACGTGAAATGGAAGTTAACAAACATTTCACATTTTACAACTACCCCTGAGACACGATCACCACCGAGATCAGCCATTATACAACTCCCTCTGAGACACGATCACCACCGGGATCAGCCATTATACAACTCCCTCTGAGACATGATCATCACCGAGATCAGCCATTATACAACTCCCTCTGAGACATGATCACCACCGGGATCAGCCATTATACAACTCCCTCTGAGACATGATCATCACCGAGATCAGCCATTATACAACTCCCTCTGAGACACGATCACCACCGAGATCAGCCATTATACAACTCCCTCTGAGACATGATCACCACCGGGATCAGCCATTATACAACTCCCTCTTAGACATGATCACCACCGGGATCAGCCATTATACAACTCCCTCTGAGACACGATCACCACCGAGATCAGCCATTTTACAACTCCCTCTGAGACACGATCACCACCGGGATCAGCCATTATACAACTCCCTATGAGACACGATCACCACCGAGATCAGCCATTATACAACTCCCTCTGAGACACGATCACCACCGGGATCAGCCATTATACAACTCCCTCTGAGACACGATCACCACCGGGATCAGCCATTATACAACTCCCTATGAGACACGATCACCACCGAGATCAGCCATTATACAACTCCCTCTGAGACATGATCACCACCGAGATCAGCCATTATACAACTCCTTCCGAGACACGATCATCACCGAGATCAGCCATTATACAACTCCCTCTGAGATACGATCATCACCGAGATCAGCCATTATACAACTCCCTCTGAGACACGATCACCACCAAGATCAGCCATTATACAAAGCTCTAACATCAATCAATCAATCAAATGTATTTATAAAGCCCTTTTTACCACAGCAGTTGTCACAAAGTGCTTTACAGAGACACCCAGCCTTAAACCCCAAGGAGCAAACAACAGTAGTGTTGGATTTCAGTGGCTAGGAAGAACTCCCTAAGAAGGCCGAATTTTAGGAAGAAACCTAGAGAGGACCCAGGCTCAGAGGTGTGACCAGTCCTCTTCTGGCTGTGCCGGGTGGGATATTAAGTCCAATTGGAATAATTAATACATTTCTCTGGGCTAAATTCTATTTGATTTTAGACTAGGTCAAAAGTATGACCAGGTGGACAAGGACAGGGTCAGCAACGGGCCCCCCAAACCAGGTACTCCGCAGGTGTGGACCAGGACCTCATCTCCTCCTAAAATGTAAAACTGGAGGAGACTGAGAAAAGTTAGAAAGTGCATTCCTCATATCCCCCAGCACAATAATATAGCAGTGTAACACCTTGGAACTGAGACGGGGGGGGTCCGGCAACACGGGAGGCCCCGGACAGGGCCCAACAGGCAGGAAATCAATCCACCCACATTTCCAGGCATCAACCAAAGGGACACCCACCAACCGCAACCCCCCTGAATGAGGGCCGAGTATTGCCAGCAGCGTTCAGCCCAATTGCACAAGTGCGCAACAGAGAGTCAACCACAAGCCAGTGACTCTTCCCCCGAAAGGCATTGGAGGGAGGGCATCCCAGTGGCGACGAGAGCTCACCTGGCAAGACATCAAGGGTGGACAGTATCAAGCCTACTGGTCACCTTCACGCCCCCGGGCCAGGCTACACCTAATTATAAGTTGGTTTGCATTTCTAACCTTAATTGGCAGATCATTCTTCGGTAGTGGAGCTCTATGAGAAAAGGCCCTGCCTCCGGCTGTTTGTTTGCCTCCGGCTGTTTCGTAGGTTACGTGTAGGTATGTATGGCTGGATCATTTCAGCAAGGTAAGTAGGAGCAAGTCCATGTATTGATTTATAGGTTAAGAGTAAAACCTTAAAATCAGCCCTAACACTAACAGGCAGCCAGTGTAAGGACGCTAGGACAGGAGTAATGTGTTCAAATTGTTTTGTTCTAGTTAGGATTCTAGCAGCTGTGTGCAGCACTAATTGAAGTTTATTTATTGATTTGTCAGGGTAACCGGAAAGAAGAGCATTGCAGTAATATAGTCTAGAAGTAACGAAAGCATGGATTAGTTTTTCTGCATCAGTTTTTGATAGAAAGTTTATAATTTTTGCAATGTTTCGAAGATGAAAATAAACAAGATCAAGAAGCAATAGGACGGATGCAGAACCTTTGTCTGAGGCCATTAGAAGGTCATTTGTTACCTTCACGAGTGCAGTCTCAGTACTATGATGGGATCTGAAACCGGACTGGAGTATTTCATAAATGTTATGTCTTTCAGTCTTTCAGGCATTCAGTTGTTGGGAAACACATTTTTCTAAGATTTTTGAGTGGAACGGGAGGTTCGATATTGGCCTATAATTGTTTAATATGTCGGGATCCAGATTAGATTTTTTTAGAAGAGTCATCATTTCCGTAATTTTTTGTGAGTTTGGTACGCATCCGGAGGAAAGGGAGCAATTTATTATGTTCAGCATTGGCTGACCTAGCACAGGAAATGGCTCCTTAAATAATTTTGTTGGAATCGGGTCTAGCTGACAGTTTGTGGGTTTAGAACTCATTACAAATGTAGTGAACATGTTGAGCGATACGGCATCAAAAAATTCAAGTGTCCCCATTGACACCTGGTCAGGGAGGTTCAGGATTTTTTTTAGGACAACTGAGATTTTGAGGACCATATCAATTTAAGGAGGAGTCAGTTATTTGTTTTCTAATGGTGATGATTTTTTCATCAAAGTAGTTCATGTGTTCATTACAACTAAAGTGAAGACCCACTTCACTTGCTAAGCTTTGCTTTTTTGTTAACTTTGCAACTGTATCAAAGAGACATTTTTGGATTTGGATTGTTTTTGTTCACCTCAATCAGGTTGGAGAAATAAGATGATTGAGCAGACGTGAGTGATTTTCGGTATTGTACTGTACTGTCTATCCAGGTTAGTCTAAATACTTCCAACTTGGTGGAGCGCCACTTTCGGTCCAATTTTCTGGAGGCTTGCTTAAGTGCTCTAGTATTGTCTGTGCACCAGGGAGTGAGTTTCTTGTTGCGTATTTCTTTTGTTTTTAGTGGTGCAACTGTGTCTAATGTATTTCGCAGTGTTGAGTTTAAACCCCCGATTTGATCGTTTACAGATTTATTTACTCTGTCATTAATGAGCGAACTTGTAAGAATATCAAGGAATTTATTTGTAGTCTGAGAATTTATAGTATGGCTTTTGAAACTCACTGTTTGCGGAGCAAGTGGAATTCATGTTTTAACGTTAAATGTAATAAGACAGTGATCCAATAATCCAGGATTTTGGGGGGGGGGGATTATTAGATCTACAATATCTATTTCTTGTGACAGGTCTAAATCTAAGGTATGATTGTGGCAGTACGTTGGACCTGAGGCAAGTTGGATAAAACCCATTGAGTCAATTATGGCTCCAAAGGCTGTTTGAAGAGGATCATTGGACTTTTCCATATGAATATTGAAATCGCCAAACATTTGAATACTATCTGCCATGACTACAAGGTTAGACAAGAATTCTGGAAACTCATTGAGGAACAATGTGTATGGCCCGGGGTGCCTGTAAATGGTAGCTATGTAAAACGATTTATCGGCCTGGTTAACTTTCATTAGTAAAACTTCAAAAGAATGAAACTCTGTGATATGTTTGAGAGTAAGTTTATATTTACTGTCATAAATATTAGCAACACCCCCTCCTTTTCGGGACACACGAGGGATATGATCACTAGTATAACCAGGAGGAGAGGCCTCATTTAAGGCAGTGAATTCATTAGGCTTTAGCCACGTTTCACATAAACCAATAACATCTAGTTTATGATCAGAGATTAATTCATTTACTGCAACTGCCTTTGGAGCAAGGGATCTAACATTTAGGGAGGGAACTTATGAGGGATCTGTTGTTATTAATATGTGGTTACTGATGAGGGACACCGTGAATTGTTTTTGATGTGAGTGCCCATGTAATAAAGGAGACAATTTTCTACCATACAAACGCAAAACAATGCAAGCGTATTGGGAGAACATGCTTCTTGAAATGGAGTCACTTCATAGATTGTTTTGTTATTGTCGGTGCTTTCACGCTCATAGATTCTGCGTCTTCTCTATCATTTTTGCTTGATTATTTTCACACGTTGTCCAAAATCCGGAGACAATTGAAATGCATGCGTCGCCTTAGCGCGACAGAGGAATATGCTCAATTCTTAAACTAAAATGCCAAACTAGCTAGCTGTTATCTCATTAGCACTAACAAACATCACATAAAATGGTCTGTTTTGGACCACTACCCTGGGTCATGTATACAAGAAAGACTACAGAGGAGATCTAGAGTTAAAAATGCAACTGTTCACATGACAAATAAAACCTGAAACTTGATGAGAGAGATTGATGCAGAGAAAACATTTTCCCAGACGCCTTTCCAGCTGAATTGCTGAGCAAAAGCAGCTTGTTATTTCTTCCAAATTACTGTTACGTCTGAGTTTTATGGGTTATAAAAGTGTTGAATAAAAGGTAACCATGTTGAATAACATCTTATGAACTCCCCCATGCAAAAAGCTGCTTGTTGCTGTCTCATTAAAGTCTCTCTTCATGTTTTGAAATATTGCAGTACCAAAGTTATGTAGCAAACCCTCAACACAGAACCTTCAACTACAATTTTTTTAAATATATTTATCAGGCGCTTTAATTATTTATTTGACAGGAAAGTGTGTAAAGATGGAGTGTTTGCTGGAAGAGCGGGGAGCCGGATTCAAACACAATGCGCCAAATGTACGAGTATGCCGACGTGAATTGGAAGTTAACAAACGTTTCACATTATACAACTCCCTCTGAGACACGATCACCACCAGGATCAGCCATTGTTGATGCCAACACCAGAGTAACTAAGGTTCAGGCAACACAGTCATATGCTCGCAAAGGCATACTAACTACGTGTCATTAAGTGAATGCATTAGTCAACACATTTTTGACGCTGCTAACGTGGACCTGACCGAGACCCTTGACCCCAGCTTTTTACACATTCTCCCTCAACCCCAACCAAAGCTAAAGTTGTGTTTGAAAAATACAACTTCCATATTCAGGTTACTATTTCAGTGTACAAGCACTGTGTTCAAGCGTATTGGGAGAACATGCTTCTTGAAATGGAGTCACGTCATAGATTTGTTATTGTCAGTGCTTTCACGCTCATAGATTCTGCGTCTTCTCTATCATTTTTGCTTGATTATTTTTACGCGTTGTCCAAAATCCGTAGACAATCGAAATGCATGCGTCGCCTTAGCGCGACAGAGGAATATGCTCAATTCTTAAACTAAACTAGCTAGCTGTTATCTCGTTAGCACTAACAAACCACATAAAATGGTCTGTCTGTTTTGGACCACTACCCTGGGTCACGTATACAAGAAACAACTACAGAGGAGATCAATGTTTCTGCCGTTCCCCCGCGTAGATGCTAAGAGGGAAGGACGTAGCAACTCTTATTTACTTCACCCATTAAAGATACCAGACCTGTGGAAATTGAGAGAGAATGTGGAAGCAAGGAAAGAAAGTAGGAGAGAAAGAAGGGAGCGACAGGACGGAGAAAGTGAAATGGCACATGAGAGGAAGGGGAGAAAGGTGGAGGAAAAGGTGGAGAGACGGGGGACACGAAGAGAATGGAGATGGAGGCATATTGTACCAACATCCTACCAACATGTGGGCTGAATATGTTTACCACATGTGTTATTTATGGGACAAAGGGAGACAATTCACTCTGCTTATTTGGGTGCCAGTGATCAGAGGCTGAGCAAATTATGAGACGGAGAGTGGAACAGAGGGAAAGAGAGAGAGAAATGAAAGGTGTAGAGGGAGAGAAAGAAGTGAGAAAAACATGAGGGAGAAATGAAATGGCTCCAATAACCTTCTGAAAGATAGAGCAAGGAAGAAAGTGTAAAAGAGAGACAAAGTGAGAGTGCCCATTATCTAGTGAAACTCATCTTACGGTTCAGCAATATTAGCATTTTCTTTCAATAAAGCTTATTGAATTTAACCGAGTAGACATGGAAAAAAAAATTGCCTCATGACCGGAATGTAAATGTTAAAGAGTTGTATGATGTGAGACAATGTAGGACATGGAGAAAGAAAGAGGAGGGGGAGGGAAAGAAGGAGAGGAGAGACTAGAGAAGGGGGGAGAGATGGAAAGAAGGTGAGAGAAAGAAAGAGGAGGGAGAGGGAAAGAAGGAGAGGAAGACTAGAGAAGGGGGGAGAGATGGAAAGTAGGTGAGAGACAGAAAGAGGAGGTGAGAGAGAAAGAGGAGGGAGAGTAGAGACAGATAGAGGAGTTGGGGAGGGGCAGAAATAAGAGGAAAGAGATGACAGAGGGAATTGGGGAGAGGAGAAAAGGAAGAGAAGGGGGGGGAGAGTGATATTTTGCTTCTTCAACAATATTGCATTTGCATTTTTTGCCTATAAAGCTGATTAAACTGTAATGACAGAGGGAGAGAACAAAAGAAAAAGTGAGATGCATTTATAGAAACACAACAGAAAGATAAATGGACACAGAGGCAGTTAATGAGAGACCGAAAGATAAATGAGGGGAAGGCAGAAGGGTGGGCCGAGCAAAGCTTTGAAGTTTTGAACTCTGGATGCTGTCAACCTCAATATGTAGAGGGAAAAGAGAAAGATGAAGAGAGAGGAAGATAGAAGGATAAAGAGCGTAATGCCCAGACTAGATAAATAGATACCAATCACATTATTGGAAAGAGCGCCGACCGGATTCCCACAAATTGAGGCCCGGAGACATAATTCCTTCGGGGAATCACGCCGGACAACCATTGTCCCTTGCATGCACGAGTGGTGAGTGTGTGACTCTCACATATGTGTGTGTGTGTCTGTGTGTGATTCATGGGTGAGTGTGTTGGCATCAGCCCTGTGTTTTATGTTTAACATACAGAATAAATAAAGAAAAGCAATAAATGGACGTACTAAAAAGCCGAACGGGGGTCCAAAACCGCAACCCCCCCCCCACTACCGCTGCCCACTATGCCCAGGTCTTGCAGTACACTGAGGAGCAAACAGGAGGGACCCTTTTCCTCCTCCTTTCTCCCCTTCCTCTCGTTGCCCTCATTCAATGGGGTGCTGCTCTCACAGCTTATTCATATAAACAGGCAACTGGGCCGACCCGACCAGCCGGGACCGCTTCGATCCCGCCCCCCTGCAGGAAGTCCATGTCTAGAAGTCCACCGGCGCCGCCATAATGCTCCACCATAAACGCCACCGCTCACTGTTCTGTATGGCGCTTAAAAACCGTGTCTCGGGTGTCAGTCCGGAACCTGTGAAATTGTTCAGTTGGGTTGACATCTGCTATCACGAAACATCAGCAATTTGGACTGTCTTTGTCGCGGAGAAAGCCCCTGACAAATCTGTCCAAACAATCGCCCCTTCGCGGCGAACACATTCTGTGGCCATGTTAGCAAACGCAATGACGATCTGGGGACGGGATCTTCACACGTTTAGAAGCAGGTGCGCCTGGCATCTGTAATCTACTCAGAGTCTCCTCTATTTATACGATTACCTGTATTTCTCATTCAACCTTTTCGTCAACCAGGGTTTTCTATTGGGTTAAATAATATATATTCTGATGGAGTAAATGCAGGAGGACCTTGTTCTGCTCTCCTGGCAGCTCCTTGTTGAATTGCTTTACCGTGACTATAATGACTAGGATGCCAGCACAAACAGATCCGGAACCAGGATACCACATCAAACAGACGGGATGTTTTGGACTGGAAAATGAACAGGGGCGTTGGTACAGAAAAAGCCATTACCACACTGTCTTTCACTCATCTTACGAGAGTCTGCATCTCTCTTGTCCGCTCGCTCCATTCAAAGGGGCTCTATCCGCATGGGAAAGAGTTGTTTACGTTGGCAAAGCAAGGAGGAAACAAATTACATTTCCATGAAGTTCTAAATACGTTTCAAACACAAAATCTTCAAATTATCAGAGGCATCGAAGTACAGTGTCATAATAATGTAGATAATTACTGGTTATATTATATAACTAGATAACTACTGGTTATATTGTAGAAATAGATAACTACTGGTTATATTATAGAAATAGATAACTACTGGTTATATTATAGAAATAGATAACTACTGGTTATATTGTAGAAATAGATAACTACTGGTTATATTATAGAAATAGATAACTACTGGTTATATTATAGAAATAGATAACTACTGGTTATATTGTAGAAATAGATAACTGCTGGTTATATTATAGAAATAGATAACTACTGGTTATATTATAGAAATAGATAACTACTGGTTATATTGTAGAAATAGATAACTACTGGTTATATTATAGAAATAGATAACTACTGGTTATATTGTAGAAATAGATAACTACTGGTTATATTATAGAAATAGATAACTACTGGTTATATTATAGAAATAGATAACTACTGGTTATATTGTAGAAATAGATAACTACTGGTTATATTATAGAAATAGATAACTACTGGTTATATTATAGAAATAGATAACTACTGGTTATATTATAGAAATAGGTAACTACTGGTTATATTATAGAAATAGATAACTGCTGGTTATATTATAGAAATAGATAACTGCTGGTTATATTGTAGCCTCCATTCTACCCCTCTACTCAGCTCATTTTCCACCTCTTTCTCACTCCCTCTCTACTCCTCCCTCTCTACTCCTCCCTGTCTACTCCTCCCTGTCTACTCCTCCCTCTCTACTCCTCCCTCTCTTCTCCTCCCTCTCTACTCCTCCCTGTCTACTCCTCCCTCTCTACTCCTCCCTGTCTACTCCTCCCTCTCTACTCCTCCCTCTCTTCTCCTCCCTGTCTACTCCTCCCTCTCTACTCCTCCCTGTCTACTCCTCCCTCTCTACTCCTCCCTCTCTTCTCCTCCCTCTCTACTCCTCCCTGTCTACTCCTCCCTCTCTTCTCCTCCCTCTCTACTCCTCCCTCTCTTCTCCTCCCTGTCTACTCCTCCCTCTCTACTCCTCCCTGTCTACTCCTCCCTCTCTACTCCTCCCTCTCTACTCCTCCCGGTCTACTCCTCCCTGTCTACTCCTCCCTCTGTACTCCTCCCTCTACTCCTCCCTCTCTACTCCTCCCGGTCTACTCCTCCCTGTCTACTCCTCCCTCTCTCCCTTCTCCTTCACGAAATGTATCCAACAAAACCCTTAGAAAAGAATATCAATAACATCATATCTGAACCAAGATATACATTTCACAGTAAGTAAAAATGTAAATTCTGCATCACCGAATGTACAGAATATACAACACCAGGGAGGACACACACATTCTATAACATTGTAGAATTCAGGATGGCCTTCCGGCAATCTATTTGCATACAACATGACAAGGCTCCTGGGGGAAGACTGTGATTGGACAATCCTCCTTGCATGTATTGTATATTTACAAAAACAATGATTACTTATACACTATGAACCTTTCCTGATTTGAGGTGATCTGAGGGGATACTATTGCAGCTTGAAATGAAAACAAAACCAGATTAATATTCATGGGGAGCAGGGGCGTGTGGCATGTATATCTGTCATGCACACATGTTGTTTGTTCGTTGCCGTCTCAACGCATCTCTGTCATTTCATTCAGACAAGACCGAGGTCCAGGAGGGGGGATTTGGTGCCTTTGTGAAACAAATGTGAAACAAATGTCACATAGCAAACGCAGCAAGAGTTAAACACAGGAGGCTGAAAGACAACATTCTCAACTCTGTAGCCTCCATTCTACCCCTCTACTCAACCCTGTAGCCTCCATTCTACCCCTCTACTCAACCCTGTAGCCTCCATTCTACCCCTCTACTCAACCCTGTAGCCTCCATTCTACCCCTCTACTCAACCCTGTAGCCTCCATTCTACCCCTCTACTCAACTCTGTAGCCTCCATTCTACCCCTCTACTCAACTCTGTAGCCTCCATTCTACCCCTCTACTCAACTCTGTAGCCTCCATTCTACCCCTCTACTCAACTCTGTAGCCTCCATTCTACCCTTCTACTCAACCCTGTAGTCTCCATTCTACCCCTCTACTTAACTCTGTAGGCTCCATTCAACCCCTCTACTCAACTCAGTAGTCTCCATTCAACCCCTCTACTCAACTCTTCTCCTCTACCCCTCTACTCTACTCTTCTTCTCACTCCTCCGCTACTCTCCTCAATCTGCCTAATATATTAAATGGTGCGATGTCTCTTCCTTGGGTTCCCTGAAAGGTGTTGAGTTTCAGTATTATAGTATGCCTGTACTGTGGGGTGTCCTGATTAAGTATTATAATATGCCTGTACTGTGGGGTGTCCTGATTAAGTATTATAGTATGCCTGTACTGTGGGGTGTCCTAATTGAGTATTATAGTACAATTCATGCATATATATATATAAATATATATACATATAAATTCAAAACTGAAGGCATAGTGCTAAAATAGACATATGATTATGGTCTTTCATTTGTCAGCCTTGTTTAACAGCCTTGTAGCCCGGGGGTGTCAGTACTGTCAAGTTCCAATTTTCAGCCAGTTGGTTTAGCGGTCTTGGAACTGGAAAATTGACAGGCCAATCAATGAACGACGACTTCGATTAGTCCTTCAATAACCTTCATATGTTTACCGTTACTTCTGGTTAGGTGAGAAAAGCCTCTCATATTTCTCCAAACAAGTTGTGTGCATCCATATCCCCAGTAGCTAGCGAGCGGGACGGATTGATGAACCACCCAATACCTGTGTCAAATAGGGAAAGAGCGAATGTGTCGGTGCCTTGCAGCAAACATCCTGCTTTTCTATACATTTCGCTATGACTTACTGAATCCCATGTTAATGTACACAGATCCGGGGGTAACCTTCTAGCCACCCCTGTGGTCTCCAGAGGGGGGCCCCCAACCTGCCGGCAGATCTAGTAATTGCATGCAGAGTGTCCTGGGGCCCCGCTAGTGGGCCACCGCTGGAATGTAGAGTGAGGCGGGGAATTGCAAACAGACATTTGCATTCTGATAGCAAGCCCTGATTGTCTTTGGGGGTAGATAGAAAACGCAGGAAGATTGATTACGATGTTGCCGAACACACAATCTGTGGAGTACAGTAGGTATGACACAACTGTCAAATTCAGGGACAAATTAATGGGGGGAAAAATATCCTGCCAACCCCATATTGACTCCATGCTGTGATGTACTGTCATTGTCTTCTCCTGACCTATCTAGCTACCCCCTTTTCTATACACCACTCTGCTGTTTCTGGCTTCCACTAATTTCTTCTTTCCCTCTCTCTTTAGCATTTTTTTTCTCTTTCTGTCTTTCTTTTTCCGTCTTTACCTGATTTCTTCACTCTGACTTGAGTTTCTTCCCTCTGTTTTTAGCTAGTTTATTCCTTCCTCTTTCATTCTCTGTGTTCCTCTCTTCCCTAAGGCTGTTAATAATTCAGATACTGACGCTGTTTAAATATTTTTTAGTGCTTCTCCTGGATGATGGATCCGGTTTCGTTATGTTAATGTTTCATTATCATTGTCCCGCAAATGGCGAGAAAGCGACAGAGAAAGAGAGCGAGAGAAAGAGAGAGAGGGAGAGAACAAGAGTGAAACAGAGGAATGAGTCCAACCATCTCTGGATCAAGCTTAACCATTGTTTGCAATAACAATGCAATTCACACCTGCCCAACAACAAACATCTGATAGTTCAAGAGTCAGAGAAACAGATAGAGAAACAGGTCAGGTGGAGACTGAACAAAAACACCATTAAACAATGTTCTCTCAAACGGCTCAGGATAAATGATGTTTCACACAACTCTTCTGGAACACACAAACACCCGTCACCTGGGGATAAAGAGGTGGAGGGGGAATGGAGGCAGAGAGGCGGAGGTAGAGGGGGAATGGAGGGAGAGAGGCGGAGGTAGAGGAGGAATGGAGGGAGAGAGGCGGAGGTAGAGGGGGAATGGAGGCAGAGAGGAAGAGGTGGAGGGGGAATGGAGGCAGAGAGGCGGAGGTAGAGGGGGAATGGAGGGAGAGAGGTGGAGGTAGAGGGGGAATGGAGGCCGAGAGACAGAGGTAGAGGGGGAATGGAGGGAGAGAGGCGGAGGTAGAGGGGGAATGGAGGCAGAGAGACAGAGGTAGAGGGGGAATGGAGGCAGAGAGGCGGAGGTAGAGGGGGAATGGAGGCAGAGAGGCGGAGGTAGAGGGGGAATGGAGGGAGAGAGGCGGAGGTAGAGGGGGAATGGAGGGAGAGAGGCGGAGGTAGAGGGGGAATGGAGGGAGAGAGGCGGAGGTAGAGGGGGAATGGAGGCAGAGAGGCGGAGGTAGAGGGGGAATGGAGGGAGAGAGGTAGAGGTAGAGGGGGAATGGAGGGAGAGAGGCGGAGGTAGAGGGGGAATGGAGGCAGAGAGGAAGAGGTAGAGGGGGAATGGAGGGAGAGAGGCGGAGGTAGAGGGGGAATGGAGGGAGAGAGGCGGAGGTAGAGGGGGAATGGAGGGAGAGAGGCGGAGGTAGAGGGGGAATGGAGGCAGAGAGGCGGAGGTAGAGGGGGAATGGAGGGAGAGAGGCGGAGGTAGAGGGGGAATGGAGGGAGAGAGGCGGAGGTAGAGGGGGAATGGAGGGAGAGAGGCGGAGGTAGAGGGGGAATGGAGGGAGAGAGGCGGAGGTAGAGGGGGAATGGAGGCAGTGAGGCGGAGGTAGAGGGGGAATGGAGGCAGTGAGGCGGAGGATAGTCCAAAAAAGAGAGACAAGAAAAAGGGTGAGATAGCTGAGGAGAGAAGGGAGCTGAAGTGTCTTGTAGCGTGGCAGTAAAAACAGACGTAGGACAACGTCTTGTGTTGACGTTCGGATGCCTGCGGGCGCCATTTGTGAAAGGAACTAAAATTAGAGTGAAGGGGTGAGAGAGGGGGAGAAAGAGAGGGGGAGAAAGAGAGAGGGAGAGAGAGAGAATTAGGCACCATATGTGTGAGGTGATGTCGGAATCATAAGGATGACTCTAACTATATTCATGGGAACCAAATGTGTATTGTAAAACCAGAAAAAATACGGCAAAAGTCAATTTCTGGCTCAGGGTTTAGGTTTAGGGTCAAACATACCATTCATTTTAGAGTTTAGAGTTAGAATTTGGGTTTCTTTAAGGTCCAGGCATTGTTGGTTAAGTTTAGGGTAAAGGTTAGGCATTACATCTAGGTAAAGTTTGGGCATAAATGTTACTTTATTGAGGTTAGGGTTAGATTAGGTTAAGTTTATGGTTAGGGTAAGTGTTAGGGTTATGGTTAAAATTAGGGCAAGGGAGCATGCAATTTCTATTTTCTGGTCCCCCTGAGGATAGACATACAAACTTGTGTGTGTGTGTGTGTGTAGCATTATGTGTGTGTTTGAGCCAACTACTTACACCTTGCATTACTTGTGCTTTTCTTTGGGTCATTGAGAGAAAGGGAGGGAGAGAGGTTGAGAGGGAGGGAGTGAGGGAGAGAGAGAGGGAGAGAGAGGGAGAGAGGTTTAGAGAGAGGGAGAGAGGGAGGGAGAGAGGTTTAGAGAGAGGGAGGGAGAGAGGTTTAGAGAGAGGGAGAGAGGGAGAGAGGTTTAGAGAGAGGGAGAGAGGGAGGGAGAGAGGTTTTGAGAGAGGGAGAGAGAGGGAGAGAAGGAGAGAGGGAGAGTGGTTTAGAGAGAGGGAGAGAGGGAGAGAAGGAGGGAGGGAGAGAGGGAGAGAAGGAGAGAGGGAGAGAGGTTGAGAGAGAGGGAGAGAGAGGGAGAGAGGGAGAGAGAGAGGAGAGGAAGAGAGGGAGAGGAATGAGAAAAGAGGTCTAGGTGGAAATGACTGTCAAATTAGGTAGTTATGAAACTGAAAACTAACTGGAAAAGCATGTGTGTATGAGCAGCAGCGATAATGAAGCAAGGGCTATCCTATTTAAATATACATTTTAAACAACATGCCTTCATCGCATTCTGCGCTCTTGGCAACCAGATATCACCATTACACAGGAATCACACACCATTACGCCGTTGAATTCACTTCTGAATCTGACATTTCTACAGGGGGTAAAACCTAGATATGAAGTTTTATTCAAGCCAGTAAGCTCAGGGGTTGGAAAGGACAATGGAAATGTAACCAGACGTCTGCCGCAATCCACAGTGGGAGCAGAAAGCTGTCAATCCTCTGTCATTAAACAAACGTTCCCCACTGCCACAAAGGAGGGTTTAAATGGCCCTTTCCCAAGGTACAACAAGAAACCATGTTTGTCTGGAAAAATGGTGTTAGTCGCCTTTCGTTCGATTTTGTTACATCCCGTCAAATGTGCGGTGTCGAAGTCTGATATTGCAGATGTTCTTGTGAGTTGTTGTGTTCATAGAAAGCACCTCTTCACAGGTTTGGATTTGAAATGACATGGCCACTATGAGGTTAAAGTATAGATTCTCTGCATTAATCCAAGGATATTTGTGTTTATATTGGGCTCACCTTCCGCCATTGGTTTCACCTTTTATGACCACATAAAAAAAATAAAAATGGGGTGCACCAGACGTTTTGGGGAGAGACTGATATCATTTCCAAATAAAGCTTGTATGTTAAGTGTTTCATCAAAAGTCCTTGGGTTGTAATAGAAAGCCTGGGACAGTGGACCTGACCAGATGCTGAGTATCTTCCCCCGGTGATGCTCTGCCAGGCAGGTCCCACTGCTGTCATCAGCTGTTGTTGATTTCGAGGTCTCACAGCCCCGAGTCGAGTCTCATCAAGTTAAAGGTGTGTTCCGTTGGAGATGGACTTGGCCTGTCAATAGCACTTAACTCTTTGGCCTTGAAAAACACCTTAGTTGCCATGGCAGTATGTTTCCAGTCCATCTCCCCTTTGATGAAGCCGTCCATCCAGACTGTTGGGAGGCATTTGCTTGTACCTCTCGTAACCTCTGTAACATCATGAACAACACCTTGTGAGTTCCAGTGCCAGCCACACATGCCAAACCCATAACACTACCTCCAGCATGTTTCACAGCTGAGGGTGTACACTCAGTGTCTTGCAGAGACTTATTTACCTTTTTTCGGCTTCCCTGACTTCCATTGACACCACTTTGGTCTGCATGTCAACAGGCTTTCAAAAGCAGACTCCAAATGCAAACGCAAAGTCCTGAGTCAGGACCAGACATTGACAACTCTTTTATGCCTGCAGGAGTGATGTGATGAAACACGCCTGACTTGCCAGAAACATCTGTGGAGCCAGTTGTCCCAATACTTTCCATATTTCAATGGGTGAAACCAACATGTACGAAACACCCTAAAAATAAAAGCTGGGAATCTACAAATTTGCCTAATTGAATTGAAATCCATTAATTCGGTGTAATCCTGCTGGGTTAAGAGTTTAATCAGATTTTTCCAAAACTATAGAAATGCCATGACAACGTAACCTTCTGTCTTTAGCCTATGCATTTATATAGGTTTATTTAAAATGTCTGTAATTTACCAGAGGTCAGTCTCCTGGTTGTCAATACTAAAATAACAGAGAAAATCGCTGGAATGATTTTTAAATGTGCAGTGTGTGTATTTTTACAGGGAAATTAGAGGAAGCTAATGTCTGTGTGTGGGTTATGGGGAGATGAGAGAAGAAGGCTAATGTGTGAGTGGGTGTGTGCATATGTGTGTGTGTGTGTGTGTGTCTGTGTGTGTGTGGTGTCAGGAGAATAAGAGGGGATGACGCTGTTCTATATACACATGTCAAAAAGCCCAGACTGCCTCCGTCCTTCGTCTCATCTTAAAGTGTCCTTTTAGTGAAAGCAGAAACGTGGCTACGCACACGACAGATGAAAAACCCCAGCAGAACATCCAGTCAGTGCACTTTCAGGCCATTATAACTGCAGAGGGAGAGGTGGAGGTGAACAGTCTCACGTGCCAAAGTTTTGAATCATCCATGGAACAGAAGAGCCAATCAGCCCTTGAAGTGTCCTTTCATCTGAGGCGGGATGACAGGTGCTACAAACTTCTGTATGGTCATGTCTTTTTCTACTGTAAACTGTAATGTCCTTTATATTGTCTTGCCTACATATTTACTGTCACGTCTTCTATATTATCATGTCTTCTATATTATCATGTCTTCTATATTAGCATGTCTTATATATTATCATGCATAGAACAATTGAAACAAAGCTTGTTCCCATGATTCATAGCAGTAAATAACAACACACAAAAAGACGTCCACCTCCACAATCCAAACAGCCACCCTGGGTAAAGAACTCTGATGTTCCCATGATAAATAGTTGAGTGTTTTAAGATATTAGAGGGGGTGTGGGAAAAACGAGGAAGATCAACGAAAACCGACCGTTGCGATACAAACGTGTGGCTTGAAGAAAACACACACTCAGTTCATTGCAATGAAAATGATCTTCAGCTGACCTCTCGGTAAACCATCAATACACACGGCTATCTGCTATATCGGCTGACCTCTATCTGCTATATCGGCTGACCTCTATCTGCTATATCGGCTGACCTCTATCTGCTATATCGGCTGACCTCTATCTGCTATATCGGCTGACCTCTATCTGCTATATCGGCTGACCTCTATCTGCTATATCGGCTGACCTCTATCTGCTATATCGGCTGACCTCCATCTGCTATATCGGCTGACCTCTATCTGCTATATCGGCTGACCTCTATTGCCAAGGTTATTTCTTGGCCGTGATTGCAGCCAACCTTTTTCCAGACTACATTGGTCTCAGCTTGGTGTTATGATGGGAACAACTTTGTCATATTTTATGAGCAGACTAAGATATTAATATCCATTTGACCATCATTGCATATTAAAAAATGAAATATAGTATTTTGTCATGTGCAGCTGCGGATCTGGCAATTTTCCTGAAGAACATTTTTCAATGAAAATAATCTGAATGGCATAGCCTCCTCTTCCGTCTCAATAACTATATCTAGTGTATGTACGACATAGAATACGTCCCTGAGATTCTGTATGGAAATGTATTATCCAGATTCAGTTGAATAAAGTCCTCGGACAGTCCCTATTACGTTGCTGTGTGTAACAATATAAAGTCAACCGTGATGTTAACCTATATTATCAATATTATGTTTCTTTTTTTAAGTTAAATGTGTTTATTCACTACACATATTCTCTGCACAGTACATAGAAGCTTGGCTACTCTGATGAATGTGCTGGCGATTGCTATTTCACCACATTGTTCTATAAGTTAATAACCGATCTTTGCCATGTAAAATGTTATTCTGTTATGCTCCTTGCTACACAAGCCTGATATATTTGATCACACATTACTTTAAATATCATTACTGAATTATCATTATTGCAGTACAATAGCCTATGATTGTATTGAGAGTACACCACAGTCACGATAAAGAAAATGTCAAACATCCACCTTAAACTGTTATTGGATAATTAACATGCTTCTTTTTAGATTTTGATAAGGGTCTTATTATGTTTTGAGGCGCCTGAAATCATTAATTTAAACAATATGTGAATGTGTAGGGAGCTATTTCATCACTTTGTCATAATGGACCTGCTTGGTAAAACAATGATAATAAATGTTTACTTAGCTTGTACAGAAGGATTTTTTAAAACAGATTGTCAGTAAAAATGACATACTAAAGCTTTTTTAGATGATAATACAAACTTAATTTTGTAAATGTTGTTTGCAATTATGACTACAACTTAAAGCTGGCTAAGGCGTTAGGAAATAGTTAGGGTGTTGTTAATTTGGGTGTAGTTAATTTGGGTGTAGTTAATTTGGGTGTTGTTTATGCAATGTGGTTTAGTTGGAATGGTTATTTTACAGAGCAATATTGTGGCAATATTCTAGTGGAAATGTTTTGTTTTAATAGGTCAAGGGTTTAACACAAAATAATTAATGTAGCCTTCACAGCTAACCTATAAGCACTAAATGTAGCCTTCACAGTAAGCACATAAGGACGAATGTAGCCTTTACAGCTAACACATAAGAACTAATGTAGCCTTCATAGCAAACAACAGTCATTCTTTTAATGCTCCAAGCTTTCATCGAAGGACAATAAACGGAGAAGAACAAACTTCCAGATACAAATTAGACCCTTGAGGAACATTGAGCAAATCAACAAGGTCAACACTGGAGTAAGTTATGTGTGATCCTTTGGGCTTTATATGCTTATGAACGGTGTTGTTCTTGACCCACAATGTAATTAAACCAGCCAAGACTACCCAGTTTGGAATGGGAGGAGTAGAGAGAGGAGGTGAGAAAGCAGGAGAGGGGGAGAAAGGGGAGCGAATATGTGAGAGGAGATAAAAGAGGAGAAGACCCTCCGTACTCCTCACCCAAGCCCTAACCTCGGTGGCCGTCAGGGCCCTATGTGTACACCCGGACGTGGGATCGCGCCCCTCGTTAGGCCCCTCGTTAGGCCCCTCGTCAAATCTCCTGTGGGTTCCAGTGTGTGGTTTTATCCATGGCTATTAGTAACACAATTAGAATAACCCGCATATACACGCCCGCTGAATTTTAATTGGCCGCCATTCGGTGGACAACTTTGAGACCCAGTCGGTGTGATCAGGGCGTTCACGCATTATATTAAAAACACTGGCGAGCATAAAGACTCGAGATAATGAGATTGCGGGAAGTGAATTTATAAACATGGATTTATGGCTCACATTGACATTCATCGGTTTTAACAGTACATTTGAATTTGGGCAATGGAACGGAGTGGGAAAGCAGAGCGGGCCATTTGTTCTGTTCACTGCACTGAGGTGGCTTGATATGGGAAACAATAACCACTGCCGTTAGGCACACACACACACACGTACACACACACACACACACACACACACATACACACACAAGCACATACACGCACAACTGTTTTTATTTGAATCTGCTTCTGGCATGGCCACGGTCCCCGAAACGCGTTAATAACGTTAAACGGCACGTGGGTAGGAGCTGCACTGACAGTTTTTAAATTTCAAGTGGTGCCTGAGAAAAAGATAAAGATGAATTTTACTTACAAATGTATAAAGAACAGTGTTACGGGAGGCCTTGTGTTTAATTGATTCTTCCACTTGAAAGCTTGAGCATGGAAACCATTTGTTCCTGGATTGTGTAAATTGTGTTTGTTTCTGGGGGGGGTTGGGGTTCAAATAAACATTAATTAACATGCCGTTTACATTTGATGTGATAAACATTGTTTGCAGTGAGTCCATAGAAAGACGTCACAGCAATAACATCAAGCAATTTATGAACTTGCACACAAATCTTCGATTTTTCTCATCTTTCGCCTTCAAAGGCTTACCTGCAGGTCTTTGCCTTTGGTCTTTGTTGCTTGTGTTTATGTTCTTAGTACTGTAAAGATCTGACACATGACCTCTCTAGGTTTACACGTGGTGGTTGGTCTGACCTCCCTTTGTTCCGGGGTTATATTACCACCCCCCCCACCCCCACTCTCCTCCCCCCTCTCCCCCTTTCTCCCACTCTCTTTTGTTTTTAAAGACGATTAGAAGTGTGTGAGCGCACCCTGTGTGACTGTGTGAGAGAAATGGTTCAATGCGCCATGTCACTGTGGCCTTTTCTCTGGGACAGGCCAGTCTGTCTTCACAGGCCAATCTGTCTTCACAGGCCAGTCTGTCTTCACAGGCCAGTCTGTCTTCACAGGCCAGTCTGTCTTCGGACACCGGTTTGACTCTTATTGTCGATACCGTCGATTTAACCAACATCTTTGTGCTCTTTGTCCGAGAACCAAGGTTGTTAGAACGCTATAGTTTGTAACCCGCTCTGGACTAAATGTTCCAATCCAGTGCATCTCCTTGCTCGGTTGTATTTCTACAAACTAAATGTGATACCTTTCGTCACAGGAGGAAATGAAGTCCTACATCACCAGCTGGATCATAATGGGCTGTCGTGTTCTGGCAGAAAACGGGAGGCTTTCAACTTGAATGCTAATTATGTCAGTCGCACCTGAGCCAATGACACCGACGAAGACTAAGAGAACTAAGAGTTTTTGATGCATTCATGTGAAATCCCTGAGCCCATTTGCCCCTTGTTTTTTTTTTTTTACTGTGGATCAAGAACATTTTCTGAGACAAGTTCTGAAAAAAGAGAAACACCCAGCTTAAGATGTATCACGCTTTGTTATAAATAGCTGTTTGTGTGGGTTTGAGGTTTTCTTTTCACTGTGACTTGTTCATCTATTGATATAAGAAATGTTTTGCATCATGTTGAGTGGATTTAGGAATCTTAGCAGTTGTGCACCTTCACAACCTGACCTGCGTCCTGGCCTTCTGGTTTTACTTTTATAAGCTAATAAGATAATGGTTTGGAGGGTAAAAGACTCTGTGAACCTTTTGTCTTCTCTTTAATCTTCTGTCTTCTCTGAAAAACACAGACACACAGCCCACTTTTTAAACAACATACTTTTTCGTTCTGTTCTTTTATCAGGTTTGTCTTAAAAACAAATATGACATTTAAAAATGTGGATCAGTCAACTAGATCAATTTGGCTATTTCAGACAAAATAACACTTACTATAATTTCTGATTGAAATACCATTAGACAATATCATGTTAATGCTTTACTTAAAGGGAGTAATGAGAGGATGACATGCAAATGAGATCCTATTCCCTACATAGTACATCACTTTAGACCAGGGCCCTATGGAGAGATGACACCCTATTCCCTACATAGTACACTACTTTATACCAGGACCCTATGGAGAGATGACACCCTATTCCCTATATAGTACACTACTTTATACCAGGGACCTATGGAGAGATGACACCCTATTCCCTATATAGTACACTACTTTATACCAGGGCCCTATGGAGAGATGACACCCTATTCCCTATATAGTACACTACTTTATACCAGGGACCTATGGAGAGATGACACCCTATTCCCTATATAGTACACTACTTCATACCAGGGCCCTATGGAGAGATGACACCCTATTCCCTATATAGTACACTACTTTATACCAGGACCCTATGGAGAGATGACACCCTATTCCCTATATAGTACACTACTTTATACCAGGACCCTATGGAGAGATGACACCCTATTCCCTATATAGTACACTACTTTATACCAGGACCCTATGGAGAGATGACACCCCTATTCCCTATATAGTACACTACTTTAGACCAGGACTCTATGGAGAGATGACACCCTATTCCCTATATAGTACACTACTTTAGACCAGGACCCTATGGACAGATGACAAAATGGGCAAACATGCACATTTTGTAAAGATATTTCACTGTAATGTTTAATATTTTATAAAACAAAGACATCTAACATCTAATCAAATAAGGGCCTTTTAATTATTAAAGATTAATGTTAGTGAAAAAAAAGTATAATATTCTCTTAGATAACTAAATTAAGCTGCACTTGGGTGAAACAGATTACGATTGGGAGATCATCTAACAGGGACAATGTAACCATTAAAAACTACAACACATCATGTTTATAATCCCGGTTCCTGGAGGAGGGAAAAAGACACAGTCCCCCATTGGTTCCGTATTGCATCACCATGACAACAGACCTACAGGGGACAGAACCACCATGTGCCGGGTCGGAACCCCCGCTTCAGCTCACAGAACAATTCTGAGGTTCTACGAGGTGTCAGAAACGACCGGCGGGGATGTTGGTCGATGCGGGTGGCGGTGGCGTCATACAGTCACTGCTGATTGGCCGACTTTCTGTTCACGCTGCTCCATCTCATCCCAAAGACGCCACCGGACACTTCATAAACTACGTCGTCACTGTCATCTTCCTGGAAGAGCCCCACCCCCACCGACTTTACAAATATTTTCAGAGTTCACTGTAACCCAAACCTTAACCGCTCGCCAAAAAAGAGCACTCTTTTCTTTGAAGTGAGGACTGGCAAAATGGACTCACTTTTACCGATTAACCGTGAGACTTCTCATCTCACAACTATAGTGGTACATACACACAATGACACACACCCATGCACACAATGACCAAAACACACACACACAGTGACACACATACACTAACATGCAATACACACGTGCGCACACACTCACATACCGACCAACTTGCACACATACCCATACTCACACACAAACACACAAACACACCTTATCCCATAATCCTCCCTTTGTTAAAATTTCTAATTATTGACTAGCAGAGGTCATCGGGTCAAAATCCCATTACCTAGTAGCCATGGTAACTGTCATCCCTGTCACGTCACCATGGCTACCACTATTATCTGTAGTCCAGTGTGACTCATCTAGCAAGCACACATACATACACACACACGCACACAGAGAAAGACACAAACCAAAAGACAGATAGACAAAACACAGACGCACACACTCTCACACACCAACATGATGTAGGGTATGATGGCTGCTTGCCCGAGATTCCAGGTGGAACTCCGGGTATGGGGGCTGGTTGCCAGGGTTTCCAGGTGTAACTCCAGGTATGGGGGCTGGTTGCCAGGGTTTCCAGGTGTAACTCTGGGTATGGGGGCTGGTTGCTAGGGTTTCCAGGTGTAACTCCAGGTATGGGGGCTGGTTGCCAGGGTTTCCAGGTGTAACTCCGGGTATGGGGGCTGGTTGCTAGGGTTTCCAGGTGTAACTCCGGGTATGGGGGCTGGTTGTCAGGGTTTCCAGGTGTAACTCCGGGTATGGGGGCTGGTTGCCAGGGTTTCCAGGTGTAACTCCGTGTATGGGGGCTGGTTGCCAGGGTTTCCTGGTGTAACTCCGGGTGTGGGGGCTGGTTGCCAGGGTTTCCAGGTGTAACTCCGGGTATGGGGGCTGGTTGCCAGGGTTTCCAGGTGTAACTCTAGGTATGGGGGCTGGTTAGTGGTTAGATCCCTAGCTGACCATACAGAATGGGCTGTAATAGACAGAAAGGAGGCACGTCAACCATAGGGCCCCATGCGCCCCAGCGACCGCTTGAATAGTTATCGCTTGCGTTCGGCTGTGGAACCACATGACCCTCCACCGAGCTCCAACTGTGTCTTCCGTAACAGCTTTTTTACAGAAACAGATGTGGCGCATTACTGCTTTGAGGACATCAAAAATTCAGATGGTTCTATGTGGCGTCCCGTCTTCCGGTCCATACAGAACCCACCCACTCTTGCCTGTGCAATAGATCTGCTGGAGCATCCATTCCATTGACAATAAAGAATGATCACTACCCCATGGGTAATTTGGGTAATTTGTCATTTCCATCATAAATATGTGTCTTGAGTCGATATGCTGTATGTTAAAATTGATATGTCCATATATCTTACTAACTGTAGTTTGCACCCACTCCAACGCTGTCTCCAGATTAATGGTTTGGAGTGCTTTCAAGTTTGCCTAAACACCCCTCAGTACAGCCAGAAACACTTGAATCCCTAGTCTAGATACTTAAAACATCAACAATAAAACATCATATTCAAATTACATTTCCTAAATTCTTCCCTGCTCCAGTATAATTACCCGGATCACTCCTGATGAGAGCTGCCAACGCTTTGGTTTGCTTTGTGTCGACAGACACACCGGTCGGTGGAATCTGTTGCAGTAAAACCACAAGGTTATAATGAGGACAACAGCTTCTAATGTTGAGTTCAAATTGGGTTTTCACGTTAAGGACTCCATTACCGAGAGTCTCTTTTTCATTTGAAAAACACAGCACCGTGGCAGTTGTGAGATGAATGTTACAGGATTGTCACGAAGGGCACACGCCTCAAATAGCAGGAAGCTCCAGTGCTGCCCCCCCCCCCACACCCCCCCCCCCCCCCACACACCCCCCCCCCCCCCCCCCACACACACCCGCTCCTCTCTAACAAATCTGAGCTATGTTGCTGTTAAAAAAGTTCAGTCACATTCCTGATGGTTAATTCATGAGGAGGAATAATGCACTGAGGTTCTCTGGCCCCTGAGAGGCCCGGGTCCTAATGAGAGATGCTAGTTGGGGGTTTTCTGTGGTAAATCAACGGGTAACTGGTTGAATATATACAGTATACAATGAAACAGTACCATTTAAATACTTCCCCCTTTTTTTGGACCGCTGCTTTTGTGGGATGTGCAAAACAACAGACCTAACAGTGTTGTTAAATGTTATTAAAAGACTGTCATTAAAGACTATAGAGACGGGCCCACGCAGACCTGACCATTAAAGACTATAGAGACAGGCCCACGCAGACCTGACCATTACAGACTATAGAGACGGGCCCACGCAGACCTGACCATTAAAGACTATAGAGACAGGCCCACGCAGACCTGACCATTAAAGACTATAGAGACGGCCCCACGCAGACCTGACCGTTAAAGACTATAGAGACAGGCCCACGCAGACCTGACCATTACAGACTATAGAGACGGCCCCACGCAGACCTGACCGTTAAAGACTATAGAGACAGGCCCACGCAGACCTGACCATTAAAGACTATAGATACGGCCCCACGCAGACCTGACCGTTAAAGACTATAGAGACGGGCCCACGCAGACCTGACCATTACAAACTATAGAGACGGGCCCACTGACTTTGAGCTCTCATCCATTCGTCTTGAAGGTGGGCTCTTGACACAAATGCACTTTCTCTTGCGCTCAGGGAGCCTCTGTGTGTGGGTGTCGGAGGTCGTTAGTGGAATAGCTTTGTTAAATCATTAACCTGTCATTATCCTACTCCCTTAAGTACCTATGTGTCGTGACACACATCACTTTGACACACACTCACATTCACCCAGAGAGTCGTGTCACATCAATTATCTGAGGGGCCTGTCAATCACTACGGGCACTAAGGGAGCCGTGGCAGTAGTTTTACGGGGGCTCATTAAGGAGCCGTAAAGGTCAGCAGCCAGCCTTTAAATCCGCGTTCCACGTCTCCGACCGGGGGGGGGTGGGGGGTGGGGGGGGGGGGGGGTAATCGGTCAGAACCCACGGCCCATTGTGACATCATCAGAATTCGGTCCCGACATCTGAGACGTGAGGGTTTCCATTGGGTGTCTCGGCACCGGAAACAATGCAGTCGCTTGAATGAAGTAGCTCTATTAAATATATTAGAGATATTACAATAAAATGTCATTCATGCAATTCAAAAAAGCACCGGGGGAGGAGGTAAGTGCCCCTGTTCTCTTCCGGTGTGGTGAAAAACACCACTTTCTAACAGCAATTCACTGGCAGTTGTGACCTGCTGAAGCCGCGTCTGAACTGCAAACACTTCCACTGAAATGTCTTGTTGCAAATGGTGGTTTTCTGCTTTATATTATTAAAATCAAACTCATTCGAATGAGTCAGTGTTCTTTATAAAATGCTATTTATTAAAGTGTGTTTGTGCATGAAACAAACACTGCGCCGTTTTAACAGTGCATACTTTGAGGAAATATCTGATTTTTGGACAAAGCATGACCAAAATGTTTAGTCCAAAAATAATGCTGAAAACCTCTCCACACTTAAAGATTTGCCAATTGCAATGCTCTTCTTCATGACCACCTGGCCAAGACAGGAAATACATTTGAATCAGAGCTAAATTCAACTACTGGACTGTTGACTGCATCCAATCAAGTTTGAGGCATTTCTGCAGCTCCGCCCTCCCTGATGTTGTGAAATCCAATTCCCTGATTAAAGCCTGCTTCACATGGAGTTACAGGCATGAATGTTGAGCAATGGGGGAATACTTGGGAAAACGCTGTCGCGGCCGTGAGAAGTGAGCTGTCGGACGTATTTCTCCTCAACAGGAAAGCTATACATCCATCTGTCTAGCGCATAAGCTAACCCTGTGACCACCTGGCGCCATGGACATGGAGGCAAAAAGTGTTTGCTTTGGAGTCACACCACGAGAGCAAAGGCCAGAAAAATTCTACATTCAGAACCGCTCCTGTAACATTTGCTAGAATGCCGAGCAAGCAAGTTGCATATGGATGGGCTATACAAATATGAATTCCAGACATCAAGTTGTAAACATTTAGCTGTAGATTATTACGTTAGCTAGCTGTTACCTAGTTAGCTGCTAAGGATATCTAGAGTTGTAGATTTTCTTCTGCTATTCCCCTTCCATGCTGACACTAGGGGCCTACACATTTCACCTTGAAAAAAACCTATATTTATATAACTGCAAAGGTTTAGGCTGCTACCCAAGTTCCATGACAACGTGTGCAGCATCCTTCCCTATCTCTTGCTGACTTCCTCTCTCCTTTAACTGGAATAAGGATTTGATAACAGTGAACCAAAGGGAGAAAAAGTGATGCTCCTTTAATGAAAATGAAACATTCTCAAAAGATATTCTGAACCCGTCTGCCTCTCGCTTGGCATCTTTGTTGATCTCCTTCTTTCTCTCCCTTCTCCCCCCCCTCTCTTATTTCTTTGTGTACTTCCCCTTTCACACCATTTTCTCTCTCTCTATACCTCTGCACCATATGACACTTCAAACACACACACACAGACACACAGACACACACTTGGTCCATCCTCTCATCTTTCACCTCCTTCTCTCCCTCCCTTTCTTTAACTAGACTTCATTTTAATTATCCTCCTCTGTGGGTCTCTCTCTTCCCTTCTCCCTCCATCTCTCCCACTCTTTTCTGATATTCTCTCCACCCGTGTGCTTTTGTCCCCTCTCATCCTCTATCTCATTTTCTCATTCTCCCTCTCGCCTGCTCCCTCTTTCTGTCCCTCTGTCTCTCTGCACGGTGAGACGTGGTAAAAGCTTTGGACACGCCAGCCGAAATGTGCTTTTCAATAAAATATGTTTAATCATTTCAGTCATGCATAAAGTATGTAAGAGGATAAGAGAGAGAAGGGGAGTAACAGAAAGAGCGAAGGAGAGGGGGATGTTAAGGTGTTGAAAAGGAATTAAAAGAGTGAGACAAAGAGACGTAGAGGGGGACAGACAAGGAAAGAGGGGGAGACGGAGGGATCGAGGGAAAGATAAAGGGGGAGAGATCTTCAGAGGAAAATTATTAATCGGGAGGGGAAAGGGTTAAGCCAGCAAGGATGAGAGGAGAGGCGAATAAAAGCTTTATAGGTTTCAATAAGGATAGGGGAGGGTCGGGGGAGGGCTGAGAGGAGATGCAGGAGGAGAGGGCCTGGGGAGGAGGTTGAGGGAGGGCAGAGAGGGAACGCTGAGAGGAGATGTAGGAGCAGAGGGCCTGGGGAGGAGGTTGTGGGAGGGCAGAGAGGGAGCACTGAGAGGATATGTAGGAGGAGAGTATCAGGGGAGGAGGTAGAGGAGGTAGAAGCCAGTTAGTATTTGACTGAAACATTCTAACTGTCTAAAGAATTGTGTTGTTTTACTGACGTTCTTTGGGAACCATTCAAATACAAAAAGGTATCATTTCAAATACAACGGCAACATTTTCATTACTTTGTGGTGATGCAGGCAACTTGTTCAGGTGTGCGTGTGTTAACCTTTGGTTATATTTGGACAAGGGTGGTATTTTGAGAAAGCGCTAATCTCCTACATTCTGAGAGTTGTTTGGCAAGGGTAATTGTTTTGAGAGCTCCTGCATCCAGAATCCCCTATTAGAATGAGAGGATACCAACCAGAAGTGTTTTGGCCCATCAGGACTGAAGTTTAATATCCTTACTCTAAGAGGATTTGAAAAAAGTCACTTTTTGGCACCTCGGGAAATTACATGTCCTCTTAAAACTGCTTATAGTACAAATTACACTTTTGAAATCAAAACTTCTAATACTGAAATACGGTCGGCAACACAGCTTGGAAAGACATGGCAGCCTCAGGACAGCAGATCTCGACCCGGTCGCCTCAGGACAGCAGATCCTGACCCAGCACAGCTCAACCGCCTACAACCCGGAGTGGAACGGCACCGTGTGGAGGCGGGCCACGGCCATGGGTTTGGAGCGCCTCTTACTATTGTTTCACCCTCAGTCCTCAGTACCGCTCCAGTCGCTGTCAGGCTGCTCACTCAACCAGGAAGTATACACCGGAGTCATCACGCACCGGAAGGAACACGTGCTTCGACCTTCGACCCCAACTGAACGCACCGGCACCCAGACCGCCACAAGGAGTCGCTAGCACAAGGCAAGGCCTGTCCTGAAATTCCTGTTCTCCATTCACTGCGACGGCTGTAGACATTTGAAACATTTTGATCGGATAGTGGCTAAAGTTTAAAGAGGCCAGATCAGGTCAGATAAGCATTATATCCAGATTCAGGGTGCATGTTACGGGCCGATTAACATGTCCCTGTGAAACAATTCAGCGTTATCGGCCCTGTTTATACCTTATGCTATCATGTGTCCTTGTGTTTTTCTCACACCGTAATTGTCCCCAAAACTTTTGATAGTTAATAGTTGGATTATGATCTTTTTAATTGGCTGAGATCATACTAAGCAGCACTCATGTAGAACCAGATATAAAAGCGGCTTAAGCTCGATCTAACCCTTGGCTTTCTCTTAAGCTGCAATAATGTGCAAAAGTCTTAGGCACCTGAACTCGTATGTGTTTTAATAAAACATATATAAAACATATATATAAATACATTAATATCATATATGTATATATATATATATATATTTTTTTTTTAAATAAACACTTACTATCCAAATAAATGACTTTAGTTCAACTTTCAGGAGCCTAGAACGGTGGCACAGTACTGTGTCTGAACTCACTGAGACGTGAAACAAGGTCTGAGCCAAAGAACGGAAATCGGACTTTGTCCTAGACAGGCAATCCTTCAGAGAACTGAAAAACAGATGTCACGTCTCGATTAGGAACGATAAATCAAAAGGCTTTTTCGTATAGGACTGAAGGTTCTGCTGGTAATCCTTCAGCATTTTGAAAGACAGACGGTTAATGCACTGGAGGGTAAGAAGTCGTCTTTTTCCCTGACCAAGCAAGTTCTGTTTGACTCAGGCGTCATAACTGAGAAGAATGGGACGAGCAATGCTTTTAATCCTCATTTTATCTCTCCAGGCATTTCATTTAAGCAAAACTAAATGTTAAACAATGCTGTTCAGTTCGTCAATGACTCCTTCTATAGTCCTACACACACACACACACACACGCACACCATACACACACACACACACACACACACTCTGTATCCCATGCTGTAATGCGTACGTGAGCAATAAGAAAATGAAACTTGAAACTTCTACTCAGCATGGAAATAGACTGTTAACTTCACTGTTTGTGTTCCGCGTGTGTTCCGCCCGCGCGCGTGTGTGTGTGTGTGTGTGACCTTTTATTTCTTTTTATTACTCTTGTTGAGACCAAAACCCAAGGAAAAAATTGACCTTGAGGGGATATTTCACTGGTCCCCATAAAGAATAATTTGTGCCACTTTAAAATGATTAATGATGGGTTTAGGGCTTGGGAACATTGATTAAGGTCCCCACAAGGGTAGAAAAACAAATGTGTGTGAGTGCATGGGCGTGGGTGTCTGTTTGTTAGATCTGGTACTGAAGAAACCCACTGAAAGGGAGAACGTGTATAAGAGAGAGAGGGAGTTGAGTGGAGGGACGAGTGGGATAAACAGACAGAGGGAGATAAACGGGGAGAGGGAG
This sequence comes from Esox lucius, assembly GCF_011004845.1. Lineage (NCBI taxonomy): Eukaryota > Metazoa > Chordata > Actinopteri > Esociformes > Esocidae > Esox > Esox lucius. Next base: position 4,248,119 of record NC_047592.1, on the reverse strand, counting down.
ATAAAGTATGGAGAGACAGAGGGAAAGAAAGAGATAAGGAGATGAAGGTTAGAGAAAGAGGACAGAGAAAGAGAGAGAACTGACGGGGAATTGAGACAGCGATGAGGGGAGGCGAGTGTGAAGAGAGAGGGAGAGGAGATAAGAATAGAGAGCGACAAAGGGGGAGAGAGATTGAGAGAGAGAGAAAGATGGGAGGAAAAGAAAGAGGGATGAAAGGGGGAGAGAGACGGATGAAGGGGGTGAGAGAGAGAAAGCAGCACTGACCCAGATCAGCGCTTAATATCTGATATCAACACTCTTATCAACACACGCCTGCCCGCAACTCTCACATTCCGCACACACACTCACATTGTGATGCATTTGATCTCATTATATTCCTGTAGGGTTTGACCTTGGCTAGTCTCCGAAAGCTGCCAAAGCCAGGGCTTGTGTGGCAGAGGGAACACGGCGCGTCCCGGCCGTTAGGTGGCTCGTCACGGAGGGAAAGTGTTCTTCCGTCGCGCATGGCGGAGCGTAAATTCTGCGTCCCTCACGCTCGCTCACGTTCTCCAACAGCTCACTTATGGCTGCTGGTTATTTATTCATACACTGTTAGGTTTGACGCTAATTCGTCTGTGAACCCAGCGACTGTGAGACGTCTCTGCCCCCACAATCGAGATCTCGGCGTGGTTCACTAAACCACCAGTGGGCCACAGAATCTTACCAGCATTAGTTCAGAGAGAGACGACACGACTTCAGAAGGACACGGCTCAGTTTCTCGGTCGTTAACAACGAGTTCCCCCATCAAACAGGGTTAAATGTGTAGACATCAGATGGATGGAACAAATAGACCACATTCAAGTCAAATATTTGTCCTTCCTATTGATGATGTTGTCATGTGTTTAGTCCCAGACCAGACACGGGTACATGACTGGACCTGGACATTTCCTGGGCAGTTCAGACACGGGTACATGACTGGACCTGGACATTTCCTGGGCAGTTCAGACACGGGTACATGACTGGACCTGGACATTTCCTGGGCAGTTCAGACACGGGTACATTTTAATGACTGGACCTGGACATTTCCTGGGCAGTTCAGACACGGGTACATGACTGGACCTGGACATTTCCTGGGCAGTTCAGACACGGGTACATTTTAATGACTGGACCTGGACATTTCCTGGGCAGGTCCGTTGAGCTGAAGCGTAGGCACCTGTTAAGTGAGCCAAATCAAGTCTTCACGTCAGCATGAGCACGTTTCTGGGATCTGGAGGATTAAGGCGACACATTGGCTGAAGTGCGTTGATCACGGTCCAATCATAGGACAGCACTCAGCTGCATTCAGTAATGGTTATGTTGTTATCTGATTATTGATGGGCCCAGAGAGCTAAGATATAATGCTAGGATAAGTGGATAATGGGTTTGTATGTGTGTGTGTGTGCGCGCATGATTGTCGTGAGTATTGCTGTATAACTGGGATCTCTTTATCCTTCAGATCCCAGTAGGATCATAGGAACGTGCGCTAGCTGACCTGAAGACTTAAATTAGTTGCCCATACAGGTGCCTGGGCTTTAGCTGTGTGTGTGTGTGTGTGTCTGTGTGTGTGTGTGTATGTTTGTGAGTGTGTGAGTATGAAGGCGCTTATCTCTGTGTGAATCACATCATCCTGAGATTCAGTTTGGAAAGGGACCAGAAATTGGCCCTGGCATTTCTAACACACCAGCACATTTTGATCGGCCCGTCAGACAATCGCCAGAAACCAACGCTTCGGAGATGGCTGTTCCAACACTCCGGAGATGGCTGTTCCAACGCTCCGGAGATGGCTGTTCCAACGCTCCGGAGATGGCTGTTCTACCGCTCCGGAGATGGCTGTTCTACCGCTCCAGAGATGGCTGTTCCACCGCTCCAGAGATGGCTGTTCTACCGCTCCGGAGATGGCTGTTCCACCGCTCCAGAGATGGCTGTTCTACCGCTCCGGAGATGGCTGTTCCAACGCTCCTGAGATGGCTGTTCCACTGCTCCGGAGATGGCTGTTCCACCGCTCCGGAGATGGCTGTTCTACCGCTCCGGAGATGGCTGTTCCACTGCTCCGGAGATGGGTTCCACTGCTCCGGAGATGGCTGTGTGCAGGTCATTAGAACCGTAGAGGGAACATAACACTGATACCTCCCAGCCGAGAACCAACACAGATGAGATCTATTTATAGTTGTAAGCCTCTCGATACCTCGAAGGACTGCACTGAATCACAGACAGACTGAACAAATCCCAATCAGCTTGAATGAATCCCGGTGAGCGTGAACAAATCCCAGTCGGCGTGAACAGAGTCAATCTGAATGAATCCCAGTCGGCGTGAATAGAGTCAGTCTGAATGATTCCCAGTCGGCGTGAATAGAGTCAGTCTGAATGATTCCCTTTCAGAGTGAGTGAATGATGGTAGTCGGGCTGCGTAGGACAGGTGTCCTGAGGGTTCATCTAGGTAATGTAAACCATGATGTCTGGTCCAGGGTGTTGGGCCCTCATTGCTCAGTGCCCATGTTGTCTCTTCTCCTCTCTTTCTCTCTATCTGTTCTGCTCTCTCTCTCCATTTCTGTCATTTTCTAGAGGGTTCTTTATCTACCTCTTTTGATTATTTCATTTCTCATCTGCCTGTTCAACTTATGAAGCTCTGCCCTCTTGAGCGGGTTTTGAATTGAATTTTGTTGCCCTCCTCATCTCAGCAACATGGCAACAGTTAGTGGGATATGAAATACATTTGGCAAAAACATTTGATTGCTTGTAAAATATGTTGGTTATATGCTGGATAAATTGTAATTTTGTTCCTCTTTCAACGCCAGGGCTGTGGGATCGATTCCTCAGCCGGGACCAGGATTAAAGGACTATGTAATTGTGTCACTCACGGCCGTGCCTCCAAATGCGCTTGCTAAATGACACAAATGTCACATGTAAATCATTGTAGCCAATTCTATTAGATCCAGACTGCCCGTGTCTGAATGTGGCGTGCACACGGCATTAGAAAGATTCAAATCATCGTGAGGAAATGTTACCCACTCAAGCCTTAAACAAGATCGTCCCAAGATACACACAGTCGTTAAAATGCCCAACGCAACATGCTAAATCCTGGTTTACAGGCCCATCAAAAGGGAACACATTTGACAGTTCGATGCGCCAACTCATCACTGCCTACAACACAAATGGCAACACGAAGCTGTTGTGTCAGGATAAGAATGTGTTAGATGGACAGCCAATTACAAACGGAGAGAACCGGGCTCCACCAAATCAACTCAACCGGTTTCACTGCAAAGGTGATTCACAGGCACGTCAATCACCCAATCCCTTCGTCTCACACACGACCGCATTTTGTGCACCCAGCGATCAAAGGCAGTTTTGATTCTGGTCCACAGAGCCACGGGGCTAATTAGTTAACCACACTGGTCATTCTGCATGGCCATCTACCGCTAACGAACACAGCCTTACGGGTGATTAACGCACGCTTTCGTTGGCGGTATGAGCACAGTGTCCGCGAAATGTGACACGTTTAGTTAACGTTCATCGAACCGCTGCTCGGTCCGTGAGAGGACGAATGCAGGGAGGCAATGGGCAGCAGCTTGCATTGATCTGGCTGTCATGAATCTCATTGGATTTCTTGATCATCTTCCTCCTCTGTGTCTTCTTTCTCGGTGACATTGTCATTTCCTTAATAAGCAGTGAAGACACTGGCCTTGGCTCCTGGTAGCGAGAGAGCTAACCTTGCCGACAGTCTTCAGTTTCAACACTTGTATTTCCTGCCTGGCCGTTGACACTGTGAAAGCTTTCGGAAGGTCAGACTCAAAGGCACACCTCTTTCTATTCTTGTGGGGACGGGAAGCATCGCAATTGCTCACATTAACCTCAATACCGTATGTGCATTTAATCTTAAAACTTAACACTTAAAAATCCTATTTTTCCCCAGTGGGGGCCTGGATAAAACCTTGTAGGGACCAGCTTGTCAGGTTTTACTATCCGAATGGGGACATCGGTTTGCATGTAAACACATGTGTAGTCTACGTCTTCGCCAAGAATACCTGCTTTGACTGGATAAGAATTCATAAAAGTAATCGCTATTCAATATCCTTGTTTACTAGAAGAAACCACTGTCTATTTTCCCTCTAGCTACCCAATCTTAACAATATAGCATAACATTAACATGGGAATATTGTACGAATAAATGCATATTCTACGTCCCACCTGTCTAAAAATAAGGGCACAATTAGTATGTGATTAGATCGGGACAAAAGACACACTTTAGACCCAGGTTTAATTGTGTTTCTGACTCTTATCTGTCTTCTTTCCTTTGTTGTTATTATTATTTATTTCCTTTCGGTGGCTTTGCCACATCAGGAGTAATTCGAGTCTTCGTGTTTGGTGTGAAAAACCACTGTTCTCTCTATCTCTCTCACACACACACACACACACACACACGGACACACAGCCTCTATCTAAATGCTGCTGTTGTCCGTGTCTCAGAGATTGATCTAACATTAGACGACCTTTCTGCTCAATCAAACCCTGTCACTCCCATTTACCTTCTGACAGCCGGCTCCATGTGTGTTCATGTCTGTGTGTGTTTGGGTGTATTGGCGTGTGTGTGTGTGTGTGTGTGTGCCTGCTCGCATGTGTGCCGTCGCTGTAAACGATACATTTTAGTGTGCAGAACCATGTCTGAGGATGTACAGCAGGAGCAGTCTGGGGGCCAACCCGATCAGCGCATGTAAATAAGCGTTAGCTCCAGGTACGAGGGAGGTGGCGCCGTCACACTAGATCAACGTCTGCCTTAGACGTTTGTCCAGGTTAGCGACGCAGACAGTGTCGTTCGCCGTCCGATGGAGAGGTGGTGGCGAGCCAACTGAAATACTTTTCAAAAGGCGGCGTAACAGTTTTACACACTTGGTGATATTAAACAGAGTTGGTTAAGTTAATTAGCCATCTGTTTAGCTAGTATTGTCTAGTTAGCAGCTAGCTTCACGTGTAAAATGATTGGGAAATAAGTCTCCTTTTATCGATGTGTCTAGGTACGACTACTTTTATCTTGTTTGTTTGTGTAGAAGGTACTGTCTGTAGCAATATATAAATCATATACGCTAAACCAACGCCATTAGGAGGTGAAGGATGAAGGTGAATGTCCCACTTTGAACCACAGGGACTTGACCCAACAAAGTGGAAGACAGACCAGCTCCTAGACAGGAGGTGGTGTGTCCTGTTTTGGAAGGTTATTTTTTATTCTGACAGGAGTTCCCTGTGGTAACACACACCTATTAACAATGACAAAACTAGTAGAAATAACCGTTGCATTTTTTAAAAATGAATTCAGGCCTTTGCTTCTTACGAACAGGGCCTTTGTCATCATACTTGGTCATCAAATTATCATTTTGTCCCAAAGATATGATAGGCAAGTCCCGAGCAGTTATGTTGTCAGCTAATCACATCAGGTTATGCAAATTTCCAGAGTGAAACACATTTCATGACACTTTGACTCCAGGCTTCGGATTAGAACGATGGGTAGAGCTGCTTTAGAGTGCTGTGGGATAGAGATGTCACCAGCAGGGCATTCAAACAGGCTCCTTGACATTACCAGATCCTATACAGGCTTCCGCATTCACATCACATAAGGCCCTGCTTTGTCACAGCAACTCCAACTGGACAGTCGATATTGAGATATGTGTAATCTGAAGCACATCCAGTGGCTGCTTCCTCAACCAGGAGTTGTATGCCAGAGTTCATACGCGCCGGACAGACCATGACCATGACTACTAACCGCCGAAACCTGAATGATGTCGCCCAATTGCACCGCCCTCCGCTGGACCTCTGACCTCACCCGTGAACACCCTGGCCTCATCCGTGAACCTCCTGGCCTCATCCGTGCGCACCCTAGCTTCATCCGGTAAACTTTGTCCCTGGGCCGTTCTGGGCTGCGGTATTGTTTTTTTTTTTAAACACCCATTCTGCTTGTGTCATTCCTGGTTTGCCACAGCTGAAGCGAGCGGTACACTTGCGTTTCGTGTGTCTTCTCAAAATCACCAGAGTGGGCGGGGTGGGTGGCGAGCACCTGATCTCTGCTGTCACATCCTGCGAGGTTGGAGACCAGAGCGCTGAATCCAGCTTTTCCGCTCGGCTGCTAGTGATAGCATCAGTTCTTTGTTTCACAGTGCTATCTGACTACGGTATTGATCTGAGTTTCTGTGCCTTCTCCGGCACATGCTCCGTTTTCGCCGTGTCGAATGCGTCCCGGTTATACCGTGTGTCTGCAGCAGTGTGCGGTTGCGTTGCCTCAAACTCAAATACTGCTTTATGGGCTCTCAGAGGCAGTCATGGCCTTTTTGATTTGTTGTGTTGTGTATCTAGTTTGTCTCACCTCTTTGTGTTCGGTCTCGAGGTGCCATTTTATCTTGTTGGGCTTTATGCTCTTACGTGACAGGACATTCCCACAGAAGAAGAACTGTGTCTTTTCCTTATTGTTCTCTAACTGTGCTAGGGAAGTCATTACCGCAGCGGGTTCCAACAGGCTTCTGTTAATTGCGCTGGCCAGATGCTTCAGCTTGACTTGATGTGCTAATCACTGAGGAAGGTGTTCTGAGGAAACAGTCTGTTGTGCAGCAGTGTAGCAACAGACACATACTGCCTTTCCCATTGTTTACGCGCGCCTCCTCATTGGTTACGTTGTTATCTTTTAGATTTAAATAACCAGATGTTAAATGTATTATTGTTAACCACATGTCATAATTTGGAAGCAACACTACATTGACCATATTGTTTTGCATTGTTTTTTGTTTTTGGCCCAGCTCTTGGAAAGACCTCACAAGCCCTTCCCTACCCTCCAGTTCACTGAAACAGCCTCTGTTAAATCAACCCAAATGTCTCCATCCTGGGCCCCGTCAAGCACCGAGTTACAGAGAGAGAGAGTGTGTGTGCGTGTGTGTGTGAGAGGGAGGGAGAGAGATGTAGTCACTGACTTTTAAACAACAGTATTATCAGATCAAACATTCACATTTGATTCACCAATTATTATCTTTTATACCAGACTGACTTTCAGACGAGGCAGGCTTCCAATATCTCAACGTCCGTGTCTCAAATAGCATCCTATTCCCTGAATAGTACACACTATCAACCAAACCCCCATAGCAGAGCCATTTGGAATGCAAGCCCCGTTTCCCGGTCGATAATCCAAAAAGATAAGGCCTTTATTTACATTCAGGTTTACACAGCCTCTGTGCTCTGAGGGTGTAGGTCCAGGAAGGATCCTGCTTCAACCTACAAAAAATTAAAATAGCTAATCCCTCAACATGGCGGTGTTGACATCACGCACAGACACATTTCCTTTAGAGGTTAGTTGGACTTCCAGTTTCTTGTTGGGCCGCAGGGGTAACAGAACTCTAGACAGACATTAGCGACTCAAACTAATGTAAAGAGCGGAGCGTTTGGTTCCTTTTGACTGAGTGGTTCGTAAAGATCAGTAAGTAGATACAGTCAAACTGCCCATCTGTAATGGCTTTTCGTTGATAATATCCTGAACTGTCCTTCGGAGCAGTATAACTGAAAACAAGACAGTCAGGTGTAATATAGGTACGTATTTTTTAATAATATCATATTTTTCAAGTTACATATGATGTCCAACAGCATTAATACAACATTTATAATTTTTATAGGTTCACCCGTGTCCCAGTCTTCCCTTGGCCAAATGTGCTCTGTGGTTGTCATCTTTGGACCAGAGCCCCTGGCCCAAAGCACTGTGCCGTACAGAGGATAGGATTTAAGATGCATACATGATTTCATTCAAGTTTAATGCATTGAAGAGAAGGCTGTCTAAGAAAACATATAAATCATACATTTTACTTACTTATTTACAGTTTTAAAAGCCAATGTTTTATATACAGAAAGGCAATGAGTGAGGTAAGCATTTCGCAGCTCCATCCCAAATGGATTCCTGCTGCCTATCTTGTAGATTTCTTGTCAGGATCTCATCGTGCTCTTGATTCCTGCTACGAAGCCAGTGGGATGCTGATAGGCTTACGCTGGAATGGGAATGAGGACGTATCCACAGGCGACCACTGTTCCGTTCATTGCGTTCACTTCAATTTTGGTTCCATTTAGCAAATGTAGTCCTGCTAAATATGCAAACAGGACATTTAAATAATCACACGCTCATTCTTTACCATCTCATTCTCTTGCTCATTATCTCTTTCCCCTGTCTCTCCTCACCCCCATCTTTCCCTCTCTCTCATTTTCTGCATATGAATGGTTTCCAGATTCGTGTCAGATTTGATCTATTCTACTTCCTTGGTAGATTGATGTTAAACTCTATATTTTCCACTTTCTACACACTTTCTACATTCTATTTTATGAAAGGCCAAAGCCCTTGACCCTAACAGCTCAGTATGATTTTGACCACGAAACATTTTATGAATCCCTCCCCTCACCCCTCTCCCTCCCCCCTCCCTCCCCTCTCTCATCACTCTATTTCCCTCCACACTTTCCCTCTATCCCTCCTAATGTCTCTCCCCCTCTTTCTCTTTTGAGGAGAGTATCCTTCGCTGGCCCTGCCTCTTGTTTAATCGGACACTTGTATTTCCTGTGTGTGTCATATTCACTTAGATCCACATGTTTGAAGACAATGGATTGGATGAGAAAGTGATTATTCAAAATTACTCTCATTGGGCGATTAATAAAATGACATGGCCCTCAGCCTTTTCTTTCCCCTGATTAGGTCAGTGTTCAATTCTACGGAGTTATCATCCCAATTGTGCTTGCATAAGAGTTAGACTGTTAGACTGTTTCAGAACACCTGTTAAGAATTCAGATGACAAGGTCACCTAAGCATTTGCATGAATTAGGATGTTATGGTGAATATCAGAGCGAGAACACTCACTTTCTGCTGTCACCCATTTTTTTCCCCGTTGATTGGAACAAATGGAATACTTAGAACTACTGCTACTGGAAATATACATATTTCACTTGTGAAGCGCTTTTGAAAGAATCTCAAAGCCTACTACAATGAGAGCACAAGGTCTCTGAGGAGTTTCATGAGTACAGGAGCTTTGGCGCTTGGATTTTGGATTTTGGACAACTTTTGTGCTTGTATAGCTGATGGAGGTGCCTCACAGCTGTCAGAATCCTCATAAGAGCCAATCATCAGGCGTCTTTTAAATGGTGCTACGACTATGACTCTCACTGAGGGCGGTCATGTGGGCTGAAAAGCAGTGTCATTGGTTTGAGCCCAGTATGGGCCAGTTGAACACTGGAGGAAGAAGAACTCTAAGCAGAATAAAATCCTTTACAGTGGTGCCGTGACCCGGATAAACAGTTGTGCTCGGCTTGATGCCAGAGCAACTGTTGAGTATGTTTGAGGCGGTGAATGTAGCCCCTAGAGGCCAAAATGTAATCCTAGGACCACTGGCTCAAGCCCCACATGGGACAAACCTTTGAGAAAGAGCAACTCGCTAAGCAGCGTGACATCCTTTACATTTGTGATTATCAACAACAAAAAATCTAACATTTATCAGGAACATTGTAAACCTCAGTTTTGTCCGTGTCTGTTCAAAACTTAAATAGGTTGTGCTTCTCAATGTTACACGTTACTGACAGGCATGTTACTAGCAGGTCACAGGTCACAGGACAGTGCATCATTACATTCATCGATAAAGAGGTACAGGCAACGAGCGGCAAAGGACGCATCTGAACTAGCACCCCGTTTCCCCCATGAGCCCTTAGTCAAAAATAGTTCACTATAAAGGGAATAGGATGCCATTTCTGTTATGCAAGCAACACTAAATTAGCGAGTTAACTGATGGCAGCAGCAACAACGTCCAATTGCCAGACACACAGATAGATAGGATATATTAATTATGGGTCGGTTTTGGGATCAATCCCAATCTAAATCCTGTCCGTTTAGAACACGGAACATCAGTCGGTGAAGTGGCACACCGTTCTGTGCTCAGTGAAAATGGGATTGACCCCAAAAACATTCCGACTGGTACGTTTATAGGAGGGAGTGGAGGCATGCGGCATGGATTGAACCGAGACCAGGAAGAAGAGATCAGCAGAGGAATGGACAGAGGATGGGACAGTGTGATCAGTTGGAGAGTGAGGATTGTTAGTCCTCCGCTGGGCGAAACTCATCTCGTTGTCCACTAAACGTTGCCACCTGTGTTGCCACCTGTGTTGTAGTTCATATCGGTGTGTTGTCGGTTTGAACCCTGATGGAGGTTATGTTTAAACACCACCCGGGACCTGCTCCTCTGAGGCCAATGATCTCACATTACAAGTCACTTAAACATTCATCTGACCTTTGTCTCATTCTCAGTAGCTCTTTGTCTCGTCTCCTCCTCATTCTCAGTAGCTCTTTGTCTCGTCTCCTCCTCATTCTCAGTAGCTCAGTAGTCTCTCTCTCTCTACCATCTGAGTCTCTATCTGTCTCTTTTTCTCTCTACCCTCCGAGTCTCTCTATCTCTCTACCCTCTTGTGTCCCTACTCTCTGTCTCTCTCTCTACCCTCTTTAGTCTCTTCTCTCTGTCTCTCTCTCGCTACTCTCTGAGTCTTGTTTCTTTCTGTGTCTCTCTCTAAGGATTTCTCTCTATTTTCTGCTTGTTTCTTTCCTTGTTTATTTTCTCTCTGTTTGTTTCACCTCAGTATTTCTTTCTATTTCCATCCCTGTTCTCATGACCCCTTCGTTTTTTCATGTTCTTTTACTCGTTTATTTCAGTGTTTATTTGCTGTTTTACTTTTTTTAATACATTTTTCTTCCTTCACAATTTTGAGATGTATAATTATGGACTTGCCGCATCGCTGCCAATCCCCAAAATGTCTGGGAGAGTTGAAGTCCAAGACGGGCCCTGAGAAGGCACGTCTCACTGAGCCAATTATCTCCCAGAACTAACTTTACCTTTCTAATCTTTTCTACCTCTCCTCTCAATCATTCTCTCCGCACAGTTTGTGGTGGGAAACTCGTCTTCCTCATTCTCTCCTTCTCTGGTTGTTTTGTACTAAAGCAGAAAGCACCTTTCGGTCTGTCAGTAAATATCGGAGAGAGTGTCAGTTGTTTCCTGATTACTACTGTTTTTCTTTTTATGACCTGTCAGCCAGTCAGAAAACAGATAACACAAACAATATGTGCATAGCTTCTGACAGGCTTGGCATTTTCTCCTTCTTCCACCCCCCCCCCCCATTTCTGGAACAAGAGCAATTTATTTCAAGCTCTTTGATATCATTTATTGTCAGTGTTTTGTCTTGCTCTTACCCTCCATCTCTCTAAGCCCTCTCTTTTTCTGAGGCATTTTCTTTCCTTCGTTTTTTTCTCTCTTCAAACTAATCTTTTCTAAAAAGATCAAGCCTCAGTTGTCGTACATTTTGTCACGTTATCGGCATTATGTAAGGATTTGTGTCATTCTGTTTATCTCGCATCATGATTCGCCACCATTTCCTTCAACACGGAACCGGACCAAAATGGCGCCTGGCCTCACAGTTTCCCAGAGGAACTATGGTTAAGGATGCATGTTTAATGTCACCAGTGTCTTACAGGCCTTTCCTGAGCTCCATTATAGTGACTCAACATTACCTTTCACATTCTGTCTCACCTATTGACTTGGTACAAATACCAAGAAACGCAAGAGACAGCTAACAAGCATGCGCACTCATGCATGGACACATGCACGCACGCACACACACACACATGCACACAAACACACACACATACACACATGCACTGTGCCAGATCCTCCTCAGTCTTTGGCAACAGGTTTCCATGAGGTAACACCTGAAACCGTTCACTTTCCTTTTATTTGAGCCTAGTTAGAAAAGGACAGCCCATATCCTGTATGACAGCCCATGGACTGGCTTTTTCCAGGTGGAGATGTTTACTTCTGATCCACCCTAGTGTCGCCACGTTCATCCCAAATTGCGCCCTAGGCCCTTCATGATGCACTTGTTTCAAAGCAGAGCCCTGATAAGGAATAGGGAGCCATTTTGGACAGAATAGAGGTCATCATCAACACACCATTTTGGAACGAGGACGATTAAAACTTTAAGCTCCTTCCATATTTTCTCTCCCTGTCATTTATGATTAGTACTTTTTGGTTTCGTGCCTCCATCCGTCTCTGACATTTCTCCTTTATCATGGCTTTCCTGGAACAGTGGTATTAATCTCTCCATCACGCCACGTCATCACTGCTTTATCTCCCTCCCTCCCTCACTCACTCTTTCATCACATGCACTCTCCCTCCCTCCCTCACTCACACTTTCATCACATGCACTCTCCCTCCCTCCCTCACTCTTTCATCACATGCACTCTCCCTCCCTCCCTCACTCGCTCTTTCATCACATGCACTCTCCCTCCCTCCCTCACTCCCTCTTTCATCACATGCACTCTCCCTCCCTTCCTCACTCTTTCATCACATGCACTCTCCCTCCCTCAGCACTCTCGCTGTCACTCATTCCGCCTGGCTCTCGTTTATTCTGCTCCTTCACTCGCTGTCTGTCCTTCTCTCCTTCTACTCCCGCGTCTGCCCTCTCTATTGTTATTCTCTCTCTGTCTTCTCTTCCTGTCGCTCTCTCTATCTTCTCTGTCATTCTCTCTGTCTTCATCACTCTCTCAGAGGTCGGTGGCTTTGAGAGGGTTGGTCCCCACATCCTGCGCCTCCAGGTCAATAGTCGCCCTAGTTTCTTCTTCGTCTCCCTCTTTCCCCCCGTCTCCCCTGACCCCGGCCTTCCCCGCCCCCTCGCCTCCCTTTCCTCCGCCCTTCCTTCTCCCTCCCTCTGGGTGAACGCTGTCCATCCTCTGCTCGCAGCGGAACACCGTCACGAACGCCGTGCGGTAGTTGCTGTTCATCCACCCGTACAGGAGGGGGTTGGCGAAGGTGGAGCACATGGCCACCACGTGGAACAGCGTGTAGAGCAGCCGGAAGTCCCGCATGTCCAGGACGGAGCTGTCGATGTCCGTGGCCAGCTGGAACGCGTGGAACGGCAGCCAGCTGACGGCGAACACCACCACCATGGTCACCAGCATCTTGGTGGTCTTGCGGCGCCGGCGGTGGCGGTCGTTGCGGCCGGCGGGCGACACGTGGGAGCGCAGCTTGGACCAGATGCGGGCGTAGGCGAAGGAGATGATGGCGAGGGGCAGCACGTACTGGAGCAGGAGCATCGATATGGAGTAGACGGTGCCGTCCGTGGAGCTGCCGGGCCACTTCTCCGTGCAAACCTGGAGGGGGATGAGGACGGGGGGGGGGCGGGGGGGACGAGGGGAGGCGAGGGGGAGGCGAGGGGGACAGGGGGTGTGGGGGAAATCTTTTTTGTCTTGGGAAAATCTTTCTCCATGCATTTACAGGGATTTGTAGTTTTAACTGACATTTTTTATTAGGTGTTTGCTTATCAGTAACTGGTAGAAGTTGTTTATTAACTTCTTCGACAGGTTTTGCCTTGATGCTCATACCAGAAAATATTGTTCAACTCTTCAACGCAGTTGTAGGGTGAGTACTATGCAAATGGGACCCTTTTTGAGTGAAAATGGGACACGTCCAACGAATTCAGTTGAAAAGCTTAAATGTCCAATTTTGGTAATAGTGACATTTTGAGCTACGACAGAGTGTTTTTCAGGCCATTGTCCTTCTGCACGGTAAAGAGCTTTCTGAAGAGTTTAAAAGCTTTGGTGTTGAATCTGGGCAGAAATTTTTTTTCTGTACTCTTCAGAATTAATCATCTACTGGCGTCAGCCGTTACATCATCCAGAAAGACAAGTGAGCCTGTCTTGGTACCACACATGCCCAAAGCATATCATTCCTAACTAATTTGAAACTAGTATTTTTGCGCCTTGCTGTTCCACTTCTGTAATTCTGCTGGCACAGTCTTCTGCTAATGGTAGTGGCTGACACCTCGTCACCCACCTCCTGGAGAGTTCCTGATCTGTCGGACAGTTTTTTGTTCTTCATTATGGTGAACATTCTTTGCTCATCCCCTGCAGAGTCATCCTAGGTATAGCAGGTCATTTGCCATTGCTGAGTTTTTCTTTCTCTGTCCTTCTTACAGTAACGAAGAGTAATACAAAGCCTTTATTCAAGACAGGCAACCTACTCCAAATGCAAAGGCTATATTCATGACAGGCAACCGACTCCAAATGCAAAGGCTATATTCAAGATAGGCAACCGACTCCAAATGCAAAGGCTATATTCAAGACAGGAAACCGACTCCAAATGCAAAGCCAATATTCAAGACAGGAAACCGACTCCAAATGCAAAGGCTATATTTAAGACAGACAACCGAATCCAAATGCAAAGCCTATATTCAAGACAGGCAACTGACTCCAAATGCAAAGCCTATATTCTAGGTTAGACAATAAGAGCTCTTTGGTCCACTTATGATGCTAACTAACACACCTGCCTAATAAAGAACCACTATAAAGTAAATGTTCCAAATACCTTGACACCCTAAAAAGTGGGGACAATGTAAAAATACTTTAATTAATAAATTATTCTTATTTCTTTATATGGATAAGTACATTCTTAAAAACTGAAAGCTGTGATTAGAGGCAGTCAGAATATTAATGCTTTTTTTATGTTAGCAAGCTGTCTATTTCAGAAACCTTTGTTCATCAGGCTACATATGTTACTGTGGGCTATAGTCACATATATCATTCCTTGATCTTTACAGTGCCAGCATTTCATCTAGAGGGGGATGGGGGTTAAGGTAGGGCGGAGAAAGGTGTGTGTGTGTGTGTTTGACCCACCTGTATAGACTGACCAGGAGCCAAACTAAAGGTGCCATACTCTCTGAAGATGGCCAGCGGGCTGGCCAGAACTGCACTCATGACCCATGTGATGCCGATCACCCAGAAACACACGTCCTTCCTCATCCTCGTCTCCAGATGGTAAACTATGCACCTGTCAATCAAGTGCTTAAGTAACCAATCTGACCATCAATTAATCAATTAACCAATCAGAAATTACAATACATGGATGAGTGGATTAACGAAAAAGCCAGCCAACCAACCAGCCGAACACAGAGTCCGTGAAACGATGGTTGATGAAACCTCACCTGTGTCTGTCCAGGGCGATGACGTTCAGTGTCACAGTGGAAACGTGGACGGCCAATCCCTGCGCGTAGGGAAGCAGGAAACAAAGAACCTGGCCAAACTTCCACTCCCCGAGTAGAGTGTAGACCAATGTGAAGGGGAGACACAATGTGTTCACCAACAGGTCCGCTGGGGGGGGAATGTCTGACATGTTTTAACCAACTATGACAGAGACAAACTGTTAGACATGACATAGGGTCAGCGTTAGCGCACGACAGTGAGGGAAAGATGAGCTCAACCCGAAGCAACTCCAGCACCACGCCGAGGGCAAGGACAGACCCACTGACCGACAGGCACAAGGTATGGGTCATCGCAAGAGTAGTGGACCACATGCGGTTAAACAAATTCCAGTTGGCTCTAGCTCGGTGGCAGTGAAATCTAGGTAGTGTTTTCAGGGAACTTTTTTTTGCTGCTCTTCTAGCAGTTTTGCTGACTACTCAAACTGTTTGACCAATAGCAATTCTGCATTGTACTGCTGAGCACAATGCACTATAATTCCACTATTACTGCTGATTTATTACGTGAATTTTCTGATACTACAATGAATAATTCTACGTAATGCCTCTAAAGCGCACTACATACAATCTCAAACAATATAGCGGTCCTGCCTAAATGATGCTAGTAAGCCAGCTAATTATTCTGTTTAACCCTTTTCCCAACCAAGCTATAGTGGTAGAGTGTATACATTTTAGTTTCCTTCCTGGTCCTGCATGGGTGTCAGTCCCGCAACCCTGGTGTTGTGAGTACCGTACTCTCACCAAGTGAGCTGAATGGCCTCTGATCTGTGTACTTTTCACTCAAAACAACGTTTTTCTAATTAACATGCTGAATTCCACCTCAAAGAGATCTGCTCTTTTGTAGTGTATGATTTGCACATGCTGATCCACATAGTTTATGTAAATGATAAGCGATTAACACATGCATGCTTCATAAGGTTCTCTGGATGTGCACAGTATAAAGTGTAGCTTGAATTAATTATATATCGCTTGATGATATATAGATTTTTTCCAACGTTGGCCCTGAATTGGGTAAAGGGACACTGGCACATATACACAAACACACGCACTCTTAAGCTGGGGCGGGGACAACCCATCAACACAATACCCACTTCATTAACCAACCACCAACCATTCCTAAAAGGCAGCCTATTCCCTAGTTAGTGCACTCTTTTAGACAAGGGCCGATTGGAGTAATTTGGGACACGCCTGATGCAAACTGATGTCTATGGGCCTAACATGGGGCAAGGACACCGCTTCAACTACTCCGTGTACCAACCATCTCTCAGACAACGCTGGGTTGTAAATGCGGAGCGAGGACTGACCTTGCCGGAAGTCTTCCCCATTCAACACATCTATTTCCTGCTCGCCCAGTGGTAGTGTGAAAGCTTTGGGATGCACACATAAACACACACACACCTAAACACACACATACATGAACACACACACCTAAACACACACCTAAACTCACACATACATAAACACACACCTTAACACACACATACATAAACACACACCTTAACACACACATACATAAACACACTCACCTAAACACACACATACACACACACACCTAAACACACACATACATACACACACACACACACCTAAACACACACATACATAAACACACACACCTAAACTCACACATACATAAACACACACCTTAACACACGCATACATAAACACACTCACCTAAACACACACATACACACACACACACCTAAACACACACATACATACACACACACACACACACCTAAACACACACATACATAAACACACACACCTAAACACACACATACATAAACACACACACCTAAACACACACATACACACACACACACATAAACACACACATACATAAACACACACCTAAACACACACATACATACACACACACATAAACACACACATACATAAACACACACCTAAACACACACATACATAAACACACACACAGACATTCTGGTTTGTAAACAAAATCTTCACCTATCCTAATTCTAACCCCAGCCCTCATTCCTTAAAATCAGGGAAAAGTGCTAAGAAATGTAACACGGGATAGAAACACTGTGTCATAGCCAATATTTCAATGACAAATCAACCAACATGGTAAATACAAAAACTATCCAGAGCTGAAAAAGCTTTTGTCAGATGTTCCTTATTTTTACTTGTTTTATCACTGAACGTTTTCTGATACTCCAGACACAGTGGAATATCAGAATATCATGTTGTTCAGAAGGTCAACTAAAGTTGCCCAGATGCACCTTGAAGCACCAGTGAGTACATCAACACCCCAGGACAGGAAATGTTCA
This sequence comes from Esox lucius, assembly GCF_011004845.1. Lineage (NCBI taxonomy): Eukaryota > Metazoa > Chordata > Actinopteri > Esociformes > Esocidae > Esox > Esox lucius. The sequence continues at coordinate 4,230,741 of NC_047592.1, read as the reverse complement.
TAGAGCCTATAAGTGGAGATATTATTCTTTATTCAGTAGCAGGATATTTTTGCCTGAAGACCTATGTGACACACCCTCTAAACAAACCCTCCAGAAACACCCTCTAAACACACCCTCCTACATGACACATCCTCCAGAAACACCCTCTAAACACACCCTCCTACATGACACACCCTCCAGACACACCCTCTAAACACACACTCCTATGTGACACACCCTCTAAACAGACCCTCCTATGTGACACACCCTCTAAACAAACCCTCCTATGTGACACACCCTCTAAACACACCCTCCTACATGACACACCCTCCAGAAACACCCTCTAAACACACCCTCCTACATGACACACCCTCCAGACACACCCTCTAAACACACCCTCCTACGTGACACACCCTCCAGACACACCCTCCAGACACACCCTCTAAACACAACCTCCTATGTGACACACCCTCCAGACACACACTCTTAACACACCCTTCTACATGACACACCTCCAGACACACCCTCTAAACACACCCTCCTACATGACACACCCTCCAGACACACCCTCTAAACACACCCTCCTACATGACACACCCTCCAGACAAACCCTCTAAACACACCCTCCTACATGACACACCCTCCAGACACACCCTCTAAACACACCCTCCTACATGACACACCCTCCAGACACACCCTCCTACATGACACACCCTCCAGACACGCCCTCTAAACACACCCTCCTACGTGACACACCCTCTAAACACACCCTCCAGACACACCCTCTAAACACACCCTGCTATGTGACAAACCCTCCAGACACACCCTCTAAACACACCGTCCTACGTGACACACCCTCCAGACACACCATCCAGACACACCCTCTAAACACACCCTCCTACATGACACACCCTCCAGACACACACTCTAACCACACCCTCCTACATGACACACCCTCCAGACACACCCTCCTACATGACACACCCTCCAGACACGCCCTCTAAACACACCCTCCTACATGACACACCCTCTAAACACACCCTCCAGACACACCCTCTAAACACACCCTCCTATGTGACAAACCCTCCAGACACACCCTCTAAACACACCCTCCTATGTGACACACCCTCCAGACACACCCTCCAGACACACCGTCTAAACCCACCCTCCAGACACACACTCTAAACACACCCTCCTACATGACACACCTCCAGACACACCCTCTAAACACACCCTCCTACATGACACACCCTCCAGACACACCCTCTAAACACGACACACCCTCCAGACACACCCTCTAAACACACCCTCCTACATGACACACCCTCCTGCGTGACACACCCTCTAAACACACCCTCCAGACACACCCTCTAAACACACCCTCCTACATGACACACCCTCCAGACACGCCCTCTAAACACACCCTCCTACATGACATGCCCTCCAGTAGCATCTGCCAGAATCTCGGCCTGCAACCCAATTCATCACATAAAAACACACGGACAGACGACTCATCTAAAGGCCAAGTAATTGCAGCCACCAGCGCATCTTACTGACACAACAGCTAATCATATAGTTTCTCTCCTAACATGCAGCCTATTAAAAGCATAGGGCAACATGGACTGTTAAAACCTGGGGCCGTTGAACAGTTCCAAGACATTGCAGCCTATTGAATTAATTGACAAGTAACTTTGAAGGTTAGAGAGAGGCAGAGATCCCACAGTGTTAGGGACTAGAATAAGTAACTTTGAAGGTTAGAGAGAGGCAGAGATCCCACAGTGTTAGGGACTAGAATAAGTAACTTTGAAGGTTAGAGAGAGGTAGAGATCCCACAGTGTTAGGGACTAGAATAAGTAACTTTGAAGGTTAGAGAGAGGCAAAGATCCCACAGTGTTAGGGACTAGAATAAGTAACTTTGAAGGTTAGAGAGAGGCAGAGATCCCACAGTGTTAGGGACTAGAATAAGTAACTTTGAAGGTTAGAGAGAGGCAGAGATCCCAGTGTTAGGGACTAGAATAAGTTATGTGGGTTGCAACATGAAACAACCATCAGAAAATAGAATACAAATAAAACGCAAGCTGTCCAAGGCTTAACAATCAACTGCTGAATTTCAATGAAGCAATGAATGGCGGTCGCATTGTTCAGATGCTGGTCTCCTAGACCGAGTGTGAACATATTGGGGAAATGGTTAATGGTCCATGGGAACGAGGCCTTTTTTTTACAAATGCATTCCATGCAGTCCCACGTTATTTCAATGACTGCTGACGTTTGCATTTTTTTTTAAACAGAAACAATAAATTAAATTAGCGCCTAATTGACATTAACAACCTGCGATGAAGAAAAACAACCTTGTTGTCAAAGATGACCAAAGAGCACAGACATGCAAACTCAAGGCTGCATCAATAGACCAAATAAAGATTGAGCAGCAACCACTGACATTTACATTTTCCAGTGAATACTCTATATCAGTTTCCTTGGCGGTATCAGGTTACTTTGGTTCCAAAAGTGATCTATCATTCCTTGAAGTAATTTTAATATTCCCTCAGTGTAATCGGGGTAAATTCTACATCACTTGACTGAGCTTGCAGCATTAACTAAGAGGGACAGGTCTTAATGACATTCATTCTGTGTGCTATAACTGTCAATATTTTATAGATATTTTTGTTAGTTCACCACATTTGTCAGAACTGTGTATTTGAGTATCTAACAATATAATTAAAGCGACCACTTCAACACACACACAAGCAAACACTAGCTGAGAACCAGATTGAATTACGTGAGGTATAGTACACTCCTCATGGACTATTGTGCAAAAACACGCATGTTAATAAACACACACACATACACTCCCCCAGTGTCCCACAACCGTACAAATATTATAGGACAGAACATCTTAGTCATCACTACAACAAAGCTAGAGGCATTGACAAGCCACACACACACACACACACAACAACAGACATATACACACACACAACAACAGACATATACACACACACAACAGACACATACATACACAGAAATAAACAGACACAGACAGACACAGACAGACGTTACAATCAGTTACCCACCAAGAGACACAGACACAGACAGTTACCCACCAAGAGACACAGACAGACACAAACAGACATAACAATCAGTTACCCACCAAGAGACACAGACAGACACAGGCATTACAATCAGTTACCCACCAAGAGACACAGACAGACACAGACACAGACAGACACAGACAGACAGACGCAGACACAGACACAGTCACAGACAGTCACAGACAAACACAGACACAGACAGCCAGACACAGACAGACAGAAAGACACAGACAGACACAAACAGACGTTACAATCAGTTACCCACCAACAAACACAGACAGACAGACACAGACAGACACAAACAGACGTTACAATCAGTTACCCACCAACAGACACAGACAGACACACACAGACAGTCACAGACAGATACAGACAGTCACAGACACAGACAGACACGGAGAGACACAGACAGACAGAAAGACACAGACAGACACAAACAGACGTTACAATCTGTTACCCACCAACAGACACAGACAGACACGGACAGGGACAGACAGACAGAAAGACACAGACAGACACAAACAGACGTTATAATCAGTTACCCACCAACAGACACAGTCAGACAGACACAGACAGTCACAGACAGACACAGACAGTCACAGACACAGACAGACATGGACAGACACAGACGGACACAGACAGACACGGACAGACACGGACAGACAGACTGTCACGGACAGTCACGGACAGACACGGACAGTCACGGACAGTCACGGACAGACACGGACAGACACAGACAGACAGAAAGACACAATCAGTTACCCACTAACAGACACAGACAGACAGACAGACACAGACAGACACGGACAGACACAGGCAGACAGAAAGACACAGACAGACACAAACAGACGTTACAATCAGTTACCCACCAACAGACACAGACAGACAGACACAGACAGTCACAGACAGACACAGACAGTCACAGACACAGACAGACACAGATAGACAGAAAGACACAGACAGACACGGACAGACACGGACAGACACGGACAGACACGGACAGACGTTACAATCAGTTACCCACCAACAGTCACAGACAGACAGTCACGGACAGACACGGACAGCACGGACAGACGTTACAATCAGTTACCCACCAACAGACACAGACAGACAGACACGGACCGACACGGACAGACACGGACAGACACGGACAGACGTTGCGGTCAGCGACCCACCGACAGCGAGGTTGGCTATGAAGAAGTTGGTGACGGTGCGGAGGGTCTTGAAGCGGTACACCACGTAGATGACCAGGGAGTTCCCCAGGACCCCCAGGAGGATGATGGTGCTGTAGGCCATGATCAGAACCACCTGCACCCCGACCAGCTTGGTGCTGTCCCCCAGTCCGGCCAGAGAGCTGTCCCCGTACCCCCCCAGGTCCCCCAGACCCAGCGGGGGGGCGTCCCCGTAGTGTGGCGGCAGGGGTGGCGAGGCTTCCGACGTGGCCTCGTCGATGTCGGGGTCGTAGCCGTGGTAACCGGGGTAGAGGTCGTTGCCATGAAGGCCGGCGTCGGAGAAGAGAAGAGCGGCATCTTGGGAGGTGTTCGTGGGAGAGAGGTAATCCATTTTTCTGGTTTCTTGTCACATATCTGGCCGTCCGTCCGACACACACACACACACACACACAAATGTGCACAGAGAGGGATGGACTAGAAAAGAAGAAAGAGAGGTAAGACAGTGAGTGTTTGATTCCTAATGATACACACACACATTAAAAAACATACACACATTCAACACAAAAATTCACACACACATACACACTATGATTCAGTATTTAAATTGGTTGTATTTATGTGGAAGCAGCAGAACTCTATCATCAAATTTAAACGTCCTCTCTGGTTCAATAAATCATATCAGATCCTATCAAACACACTCATACATACGCACACTATATTTGTGAGGATTCTTTGGGACCAAAATGCATTACCCACACACACCGACCCCCCCCCCCCACACACACACACACACAGCACAATTACAACTCAGCAAATGTACAAATTGGGTTTTCCCATTCACTCCGTTGAGAACCACTTCTGCCTGTTATCTCTCTGGTCCTTGCTGAGTCTCATCCTAATCTCTTCTACCTGTTATCTCTCTGGTCTGAGGTGAGTTTCATCCTAATCTCTTCTGCCTGTTATCTCTCGTCCTTGGTGAGTCTCATACTAATCTCTTCTGCCTGTTATCTCTCTGGTCAGGTGTGAGTCTCTTCCTAATCTCTTCTACCTGTTATCTCTCTGGTCTGGGGTGAGTCTCATCCTAATCTCTTCTGCTTGTTATCTCTCTGGTCCTTGGTGAGTCTCATCCTAATCTCTTTTGCCTGTTATCGCTCTGGTCCTTGGTGAGTCTCATCCTAATCTATTCTGCCTGTTACCTCTCTGGTCTGGGGTGATTCTCATCCGAATCTCTTTTGCCAGTTAGCTCTCTGGTCCTTGGTGAGTCTCATCCTAATCTATTTTGCCAGTTAGCTCTCTGGTCCTTGGTGAGTCTCATCCTAATCCCTTCTGCCTGTTATCGCTCTGGTCTGGGGTGAGTCTCATCCTAAACTCTTCTGCCTGTTATCTCTCAGGTCCTTGGTGAGTCTCATCCTAATCTCTTCTGCCTGTTATCTCTCATGTCCTTGGTGAGTCTCATCCTAATCTCTTCTGCCTGTTATCTCTCAGGTCCTTGGTGACTCTCATCCTAATCTCTTCTGCCTGTTATCTCTCTGGTCTGGGATGAGTCTCATCCTAATCTCTTCTGCCTGTTATCTCTCAGGTCCTTGGTGACTCTCATCCTAATCTCTTCTGCCTGTTATCTCTCAGGTCCTTGGTGAGTCTCATTCTAATCTCTTCTGCCTGTTATCTCTCAGGTCCTTGGTGAGTCTCATCCTAATCTCTTCTGCCTGTTATCTCTCAGGTCCTTGGTGAGTCTCATCCTAACCAATAGCGGAACTGAGTGGCAACATGTGGCACCAGAACACTGAAGGCCACAGGATCAGGGAAATTGTGCATTCAAGCTCAACCGCAAGAAGACCCACCAGAACACACTCACACAGAGACACACACACACACACACCAGAACACACACACCAGAACACACACACACACAATGTGTGGCAGTGCCTGCAGCTAGGTCGACTAGATCAGAGAGGTGTGAAGAGAGGAGCCTGTTGCCAGAGACACAGAGAAACAGAGAGAGGGAGGTAGAGAGAGGGAGGTAGATAGAGAGGGAGGTAGAGAGAGGGGAGGTAGAGACAGAGGAGGTAGAGAAAGGGGGGTAGAGGGAGGTAGGGGGAAGATAAGGGAGAGAGTTAGACAGAGAAAAGTAGAATAGGGTAGAAAGAGAGGGTGAGAGGGAGAGAGAATAGAAGAGAATGACTGCAGGGCAAAAACAAGATTGTAAGAAAATGACTTAGTTTATCTACTTTGCCTTGTCATTCATTCTTTAACTAAAGTATTTGCTAATTTTTACAACAGTGTACATAGCTAAGAAGAATTTCGGTTCTTTTTGTGTAATATATTTAACTAACTTTTTCCCCCTTCTGCATTTTCTTCATATCCTACGGTCCTATCTCATCGCAACCACTCCCAGTGGATTTTGGAGAGCTGAAGACAGAGTGTATATTTCACTTTGGCTCATTATAATATTTCCTGTCATCCACTTGCTTTTTAAATGTCAACACATTTCAAATGCTAATAAAGTGCCTTTGAATTCACAAAGAAAGAAAATACACTGAATTGTGTCCAGAAGAAGGAGTGGTGGGAAGAAAGAGACAGAGAGGGCAGACAAATTGAAAATGATTTCGTTTAAGAGAGTCCTAATAATCACCACCCAGCACTCCCAGAAAAGGACCTGGCTCCTCTCTGGGTGTTTTCCAAGGCTCCTGCCTTTCTGGGTAGTTTTTCATTCCCCCAACGCTTCATCCTCTCATTGGTTACCTGGTTGATTCAAGCATGGCGATATTCACTTGCGACAACCGGGTCATTGAAAGAGCTGGCCATGGTGCTGAAATGGCCCAGATAGGCCATCATCTGTTTGAGATGTGTTACAGCCTGGAAAAACAGTTTATAGACAAGGGGATTCAGGCCGGGTATCTGCTCGTGAAAGCCGTCGTAAAAACGCACAAGACGAGAAGGAACGAGCTGTAGGCGGCGTGAACCATCCAGTCTGCTTTGACTGCACGAAGCCATCGCCTCAGCGCGAAGGACGGTGCCTCTCCTCGTCAAATCCACGAGGTGAAGGAGACCTGCTGTCTCCTTCACCTCCTTCTCCTTAGTGGCAGGCTAAGACGTCTGACCTGCCACTAACGGGGGTCTACTGAATAAAGTGTGGACCTTGATCTGGAGTGCTTTATCTCCCCCGCTCGTCCACACACGCACACAAGCCTTCAGGTTGCAGCGTGTTTATCTGAATAACAATATGACACAGCACCTCTCAGCCCCAGCTGGCAGACGAGCAGACGGCATAAATATTTCACGATTGTTAGTGTGATAGACGAAGACAGACTGGGATGTTCTACATTCGCCGACTTCCTTAGGACGTTGGGATACAGGGTGCGACGGGTGTCATTGTTTCACCCAGTGACATGGGGTCTGGGTAGGCCGGGTAGGGGTTTGGAAGAGAGAGAAATATATTATATTGTGTTCCAAAATATTTTGGAACCTGCAAGTGATTATTGATTTGTCGACACAGAAATATCCTTTTCATTACTCCAGAAAATGTCATTGAAATGTCTGTATTTAATTACAGGAATATGTGCGGAGGTAGTGTACGGCTAAACTGCCCTCTACCAGTCCCACTCCCTCTCTAACGTTCGCGGGCTCTGCTTGTCCCCCTAGTTCAAGGGAATGCAAACAAATACATATGTTTAGTGCATTCGTAGTACGTTCACATACTCTTGGGTACGGAAAAGCGCAAGGCCTATTTTACCCACTGGCTCTCCCGCGAGAACGTCTAGCAAAGCTAACTGTTTGTAAAGGGTCACGCGATGCATAGCATACCCATGGGATTTAGAATTATTTTTTTTTTGCTTATGCAGTCGTCCTCTACTCGCGCACTCAGGTGCTTACTGTGTGTGCTGCCAATCTTCCGAAGTTCAACGTGGCAGCATCGGGAGACCCCTGCTGATGGTGCCGATGCGTAAGAATGTGCATCGCTCATCGGCTTGGCGGTCACCAGTCAGCTAGCCGCAAAGTCAAGGTTAGAGCCGCAACCTTTTCTCACAAACCAATGTGCTATAAATACCTACCCAAATACCTAGCCGCCACTTTGTTCAAATAACAGAGGGAGCGTTGATTAGATCGCCTTGTTTCCATGTCATACATCATGTCAAATCACCACGCTGTTGACATTTGCAGACACATTAACTAATAGATTTTCTGTTTTGCTTGTTTTTTTTTTAATCAGGTTTGCTAAATAAATAAGCTACTGGGGTGAGGGCACGTTTTTGAGCTTTGCAAGCCGACTCCAACTGTCCAGGCAACGCCGCGGTTGAAGGCCTGCTAACCGGCACCGAAGCGTCAGCCGAGAGGCAGCAGGCGCTCAAACTGGCGCCGTGTCGTCAGGTCAACTACCTCTCCGTGCCGTCAGGTCAACTAGTCAGCAAAAACAAGGAAGCGCATTTTTGACTTCCGAGAGGCCGGGATAGGAAGGCAACCCGATCCATCGACAACATGGCCGCGGTTGAGAGCCTCAGCAGTTTTAAGTTTCCCGGGGTCTCTGTAAAAAAGGACATTTCATGGTCTGTCAATACCACCAGTGTCACGACTGCGACTCCGCTCATTAAGTGATGGAATTTGGGACCATGGGTCCTGTCAAAACACACGTCACCATGGAGATCATCATGTGACCAGATGTATCATGGCCCCTTCCATCCCAGACAAACAGGAAACAATGCCTCTCAGCCAGACGGGGGCTGTTCACTCTCAGCCAGACGGGGGCTGTTCACTCTCGGCCAGACGGGGGCTGTTCACTCTCGGGCAGACGGGGGCTGTTCACTCTCGGCCAGACGGGGGCTGTTCACTCTCGGCCAGACGGGGGCTGTTCACTCTCGGGCAGACGGGGGCTGTTCACTCTCGGCCAGACGGGGGCTGTTCACTCTCAGCCAGACGGGGGCTGTTCACTCTCGGCCAGACGGGGGCTGTTCACTCTCGGGCAGACGGGGGCTGTTCACTCTCGGCCAGACGGGGGATGTTCACTCTCGGCCAGACGGGGGATGTTCACTCTCGGCCAGACGGGGGCTGTTCACTCTCGGCCAGACGGGGGCTGTTCACTCTCGGGCAGACGGGGGCTGTTCACTCTCAGCCAGATGGGGGATGTTCACTCTCGGCCAGACGGGGGCTGTTCACTCTCGGCCAGACGGGGGCTGTTCACTCTCGGCCAGACGGGGGCTGTTCACTCTCGGCCAGACGGAAGCTGTTCACTCTCGGCCAGACGGGGGCTGTTCACTCTCGGCCAGACGGGGGCTGTTCACTCTCAGCCAGACTGGGGATGTTCACTCTCGGCCAGACGGAAGCTGTTCACTCTCAGCCAGACGGGGGCTGTTCACTCTCGGCCAGACGGGGGCTGTTCACTCTCAGCCAGACCGGGGCTGTTCACTCTCAGCCAGACGGGGGCTGTTCACTCTCAGCCAGACGGGGGCTGTTCACTCTCGGCCAGACGGGGGCTGTTCACTCTCAGCCAGACGGGGGATGTTCACTCTCGGCCAGACGGAAGCTGTTCACTCTCAGCCAGACGGGGGCTGTTCACTCTCGGCCAGACGGGGGCTGTTCACTCTCAGCCAGACGGGGGATGTTCACTCTCGGCCAGACGGGGGCTGTTCACTCTCGGCCAGACGGGGGCTGTTCACTATCGGCCAGACGGGGGCTGTTCACTCTCGGCCAGACAGGGGCTGTTCACTCTCAGCCAGACGGGGGCTGTTCACTCTCGGCCAGACGGGGGCTGTTCACTCTCGGCCAGACGGGGGCTGTTCACTCTCGGCCAGACAGGGGCTGTTCACTCTCAGCCAGACGGGGGCTGTTCACTCTCGGCCAGACGTGGGCTGTTCTTCAACACTGTATCAAATGTCTGAACACTCATTAGCATCAAACTGTGGAACACCCGACCACCTACGATGACTCTGAGCAAATGGGCACACCTAATCTCACCCACGTGCTTGTGGGCAGGAGAGCACAGAAAACATTACCACTGCTGGCATTCCGGTTTATTCTCGACTTACTGTCTTTTTAAAGATTGCTGCATTGTGGAGCAGGAACTTGCAAGTAAAAATGTTGCTGTGTAGTTTGCGTGGTGAACTCTACTAAGACTCATGCCAGGTGACATTAGAGATATGCATGCTGAAGACTTTTGGGCTGAGCTTTGTGGGTTACTTGAGGTGGGTGGTGACACAGTGTGCATGTCATATGAAGTCAGAATTACTCAGATACTATGAGAAGTAGGATAATGATAACGTTGCTCACATATTTCTGTCCTATTTTGAATGCTGCCAAACATCACTTGTCCATTCAAGCTTATCATTGTTGTAAGTACGAAGTGCCCTGGGAGACTTCCACAATAAGCTGGATGCCTTGATAAATCACTTTCCTGATGATGGCTCATATTATTGGGTGACTTCCACCTCCCGACAACTGGCTTTGATGTATTCATTTTCAACTCTTTCTTTCCGGTCCTATCCTCACTGAAAACATTTGAATAAAAATGATCCGAGTTCAGTTTCTTATTCCCAAACCATATTTCTTTCATCAATGCATAACATCTGTGAGGTAAAAGTGTTGTCCTTCACTGATCGTCCTACGTCCTGCAAAACCTTTCCCAGACCTGCCGTCTCGATTACACCTTAATTACAGTGGAAGAAATGTGACTGACTTCTAAGCCAGGGACATAACTCAGTTTGGGGGCTCCACAACAGCTGATTGCTTTCATACGACCCTGCATGGTTTTAACCAACAGCTCTACAGTTGTCGTTGCGCATGTTCCATTATTTCATTAAGCTGCGCAAATGTCTGCCTCGAAAATCCTTGTGCTGATCAAACCCCCCAGGGTTAAGCCCCCAGAAGGCACTGGTCTGGTGACGTCCCTGTGAGGCTCCTAGTCAGTTTACTCTGTCAGACGCCCTGCTGTGTTGCGTTCATCACCACTGTTTTCTCAGTCGTTCTGGGACCGCTGAGCCCGCCGAATCACACTCCCTCCCACAATCCAACGTGATCTGGGACCTCCTGTGCTTAACAGTCAGATCCTCCCGTCCATCCAATCAGGGCTGGCCGTCTCTGCACGTCTCTGAACTTGGATCCTCTACCAAGACTGCAGTCTGTCCTTCATCCCAAACCACATCCCTTTCATCAACCCGCAGCCTTCATCCCAAATCACAGCCCTTTCATCAACCTGTGACCTTCATCCCAAACCACAGCTCTATAATTGAAACTGTTGGAATCCATGACCATACTTTAGATGTAATTGTTTCGTGACCTAGGGGTGAATCCATGACCATATTTTAGATGTAATTGTTTTGTGACCTAAGGGAGTCCAGCAACCTAGCTTTGCCTCCAGTGCATGTGGACTGCAGCAGCTTGGGCATGAATTACATTTGGAATGCCAAAACGTATTCATACAGTGTAGGAAGTGAGGCAGAATGATCAGCAAGAGCTTTAATCCCCACAGCGCTTCCCGCAAAAAACTATCCAGTACATTTCCTTACTATGGTATCCAATAAAGCATAGAAATTACTGCAAATATATCTTTCAATATGTAATTATTTATGTTCTAACGCCATTTTAAACCATAACCATGGGATAAATCATTTGGAATGCATAAACAATATAAACTACAGATTTTGCAGACGGCCAATAGCCCGGAGAATGGGCTTTCACCGCCTCAGTCCGTTTCTTTTCCGTTTACATCAGCTGAATTAGGCTGCGTGCGAGCACTGTGTTCCGTCTGGTAGATCAGAAGACAGTTAGCTGTAGTTGCAACACTTTGGCAGTATTAACAGAAGAAGCCTAATTCGAATATATTTTTCCACGAATTGGTGTTTTCACCAATCACATCAAATATGTTCTTATTAGATGTTAGAAGAGCTGATCTAATAGATCGAAAGGAAAAATCGTGCAGAATTTCTTTTTGAAGCCATGCACGCCCTCTCTCTCTCTATCTCTCTCACACACACACACACTCCACTATTTCAAGTTGCTTATTACGGTACGAAGACCGCCTAATGACTCAAGTGATCAGAGACCCTTTGAGAACTGTTGAAAACACACTGTACGTGAAAACACTCATCTGTCTGGAGTGTGGAGAGTAAAATAAATAAATATATATATTAGAAAGCTAATGATAACGAGTCGGTGCAACACACATGCGAACGAACACAGGTAACATACCTCTCCCTCGTCACTCTCAGATGTCAAATCCACTTACAGTTAGATGTCGAGATCTGCAATCCATAGTTTTGGGCTAAATAATTCCATATAGGTCTGATTATAACCTATTATATTGTATAACTACTGCTATTTTTTTGCGTTGTAATTATCCAATTATTTCGCCCAGTTATTAGCTATATTTTATTATAGGTCAGAAGCTTTGATTTGAGTTTGATGTTCGTTAAATCTTTCACTGAAATCCGTTTGATTTTTAAAAGTCTATTTACACCTTCTGTCCGTTTTCAATCGGTTGAAATATATCATGAAATTCGTGCGACACTGGTCTCTTCAATATCCAGGTTCAACAAACGCAGATGTGTCCCGGCGCAAGAATCCACGGTTACATCCATTCACCCTCACCGCGCGAACTGAACGGAGAAAGACTGAACATGGCAAATCCGGTAAGTTAAGTGTGAGAACGAGCGTATCCAACCAGGATGGAGAGAGGACAGAGGGAGGGAGGGCTGGATAGATGGCGGGAGGGAGGATTCTGTGCACGCTCAATTACATATTCACATTTGATATTACGAGGAAAAGGCCAGAAGCTTTGTTTCCCTTTTGGGTCGCGAAACAGTGCGCTCCTGTGTGATCGTGTGTACGTGTCTGTGTGTTCGTGAGTGTGCGCGTTATCGAGCGTGGGTGCTTAAGCCTAAGACAGGCGGATAAAAAAAGTGAGGGAGAGAGAGGGAGAGACAGAAATGAAAACATTTGCACTTACATTTATTTTAGTTGTGCAATTAGGAACGTGAGAATTACGAGACAGTGGCGACCACTGAACGAATCTAAACGGTTAGCATGTGTATGCTCTAATTAGCAACACGAACCTATGAGGTAATACACACCAGAACCGAAGAGTACGTTGACGTCCTACAGAGAGATCTACAGTAAGTGCGGTTGGGGCATTTCATTGTGACCCATTTCGCCACCGGAGGAAATAGAAGGGAAAAAAACAACAACAGTGCTTCGCCAGTGAACTGCTGAAGCACTAATAAGTGGAAATATTGAAAATGTGTCTAGGTCCCTAAATCCCCTTAAGTCACTGTTGGATTGTCCGTCAAAATGTCCAGCTCTGTTCGTCTGTGAGAGCACGCTACAGTTGCATGGGCTTATGTCACGCTCCCGTTAGTGTGTGCGCGTGTGCTTGTGTGTGCGTGTGTGCGCGCGTGAATGGTTGTGTCTGGGCTGTCTGTTTCTATTCTAGATGTAGGCTTCCTGTTTCTTTCTTACAAATGATTTGGCTGCATCTACACAGACTACTTCTATCCCACACAGAATCGGGTTATCTCTAGGTTATCTGTATCTATACAAAATAGATTTATGTCTAGGTTATTTATAAATCTAGTTAGTGGTGCATTTTAATATCCCCTATACAGGCTTGTATGACATAACAGCTAAGGAGAGAAAACAACCGGGCGTGTGAGTTTGTGTATGTGTGTGAGAGGTTCTTTGTAAGTGTGTGTTTGTGTGTAGGTGTATGTGTGTGTGTGTGTGTGTAAGTGTGTGAGATGTTCTTTGTAAGTGTGTGTGTGCCCGTGTATGTGTGTGTAAGTGTGTGGGGTGTACTTTGTAAGTGTGTGTTTGTGTGTACGTGTATGTTTGTGTGTGTAAGTGTGTGGGGTGTTCTTTGTAAGTGTGTGTGTTTGTGTGCATGTGTGTGTGTAAGTGTGTGCGGTGTTCTTTGTAAGTGTGTGTTTGTGTGTACGTGTATGTGTGTGTGTGTAAATGTGTGCGGTGTTCTTTGTAAGTGTGTGTGTGTGTGTAAGTGTGTGTGTCCTGAGGAAATGAGTCATGTGGCCAATTATCAGTCATCTCTCTCTGTGGTTAATTTTTCTGTCCATTTGTTTGATTGTTGAGGTCCTGATTGCTCCCTGTGACAATCCATGGATTCACTGCACTGTCTGCTCTAGGTGTGTGTGTGTGTGTGAGAGTGACAAGATTTACATGTTAATGCTTGTTTTAAAAAGGAATAGCTGAACATGCCTATGGTGTGACTCTATGGGAGTCTGAGTGTGACCTGGATTTACAGAAGACATGGTTAGCGAAGGGAAAATACTGCATGTTGTGATACTGTCTTTAGTCCTCCTCCATCACTTTGTGTTAAACTCATTTGGGAGTGTTTTCAACAGATCCTAGCTGAAGGGAGCAAATCTTGTTAAGCACTTTATGTTAACTAAAGGATTAGTGCATGAATCAATTGAAGATTACACACATATTACTGTTTCATCTGTCAGTGGTTTGTTGTGCGACTCAAAGCAAATGTTCTGTACATTTAATATGACTAGATATTATGATCGATATTTACATTAAATAAAGAATTCTATGATCCACCTGAAATACAAGCAATGCTGTTGTGTGTATTTAAAAGAAAATACATTTATTACAATTAACAATGGTGTTAATTATCAAATAATTACAACAATTGTCAATGTAGTGGTCTGAAACACCTGAGTCTTAAAGTATAAGGCATCTATGACACAGGACGGGAGCTTGATTAAACAAAAACTTAAATAATCAACAGAACTCCAAAGCCCTCACCTGTAATTAGAATCACTTCAGCTCGGACAAAATGAAATACATATCAGGAATACAAATGCAGTCAGACTTGTGGTCTGTAGGATGTCTGCCGCAAAATACCCCAGACCTGCTGCTGGACATCCTGTTAACCTGAGCAGGTTCTTGGTGGTTGGTGCCCAAATGGAGGACGAAATGTTAATGGAAGTGGAGGCCAGTAGGGGTCACTTTCTCCTCTGGTCCAGATATCTAACACCAATGCCGCTGGGCAGGGAAGGGGACGCTGCCATTTACAGGGTGGCGTCTTTCGGGTTGGGACGTTAAGCTGGCGTCCTGACTCCCTATAGTTGCTAAGCAGACCATGATGTCGATCATCGGGCTGTGAACCCCAGTTAATAGATAAAGTTAAATGGAAATTCACACGCCAAGATTCTAGATTCCATGTGTGTATGTGTGTGTGCGTGTGTGTGTGCGTGTGTGTGTGCGTGTGGTGGTTGGGTGGGAAGTTAGATGGTTTCATAGTTAAAACTGGGATTTTGTGTTCTGTTACAGTTGATCTGTGATTTCTAGAACTCTGACTTCTGTTCTAAATGTTCCGGTGACAGAACGTTTGGTTCCGTGGTGGATCACTGCTGCCGATAATCTTAAGGCTGATGCTAAATGTTCTATGTTAAATAATGATTTCATAAATGTTCTGCCTATTCAACTTTTTGGTTAATGTATAACAATCCATTTGGAACTAAGCTTGTTCTGCAGTTAGTCAAAGTTAAATGAGCAATTTGCAGATGAGTTTGTTATAAGCTGGGTGGAGTGTGATGGATAAATAGAGATTTGGCAGCGTTGCAAAATGAAATCGCAGTATTTATTCCAGATAATTATTCTAATTAGCCAATATCGTTGTGTGTTATTTGGTCTGTACACACACAAACACACACACACGTGTGTACTGTAGACTATTTGCCAGCATTGCACATTTTTATCTGCCCATTCTTTAATGCTAGAGGGTACATTCTTAATTAAAAGTCAACATCTCACTGATGCATTTTCTTGGAACACACACTTTCAAACTGTGAGGTCAAAACAGATCGATTCATATAATAAACATTTGTTCCAGCGAGGAAAACCTCCATAACTTGAAAACCGGCTACTACAGACAACAGGGAGAGCCATGGCAAAGACATGCTGGGACATCGTGGATCAGGATGGTGCCCTGCAAAACTAGACTAACACCCCCTCAAACCGCTGGAGACCGACACAGACCACCGCAGACCTCTGCAGACCTCCGCAGACCCCCTCAGACCACTGGAGACCGACACAGACCACTGCAGACCACCTCAGACCACTGGATACTGACACAGACCACCGCAGACCTCTGCAGACCTCAGCAGACTGCTACAGACCGCTAAAGTCCGACACAGAACACCACAGACCTCTGCAGACTTCCTAGTCCACTAGAGACTGCCACAGACCTCCGCAGACTGCTAGAGACCGACACAGACCGACACAGACCACCGAAGACCTCCAAAGACCACAGGTTTTGGTCATACACAACGGGAAGGTGGGGATTAGATGGGCCTCCCATCTGTTAAATGGCATTATAGATTCGTAGGCGAACTGAAACCTGGACGCAGTGTGGGTTGTTATAAACTCCCCATTCCAAAGGTTATGGGAATCTGATTACAAAACATGGCGTCATGGACTGTAAAGTACAAGTCGATTCTAGACCAAAACGTTTCTGTCAAGAGTATAAAACTGGGTCGTCATTGGATCAAAACGATAGCCCAAAACATTCCCCAAAATCCACAGAATCAAGTTTTGGCCATTGTCCTCCCAACCTCCTGACCTAAACCCCATTTAAAACATGTGAGGTGAGTTGAACAGGCGAGTCCACATGCTATAACAACAGACTACGTGAGATCCGCTACCACACCCTGTTCCTTATCTCCACATCAAACACACACTCAACATTCTACCCCTGAACGTAACTACAATGGCAGATCAGAATCACCAGAATACTGAACACCTGTTTTCATTTACCGTCCTCTATTAAGTTCCACACCTGTTGTCAGTCCATTGTTTGGTGTTGATTGTTTTCTCTCCTACTGAACAAGCTATCTTTTTTCACTCATTGTTTTGGCTTTCTGTGTACCGACCCCTGGACTGTTCTCTCGACCTGATTGTTGTTAACCCTTGTTTTTGTATTTTGTCTGCCACCAGCCTTTTTGACCATCCTGCCTGCCCTTTGGATATTCGCCCTCCTGCCACCCTGTACCTTCGCTGAAGCCTAGTCCTCAACTAGATTTCCTGTCCAGTGTTTTGCCCTTTGTGCCTGCTCCTTTGTATGCGGTTTTACATGGATGGATGTCCTCAGATCCTTAGTGTGTTCTCCAACTTCATCAAACATAGGAGAAGAATCAACGCCATTTTCTTGGCGACGGGAGCTTGAACAAATTACTAAAAACTGGGGTGTCAAATATTAGTACATTTTTTTTGGAGATTAACATTTCTTTCTTGACTATTAATTTAGAAAAAAATAATTTCTCCTGTATTTAAAGTATTTGTCTCATGTGCTGTGGTTAAGATTACATTTTCTCTATAGACACATTTGCTCATCTTCACCAAAGACGAGAGTTATCTTGGAGGGCGCCGACTATCTTCTGTCTTAATCAGGACGGCGTCAAATCGTAGCATCGAGGCACGGTTGACATTTAAATCTTGTCTCAGATTGAACCCACCTCTACGGTATTTACTTTGCGTTCTCCGCGACGGCAGTGGGGTCGTCTTTAAACGGAGCATTTTTGAAAAGGTGTCACGGGATTGAAAGAACAGGAGCACAGTCAGCCTGAGGAAATGGGAGCGGAGGCAGATCGTGGGCTGCTGAAGTGACAATGAGTACATTTGTTTCTGTAGGAAATAAAACTATAAAGGGTGTTGAAATTCAACACTACTTTTGTTTGCTCCTTGGGGTTTAAGACCAGGTGTTTTCTAAAAGCACTTTGTGACAGGTGCTGATGTAAAAAGGGCTTTATAAATACATTTGATTGATTGATTGATTGTTGAAAAATATTCCAACAGTGGTGAGGTTCACACTGTTATGTGGGCGGGAAGGCAAAATGTGTGTAGCAAGCTCAGAGAATACACACACGCACACACACACACACACACACACACGCACACACACACACACATACATACACACACACCATTACTTTACAGATGTGATTATCTTCCATGTACAGAAGATTCACCGGTCGTGTTTCTTGTGTTTGTGAGCATGTATTTGTGTGGTTGTACGCTTGCGTGCGTTCGTGAGTGTGCGTGTGTGTGGTTTAGTTTAATGTTGGCCGGCATGATGCATTTCCTGTACATTAGTTCACCACGCTGTGATCCATCATCACCATTAACACACATCAACGTAGTGCCACTGCCAAAACCACGGTTGGTAATATTATACGCGTGTGTGTTTGGGTGTGTGTGGTGCGTAAGCACGCGTGCACTTGCGCGCGCGCGTGTGTGTGTGTTGCTCTGTTATTCTTGATCTTTAATGTGGTAAAGCATTAAACAAATATCTTCAGGCCTCAGCGCTGTTTAGAACAATACTGTTTATTAGAAAATTATGATAAATACCTGCCTACAGTAAAACTGTATATATAGACATGATGTTACTGGATCTGAGTAGACATACAGTCGGTTACATATATACACACATACACACACACACACACACAAACCCATATGCACAAGCAACCACACACAAACAAATACACAAACAAACAAATACACAAACAAACAAATACACACACAAACAAATACACAAACAAACAAATAAACAAACAAACAAATACACACACAAACAAATACACAAACAAACAAATACACTCACACACACGGTAACATCAGGACTACAGGTAGTCTGGCAGTAAATATCATTGTGCCAGTAATTGAAAGATTGTTGGTTTGATTCCCTAAGCCAGTTTGTTCAATCTGCCTTTGAGCAAAGCACTTAGCACAGCACTTAGCCCTAATTGCTCCATCAATAGGGTTTATCCCTGGTGGTAACCCAACTCTCTGAGTGAAAGACACATTTCATTTCCCCTCTAATACACAGCAGGAGAAACACACTTACATAAAGTAGGAGAGCTATGTGTATTATTCTGTCCCTGTGTATCATTCTGTCTCTGTGTAACTTTCTGTCTCTGTGTAACATCCTGTCATTGTGTAATATTCTGTCTCTGTAACACCCTGTCCTTGTGTAATATTCTGTCTCTGTGTAACATCCTGTCCTTCTGAAATATTCTGTCTCTGTGTAACATTCTGTCCTTATGTAATATTCTGTCTCTGTGTAACATCCTGTCCTTGTGTAATATTCTGTCTTTGTAACATCCTGTACCTATGTAACATCCAATCCCTGTGTAGCATCCTGTCCCTGTGTAACATCCTTTCCCTGTGTAACATCCAATCCCTGTGTAACGTCATGTCCCTGTGGAACATCCAATCCCTGTGTAACATCCTGTCCCTGTGTAGCATCATGTCCCTGTTTAACATCCAATCCCTGTGTAACATCCAATCCCTGTGTAACATCTTGTCCCTGTGTAACATCCTGTCCCTGTATAACATCCAATCCCTGTGTAACATCCTGTCCCTGTGTAACATCCAATCCCTGTGTAACATCCTGTCCCTGTGTAACATCCTGTCCCTGTGTAACATCCAATCCCTGTGTAACATCCTGTCCCTGTGTAACATCCAATCCCTGTGTAACATCCAATCCCTGTGTAACATCATGTCCCTGTGTAACATCATGTCCCTGTTTAACATCCAATCCCTGTGTAACATCCTGTCCTGGTATAATATTCTGTCTCTGTGTAACATCCTGTCTATGTATAACTTTATGTCTTTGTGTAACATCCTGTCTATGTATAACTTTATGTCTTTGTGTAACATCCGGTCTCTGTAAATATATTTTTTCAGAAGTTTTCACAAAGTGATTATACAGATTCCCACCCAAGAACCTGTAACCGTTAAACAATTTCTCATGTTGAAGTTTAGATATTAATTCTGTTTGAAATTCAGTGACTTTAAACAAAGAACCTAAAATTACTTCCAATCATTGGGATTGAACTCCAGAGACCCTGAGCCATCTGCTGCCCTCATCCACAATTCCCTGGTGGGCTGGAAGCCCACATTCATTTTTTTTTCCCACAGGGAATTAGAGAGATCATGTTGCTATAGCCAACAAGATATCACATTGACATTAGAAATTGTCAGTTTTTCTACGGGCGGAAAAAAAGTCTATGGGTGAATAAATAATAATGGTTGGTTTTCCACCCAAATATCTCAGGCTATTGTGATCAGTACAGACAATCTGGGCTACTGAAACAGTTCTTCAAACTGCAAGTTTGTCAAGTCTTATCTAATGCAAGCCATCATATGCACTCTCATCCCAAACAACCTAGCCAGCCACAGCCCGGTTTCAAAGTCACATGCCCACATTCAAGGGAGGCGGTCAGAGATCTCCCTCATTATATCTGGACGTGGACATACATACACATGCACACATACAGACACACACTATGGTCACGTTCCTTATGTCTACGCAAGTTCATTCCCATGTCCTCCTAAGGCAGTGCCACACAATGTTAACACGCGCACCAAATCCCACAGATTTTAGAAGCTGCTGAATCTCTTTTGGAGAGATTAAAGTCTGAAAACAAAGTAAAACTAAAACCGAAGCATTTTAAAGTAAAGAGTAAGCTGCTTTTATTTTTTATGTGTTTCTGTTGGCAATGTTTTGTGTTTATGTGTCATAACTGTGTCTTTTTATTTGGTTTGTCCTTGCATGCACAGGATTTGGTGGCTTTGTAATTCCGTTAATCAATATTATCTGGAAATACCACATATTGTGTTTACATGTGTGCCTGAGTGTTTGTTTCAATTTTGTGAAATTCACTCTGAATTGTTTTAGGACATGTTTTCCTTAGAAATCCAAAATGTAATGATCAAAACTTTTGGTACACTCACACACACAAATACACTGTTCTGTCCTTCGTTAAAAAACAGTAATGTAGTGATCAATAATAAGTGGGCATCAAGAACTGGAGAAACATTAATTGGTTGCATTTTCCTGTGGTTTTGGCAGACTTGGTGAAGTCATGTGGCAGGATGCTTTTGATTCAGCCGGGTGCGTTTGTGGGTTTATTTGAATGCAAGTATTCCAAAACGAATAATACCTCATTAACAATGAGACAAACAACCAAAACAACCTGATCCTTGTGAGAGGGCAGTCCTCCCCGAAAGACAGGTTCCCCGGTAGAGAGACCGGACAGGAAATTGTTTTAGATGTTTTTACAGGAAATGCTGACAACTATTCTACCTACACAAACAGATGGAGAGCAAGCAGCTCACACTCTTTGTTTCCATCCTACTTGGCCGGCCGCTCACTAATGGCGTCCCCCAAGGATCAGATCTAGGTCCTCTACTCTTCACACCAAGTCACTTGGCTCCCTCATCTCCTTGCATGGTCTCTCCTAGAATTGCTCTGGAGATGACAGTCGACTAAGTTTCTCGTTATGTATATATAAGTATAAAAAAAAGAAAAATACAAGGGTCATATTGGTACAGGAACAGTGGACTAGTTCAAAAAAAGTAAATTGCAGTACCATATAAAATGTCACAGTGATACAATGTAAAAAATAAAAACCTGACACGTAGCTGTATTAAATTCTGTTTCTTCTCCCTCACCCCCCTGCCACAGCCTAGTCTTTATCTATGTCTACAATAATATTGAATAGGGTAAATCAAAGAGTGCCTCCCACTGTTCATCACACCTTTGCTGTAATAACCTCAGGTGTTTGCATTACTCTCCTGCTTCACATAGACATTCTGTTTATTATTATTATCTGTTTATTTGTGAATTCATTAGTCTTGGCCACCCGTTGGCCTCCTTAAAGCTGTTTAATTATTCATTTGTAACAGTACATGTGTTTGTTGTTGCTATTATTGTTGTGATGGTTTCTGAGATCTGAGCTCATGTAACATTTCCTCTGGTGTTCTGGGGGAAAGCTGTGCTGTGTTGTTCTAGGGGAAACTGTGCTGTGTTGTTCTGGGGAAAGCTGTGCTGGGTTGTTCTAGGGGAAACTGTGCTGTGTTGTTCTGGGGAAAGCTGTGCTGTGTTGTTCTGGGGAAAGCTGTGCTGTGTTGTTCTGGGGAAGGTTGTGGTGTGTTGTTCTGGGGAAAGCTGTGCTGTGTTGTTCTAGGGGAAAGCTGTGCTGTGTTGTTCTGGGAAAAGCTGTGCTGTGTTGTTCTGGGGAAGGTTGTGGTGTGTTGTTCTGGGGAAAGCTGTGCTGTGTTGTTCTAGGGGAAAGCTGTGCTGTGTTGTTCTGGGGAAATTTGTGGTGTGTTGTTCTGGGGAAAGCTGAGCTGTATTGTTCTGGGAAAAGCTGTGCTGTGTTGTTCTGGGGGAAAGCTGTGCTGTGTTGTTCTAGGGGAAACTGTGCTGTGTTGTTCTGGGGAAAGATGTGGAGTGTTGTTCTGGGGAAAGCTGTGCTGTGTTGTTCTGGGGAAAGTTGTGGTGTGTTGTTCTGGGGAAAGCTGTGCTGTGTTGTTCTAGGGGAAAGCTGTGCTGTGTTGTTCTGGGGAAAGCTGTGCTGTGTTGTTCAAGCGGAAAGCTGTATTGTTGTGGGATATGTCTCTGCGAGGGAGAGTACTTTGTGTGTATGTGTGTGTGCGTGTGTGTGTGTGTTTGATTAGC
Source organism: Esox lucius (assembly GCF_011004845.1). NCBI lineage: Eukaryota > Metazoa > Chordata > Actinopteri > Esociformes > Esocidae > Esox > Esox lucius. The sequence continues at coordinate 4,208,026 of NC_047592.1, read as the reverse complement.
TATCCCTATAGGATTATCCTTTGTCCTTTAAAGTCTAAAATTGATGAGTGAGAGAGTGAGATGCTGTCAAGAGGAAATACATAACAGGGCTGTGGCAATTAAGAGGATTTATATACACCCAAACAAACACACACACACACTCACACCAGCATGCTATTGCAACGACAGTCTCTGCTGTGAACAATGTATAACTTATTGATTAGCTGTCTATAGGAAATTACAGATGGTTATTATTCTGGCTTATACTGGGGCTGTGAATTAGATGCATTGTTGGAGCTCCAAGGTAAGCAGGTATTTCATATGTGAATGCTCTGTGTTGCTTAGTTGTGTGGCTGTTTGTCCTGTTGTTAAAAATAACATCTGTGTATAGCAGACTTCCCTGGTGGCAAAGTGGAGAATGAAACCTGGCTTGGGAACCAATTGATTACAGATTCAAACCTGACTTATCAACTGGACATTTGAATAGCATTTAGTCACACAAACACAACAATACAACATATACAGTATATATATATATATATAAAAAAAAAGATATATATATATATACAAAAAAAATGATAGTGTATATATTATGTATATATACACTCCCCTAAAGGATTATTAGGAACACCTGTTCGATTTCTCATTAATGCAATTATCTAATCAACCAATCACATGGCATTTGCTTCAATGCATTTAGGGGTGTGGTCCATGTTAATACAATCTCCTGAACTCCAAACTGAATGTCAGAATGGGAAAGAAAGGTGATTTAAGCAATTTTGAGCGTGGCATGGTTGTTGGTGCCAGACGGGCCGGTCTGAGTACTTCACAATCTGCTAAGTTACATGGATTTTCACGCAAAACCATTTCTAGGGTTTACAAAGAATGGTGTGAAAAGGGAAAAACATCCAGTATGCGGCAGTCCTGTGGGCGAAAATGCTTTGTTGATGCTAGAGATCAGAGGAGAATGGGCCGACTGATTCAAGCTGATAGAAGAGCAACTTTGACTGAAATAACCACTCTTTACAACCGAGGTATGCGGCTAAGCATTTGTGAAGCCACAACACGCACAACCTTGAGGCGGATGGGCTACAACAGCAGAAGACCCCACCGGGTACCACTCATCTCAAATAGGAAAAAGAGGCTGCAATTTGCACAAGCTCACCAAAATTGGACAATTGAAGACTGGAAGAATGTTGCCTGGTCTGATGAGTCTCTCGATTTCTGTTGAGACATTCAGATGGTAGAGTTAGAATTTGGCGTAAATAGAATGAGAACATGGATCCATCATGCCTTGTTACCACTGTGCAGGCTGGTGGTGGTGGTGTAATGGTGTGGGGGATGTTTTCTTGGCACACTTTAGGCCCCTTAGTGCCAATTGGGCATTGTTTAAATGCCACGGCCTACCTGAGCATTGTTTCTGACCATGTCCATCCCTTTATGACCACCATGTACCCATCCTCTGATGGCTACTTCCAGCAGGATAATGCACCATGTCACAAAGCTCGAATCATTTCAAATTGGTTTCTTGAACATGACAATGAGTTCACTGTACTGAAATGGCCCCCACAGTCACCAGATCTCAACCCAATAGAGCATCTTTGGGATGTGGTGGAACGGGAGCTTCGTGCCCTGGATGTGCATCCCACAAATCTCCATCAACTGCAAGATGCTATCCTATCAATATGGGCCAACATTTCTAAAGAATGCTTTCAGCACCTTGTTGAATCAATGCCACGTAGAATTAAGGCAGTTCTGAAGGCGAAAGGGGGTCAAACACAGTATTGGTTGATATATATATATATATATATATATATATATATATATATATACACATAATATATACACTATACATTTTTATGGATAGTTAAATATGTTCAAATGTCCTGATAATAAAATGTGTAGTCCCTACAACATAAAATTGTACAAAAAAGTTTATAAATGTAGAAACATTTCTATGGAGATGCAGCAAGCTTCTCCCATCATACTTTTGGTTCCCTCTGGTGGTCGGCGGCCTCATTACAGGCATGAGCGTGAGGTCAAAGCTAATTTTGTATGGAACGAATTTGTATGGAACGTTACATTGACTTAAAAAAATTTACTTACGCATTTCATTAACTTTACCATGCCAGTCAAATAAACTGCTATGCTAAGACCCCACATTTGATATGATTCACTTTTCCTCTGATATATGTATTGCTGGAATTTTAATAACTAACATTCTAAATCTTACATCGGAATTCATAAAATATTTTTCTCGATAAATTCTCCAAAGTGAAGCCCTGTGGCTATACAAACTAAATTCTGTATTGCCTTTCGGGCTAAAGGAGGAACTAAATTTTGCTTTAGGTTTTAACTCTTCCTTTCCCACAGGTATGCATTCATTTGTCAGAGTTAGAAGTATCTGGGAAGGTTTTGAAGCTACTAAGATCTGGATAAATACTAGAAAAATATTTCAACAGATATCAGTCTGTTTGTATGACTCCATCAGTCCCTTATTACTGGAAAGTCCTTATGAATTATTGATTTTGTTTTGTTTGATTGGAGTGTTTGTATTTATTGTGTTTTGTTTGACTATAGAGTTTGTATTAATTGTATTTTGTTTGACTGGAGAGTTTATTAGTCATGTTTTGTTTGGAATAATGGAGCGGCTATTCTGTAATGATCACACATCAGTAGTGAACCTGGTGAGCGTAGAAATATATTTTAAAATATAATGTTAATTGTATTTACCCTTTGTTACAAAAACCTTTATTACAGGGGATGCCCGAGAACTAGTTAAACTCCAGGGAAACACCTGTCTTTGCACCTTGAATTTGTAACACTTTTCTGAATATAGAACAGTATCTGAGCCACAATATAATCCCATCTAAGCCTAAAACCCAGGCTGGGTGCTTGTGTGTGTCCACCTTTGAACTCCGTAAATATAGAATCACACGTTTTCAATAAGAAGGATCTCAGAGGCAAAGAATGCCTGTGAGTGGGTCTGAATGGACAGCTCTGTGAATGGGTCTGTATGGACAGCCCTGTGAATGGGTCTGTATGGACAGCTTTGTAAATGGGTCTGTATGAACAGCTCTGTGAATGGGTCTGTATGGACAGTCCTGTGAATGGGTCTGAATGGACAGCTCTGTGAATTGGTCTGTATGGACAGCTCTGTGAATGGGTCTGTATGAACAGCTCTGTGAATGGGTCTGTATGGACAGCTCTGTAAATGGGTCTGTATGGACAGTCCTGTGAATGGGTCTGAATGGACAGTCCTGTGAGTGGGTCTGAATGGACAGTCCTGTAAATGGGTCTGTATGGACAGTCCTGTGAATGGGTCTGAATGGACAGTCCTGTGAGTGGGTCTGAATGGACAGTCCTGTGAGTGGGTCTGAATGGACAGTCCTGTGAATGGGTCTGTATGGACAGTCCTGTGAGTGGGTCTGTATGGACAGTCCTGTGAATGGGTCTGTATGGACAGTCCTGTGAGTGGGTCTGAATGGACAGTCCTGTGAGTGGGTCTGTATGGACAGTCCTGTGAATGGGTCTGTATGGACAGTCCTGTGAATGGGTCTGTATGGACAGTCCTGTGAGTGGGTCTGAATGGACAGTCCTGTGAGTGGGTCTGTATGGACAGTCCTGTGAATGGGTCTGTATGGACAGTCCTGTGAATGGGTCTGTATGGACAGTCCTGTGAGTGGGTCTGAATGGACAGTCCTGTGAGTGGGTCTGAATGGACAGTCCTGTGAGTGGGTCTGTATGGACAGTCCTGTGAATGGGTCTGTATGGACAGTCCTGTGAATGGGTCTGTATGGACAGTCCTGTGAATGGGTCTGTATGGACAGTCCTGTGAATGGGTCTGTATGGACAGTCCTGTGAATGGGTCTGTATGGACAGTCCTGTGAGTGGGTCTGAAGGGACAGTCCTGTGAGTGGGTCTGAATGGACAGTCCTGTGGATGGGTCTGTATGGACAGTCCTTGACATTCTTTTTTGGAGCGCATATTCATTCTTATCAGTTGTCAGAATCAATCTGACTAAATGAAAACCATATGCACAGGGTGGCATACGATGTCAGTTAGCCTCACAGATACCGGAGTTGGAAACTGAAACCCATATCATCTGCTTTCAGCTACAGGAGAGGGAGCAAATCTCTCCAGAAATACCGCGCAGAGATAGCTGCATCAGCCAAACAGTTAGCAAGGCAATGTCAACACAACACAACTGTAAAGATACAGCTCTTGAAACAATTAAGAGACCACTGCAAAAGTATCAGTTTCTCTGGTTTTACTATTCATAGGTATGTGTTGGAATAAAATTAACAGTTTTGTTTGATTCTATAAACCACTGACAACATTACTCCCTAATTCCAAGTAAAAATATAGTCATTTAGACAAAATAACAAAAAATATATATATTGTTTTCAGACCTCAAATAATGCAAAGAAAACAAATTTATATTCATTTTTCAACAACAAAATACTAATGTTTTAACTTAGGAAGAGTTCAGAAATCAATATTTTGTGGAATAACCCAGATTTTATTCACAGCTTTCATGCATCTTGGCATGCTCTCCAACAGTCTGTCACATTGCTGTTGAGTGACTTTATGCCACTCCTGGCACAAAAATTCAAGTAGCTCGGCTTTGTTTGATGGCTTGTGACCATATATCTTCTTCTTGATCAAATTCCAGTGGTTTTCAATGGGGTTCAGGTCTGGAGACTGGACTAGCCATGACAGGGTCTTGATCTGGTGGTCCTCCATCCACACCTTGATTGACCTGGCTGTGTGACATGGATCATTGTCCTGCTGTTACAAACAATCCTCAGAGTTGGGGAACATTGTCAGAGCAGAAGGAAGCAGGTCTTCTTCCTGGATAACCTTGTACTTGGCTTGTTTCATGCATCCTTCACAAAGGCAAATATTCCAGCCTTGCTGAAGCATCCCCAGATCATCACTGATCCTCCACCAAATTTCACAGTGGGTGCGAGACACTGTGGCTTGTAGGCCTCATCAGGTCTAACCATTAGACAACCAGGTGTTGGGCAAAGGGGAACATTTGACTTGTCAGAGAAAATGATCTTACTCCATTCCTCTACGGTCCAATTCTTATGGTCTTTTGCAAACTACAGCCTGGCTCTTCTTTGCTTCTCATTGATGAAGGGCTTTTTTCTAGCTTTGCACGACTTCAGCCCTGCCCCTTGGAGCCTGTTTTGAACTGTCCTCGCCGTGCATTTCACCCCAGATGCTGTTTGCCGTTCTTTTTGTAGGTCACTTGATGTCATCCTATGGTTGTTGAGTGACATTCGAATGAGTTGACGGTCATCTCGGTCAGTGGACAGTCGTTTTCACCCTCTGCCAGTCTGTAGCTTTGTTGTCCCCAGTGTCTGTTGCTTGACCTTGTTCTTATGAACCACCGTCTTTGACATTTTCAGGATGGAAGCAACCTGACGCTCACTGTATCTCTCTGCCAGTAAAGCCAGAATTGAACCATTCTTTTTCTCACTCAAAGCTTTTCTTTTCAACTCTTTTGTCATGCTGAATAGTTATTTATTTTATTAAAATTACCTTTGAGGTACTACTTGCACTGTTTTTGACATCCAGCTGGTCCTATTGTAAGAGGATAGTGATGACCACAGCAGTGTTTTTTATACTTTTCCTTCAGGTAATCACCAAATCAGTACCTCATTAGGTAAAAATAAGGTGTGCCTGTGTTGGAATTTAACAGACACTCGAATGGAATGGCTGCCATACATGTAGAGATGCTGATTATAGAAGAATTAGGAGTGGTCTCTTAATGTTTTCAGAGCTGTAGCACATTAAATGAGGAGATCTAACAGTAACTGGTTTAAGTTACAATTAGAGAAAAACCAGGGGAGTTTTGGGGGAATACGGCAAGCATCAGAGTGTATTGTGATGGTATTAAAAGGGGTGAAGCGGTGAAAATGTTTAATTGAACCCTGTTTCTCATATAAACACTTCAAACGTGTTGTATTTTCTACCCAGAGTGTTCACTTCACAGATCAGGGTTTGCAGTGCAGGTCTCCAGTTACCCAAATCTGCCAGATCGGTCTGATATGATGCTCTGGGGGGCGGGGATGGTTCTGAACAAGCCATTGATATTATGGATGTACGCTCGGGTGGTCCCCGAGGGGGGGGGGTTGGGGGTTTGTCACGGTCAGCCGGTCACTAACTTTGGCTCTGTCTAAAAATATCTATAGCTGAGAAATGCTGGCTTCCTCTGTCATTGGCAGAATCTCAATGGATTAGTATTTTTTTTCCCGCCTTCACGCAGGGCTACGTCTCTCACCTTTTTGGTTTTTTGATATATAGGTGAGGACATGAGGGAATCAGGGAAATGAAATCTTGATTCCTTCTCCACTCACCTCCTTCTGAAAGCACATCCAGGGAGAGACGTGGAGGGCCCTCCCCTGTATCCAATTACCTTCCAGAAACAGGAGAAGTGTGGAGGAAACAAGGACAGGATTTTGGTCCTTTAAGGCTGTCAGTGATTGTCCTGACAGAACCCATTGTCTCATGTACGCGCGCACGTGTGTGTCATTCATACCATTACACCAGCTAGACCTAATTGCTGTACATGCCATTCACAATTCCCAGCCAGTTGATTGGCTGTCTTGGAGCCATTCAGCATGCAGGAGTTTGTGGAATGTCTCGACCGATGCTTCTGTCCTCTCTTCAGACTTCACTGCCATTAGTTTCCATCGTGTACTTGGTTTTATCTTAATGCTCAGGCAGGAGAGCAGGAGGAGACCAGAGGTGCTTCTGGGGGAATTGCACAATTAGTGAATAGTGAACAGGACAGGGACGCACAAGGCAGAAGTTAAGTGCTCATTACAGCATCTTTCATGGGAAAATGTTGGAGCGTAATTTATGAAAATGTACTCCCTCACCACGATGTGTTGTTCTGGATAAGAGCCCTAGTTAAGTGACTGGAATGTAAATTCCTGTTAGAGGTCCTTCAAAAGCACAGAAGATCACACGCGCTCTAGGCCAGATCAGCCTAACAGGCAGTGACAATTATATGCTGGTGTTCTGATTCTGATTCACTCTAATGCATCTAGGCAAGGTTCACTCTAACCACTAATAGCTTTTTCTCAAATGTATCAGCTGCAGATCATTGGGGCTGTGAACGGGTTAGGTTGTTGGGGATTCTGTTCTGACAATTCTCCACTTTTACCTTCAGCCGCAACTACAGCCGTCACTCTGTCATGTCTTCTCCGTATCAAACGTTCATCATCAATTTACAACGCGTGATTTTATTTAGCCATGCAGACGACTGTGCAGTTATCTATTCCTGAAATCGGCCTGGCCAGTCCAGACTCTGTCTGTTCGATTACAGCAGACTAGAATTAATTCTCTAGTTCGCCAGTGTCATCTTGATGGTCAGTATATCTACAAAGAAGAATATGGTGCTGATGCCAGTTTAAGATTTCCTTTGTTATTAAATCCTGTCACGACTTGTCCTACAAAATGTTCAGTCGACCTACCAAATTGTATTTGCAGTGATATAGGCTGTATTATTATCTTTTTACTGCGTCTTCTTTAGACACTTTTAAAAATCTTTTGCACTGTATGGGAATATTCCTGGTCATGGGATTCCTGATGGAGGGCCTGATTGTATGGGAATATTTCTGGTCATGGGATTCCTGGCGGAGGGCCTGATTGTATGGGGATATTCCTGGTCATGGGATTCCTGGCGGAGGGCCTGATTGTATGGGAATATTCCTGGTCATGGGATTCCTGGCAGAGGGCCTGATTGCCCTTGAACAGTGTTGTTTGTGAATAACACATCCGACTTCATGCAAAAGGTTTAGTACATCAAAATCGGAATATGCGTTTATTGAAGGGGATTTTGGAAATTAAGTGCATTTAAGTGCCTTCATACCAATGCATTTATTAAAATACATTTTCACAATTCTTTATCTTGTTCCACAACCTCATTAAAAGCATGATGGCAGACAGTTGTTCAGACAGCTCATTTCCCGCCTGATATATTCCTGATTCATCTCAAAACGGTCCAGCCAGTCTGCAGACCTCAAAGCAAGAAATGGCCGACTCACTTCCCCGGGAGATTAATTAACTTTCAAGCTTTTGAATCACTGCTTTCGTTTCAAATGCGTCCCCCAGGTGTGCTTAGCCTGCTACCTTAAGTTCCCCATTGAAATCTGGGACAGGCCCACATTGCACACAGAGTTTATATTTAAGTCATTAGGAAGGCGCTCTTATGCAGAGCTGATACAACAGGCATGTGGATGGGAACGTCTATAACAGACATGTAAAAGGGAGGACCGGTTGCTGGAAGGGGTGGGGAAGGGGTGGGGAAGGGTTGGGGAAGGGGTGGGGAAAGGGGTGGGGAAAGGGGTGGGGAAGGGGTGGGGGAAGGGGTGGGGAAGGGGGTCTGCCATCGATCCCGACTTCACGAAAGTCCATCGATTCCTTCGAACGAAGTTTAGCATCTGGAATCAAACTCGAAGTTTGTAGAACATCAGTGCCTCTGTCTCTAAGGAACTCAAGCGCAGAAACCTCCAGTGAGTTTTGCATTGAGCTTATATGGCACGGAAGAAATTGCAAGGGAGAAAAAGATCAATGGTTTTAGAGCTACAGGGAAGGGAATGTGTGTCCGTCATTTCAGAGCCAAGCGGTGCACTGGTAAGGTTTGTAGGAACACAAATCGCACAAATAGCTGCAGAAAATGCTTACTTCATCTATGACGGCTGAAAAGGAGAGATGAGGCAGTTGAATGCAATTAACTGTCTTATGAAAGGTTTTTCATCAAGATGAACAGGACTTCAATGGAAACAATTCGACCTGCAATAGACTCTGTCATGAACCAGGACATCATAGGGAGGAGGTTTTAAGTTTGAGAGGAGGTTGACCCTCCTGGAACAAGGCAACACCTTAAGTGTGACTGGAGCTAGTTGTGGAAGCGGGGCGCCGTCCAGGAGAACCAGCAAGGTGCGCCGAGGCAGTCTCACCAGATAAGCAAAGTTCAAAGTTCAAGTTCAAAAGGTTTATTTGTCATTTGCAATAACAAGTTATGACAATGAAAGGCTTGGTTTTCTTACTCCCGACAGAGCAGTTAAAAGTTAAAAAGTAACAGTAATTATAATTTAAAAAAATAAGATAACACAATCAATCAGTGATAACACTAAACAAAAACACACATCAATAATAACAACTATACAACCGTAGGGCAATGTAAAAGTGGCAGGTGTGCATGATATAATTGGCAGATGAGCATGATATAAAGTGACAGGTGTGCATGGGACAATGGGTGGCAGGGAAGAGGGGTTCCTGAATTGAGCAGCCTTACAGCCTGAGGAAAGAAGCTGTCCCGTAGCCTGTTAGTTTTGGACTGAATACTCCTGTAACATCTGCCTGACGGCAGCTTGGTAAACAGTCCATGTCATGGGTGGCTGGGATCTGGAATGATCTGTTTACTCCTCCTCCTACACCTCTCTGTGTAGAGATCTTGCAGGGATGTCAGGTCAGACCTTGTGATGCTCTCTGCTGTTTTAATCACCCTCTGAAGTGCTTTGCGGTTGAGGGCGGTGCAGCTGCCATACCAGGTGGTGACACAGCCAGTCAGGATACTCTCTATAGTGCATCTGTAGAAGTTGGTGAGTTTCCTGGAATCCATGTCAAATCTCCTTAATCGGTGTAGGAAGAAGAGCCATTTCCTGGCCTCCTTCACCAAGATGTTGGAGTGATGAGACCAGGTCAAGTCATCACTGATGAGAGTTCACAACCTGATGTTGACCCAGAGGAACCTGATGTTGTGAACTCTCTCTACTGCAGACCCATTGATGGGTATGGGGGCGTGGTCTCCCCGTCGCTGCTTCCTGTGATCAACAATCATCTCCTTCGTTTTGCTGATATTGAGCTGGAGGTTGTTTTCCTGACACCACAAAGTCAGTGACCTTACCTCGTCTCTATAGGCTGACTCGTCGTTGTCAGAGATCAGGCCTATGATGGTGGTGTCGTCAGCAAACTTAACGATGGTGTTGGAGACGTGAGTTGCCAGGCAGTCGTGGGTGAAGAGAGAGTACAGGAGCGGGCTTAGAACACAGCCCTGGGGGGAACCAGTACTGAGAGTCAGTGAGGAGGAGGTGGTGTTGCCACCTGGGGTCTGCCCATCAGGAAGTTCAGGATCCATCTGCACAAAATGGGATCGAGACCCAGACCCCTAAGCTTCACTGCCAGCTTGTGGGACACAATGGTGTTGAAGGCTGAGCTATAGTCAATGAACAGCATTCTTACATGTGTTCCTTTTGTCCAGAGAGTGCAGAGTGGAGGGTCAGAGCGATGGTGTCCTCTGTGGATCTGTCTTGTCTGTAAGCAAACCCGCAAAACGGGTCAAGTGTTGCAGGCATGGAGTCTATGATGTGTGTTTTAACTAGCCGCTCAAAGCAATTCATGATGATTGGTGTGAGTGCTACAGGGCGGTAGTCATTCATGCAGAGTACTTTTTGCTTTTTTGGCACATGAACAATGATGGACTTTTTGAAGCAGGTGGGGACCACTGACTGATGTAGCAATAGGTTGAAGATATCAGTAAAGACATCAGCCAGTTGGTCAGAACAGACCTTGAGAACACGGCCTGAGATGTTGTCTGGTCCAGGAGCCTTGCAGGTGTTAATCCTTTTTAGGGTTTTACAGACATCTGACCTGGTCATTTGGAAAGGGCAGCCATCCTGGTCCATTTGAGTATCCATGCCAGAGATGATGTTCTCAAAGCGAGCATAGAAAGAGTTCAGTTCCTCTGGGAGAGAAGCTGACACTTCCCCCACACTGCCTGTATTGCCTTTATAGTCAGTGATGGTTCTCAGACCACTACACATGTTCCTGGTATTGGAGCCCTGGTAGAGAGATTCTACTTTGACTCTGTATTGACTTCTTGCAGTTTTTATTGCCTTCCTGAGATGATACCAGGGATTTCTTATAATTGTCCATGGTGCCGGAGTTGAATGCTGCAGTCCATGCCTTTAGAATGGCACAGATACCACTGTTGACCCACGGTTTTTGAATAGGGAAATTATTTTGTAGTCGTCGATACATTTGCTAATAAAACCGGTCACAGACTCTGTGTATTCATTGATATCGTCTCCAGACGCCTCTCTGATAATCTCCTAGTCTGTGGTGAGGAAACAGTCACGTAAATCGGCTTCCGATTCATCCTGTCCATCGTTGAATGGACCTCGTCACTGGCTTCTCTTGTTTTAGCCTCTGCCTGTAAGCAGGGAGCAACAGTATCGACGCGTGGTCTGATTTGCTGAAAGCAGGACTGGGACTGGGGAAATGGAGGGTAAATATTGTCCAGTGTTTTTCACACATGTCGGAAAGTTGATGTGTTTTTTTAAACTTCGGTAAGGCGCCGTTAAAATCGCCAGCAACAATAAAGGCAGCCTCCGGATGTAAACATTCAAGCCTATCGATAACTTGAAAAAGTTTGTTGAGCGCAGCCCCAGCGTTGGCTTGGGGGGGGGTGTACACAGCTGTTAAAATGACAGATGCAAACTCCTGGGGGAGATAATAAGGGCGACATTTAACCGTAAGATGCTCCAGATCAGGAGAGCATCCAGGAGAGATACAGTCCACATCCAGACACCGCCCCCCCTGCTTTCACCTGACCCTGCTGTTCGATCACGTCGATTAATGGAAAGCCCTTTCGGAACAATGGCTGCATCTGGATATCGAGGGCTCCAGCCATGTTTCAGTGAAAACCAGTACATTACAGACCTTAATGTCCCGCTGGAAAGCGGTCCAGCTTGCTGTCTAGGGACTGGACGTTCACTAAGAGAATACTTGGGAGAGGAAAGCTAGCCTGCTCCTGAGTTAGTCCAGCCAAGAATACTTGGGAGAGGAGCATGGTTTCCCCCGGACCAAAACCCCCCCCCGCTTCCCAGGCTGCCTCCGCTGGCGTAGTTTTCCAGGTGCTTGCTCAGGTAAGAACAACAAAGGGAATCCCAGGTTGATCACTGAACTTGATGTTCTGGACGAAAAAGACGATTCCAGTGCAGATCTGATGTCCAAAAGTGATTGTCTGTTGTATGTTAATAACGCGGTTGGTTAATGTAGCGAAATTACACAGTAACAACAATAAAACTATAAATCCGCAAAGTTTGTTGGGATCACAAACAACAGCATCCATCCTCAATGGCGCCACCTAGCAGGAGCGATGGATTTGATTGGATGAAATGAGGACTGGAGAACGCTCAGCTGAAAGTACCTCTGGGACACTGAGGCTGAATCAGCCTCGAAACACTTTGACTTTGCCCTCAAATGTTGAGAGGATGGAGAAGATGTCCTGAGCGGATGTTCAGTGAGCCCCTTCCACGGAACGGACATCGAAAGAGTCGCTGTCCACTTTTTCCAATGGTGCTTTGGGTGAGGAGGCTTGGTACAAGGCTTCATACAAAATGAAGAGGGAATGATATGCTAAGCAGAATATTCTGCTTAGGAGAGGCCAGAATTCACTGTGGAGCTTTCTGGAGACATCTTGGGCTTATCACCAAAATAAAATCTAAGACTTATCACGTTCTCAGCAACCTGTAGGTTATCAAATAACATTTCTGGAATCATTTCTAATCCTCTTCTCATTTCATTTGACATTTTCAATGGGACTTTTTGTTGTCATTGGCCCAGAAATCCCCCCCAAAATGAACTATGACTTTTTCATGCAATAATTTGTGTATAGTTTAATTTTTTAATTTTTTTTAAAATAAATATTATTTTCAGTTTACAAAGGAATTTGTCAAATGCTTGCTCTGATTTTAGTTCCTGTTTTCATTTACTAAGATAATCTTTATATACAGTACACACACACACACACACACACACACTCAGGCGCAAACACACAGACATTCTTGCACACGAATTAATCAAAGGGACAGCGTGTTTTAAACAGATTGTAACTGCTCCGTGTGTGGTGATATGTTTGTGTGCCTGTGGACCTGGCAGTCTGTCCGTAGCTGTGTGTGTGTGTGTGTGTGTGTGTGAGTGTGAGTGAGTGCGTGTGTGTGTCTGTGTGTGAGTGTGTGTGTGAGAGTGTGTGTGTGAGTGTGTGTGAGTGTGTGTGTGTGTGTGTGTGTGTGTGTGAGTGTGTGTGTGTGAGTGTGTGTGTGTATGATCTAACAGTATTTCTCAGCTATCAGAGAAACCCATGTTCCAGCCAAGCCCCTGAGGACCATAATGTGTTGACCAAAATAAGCTGCTTACAGACAGAGGGAGGGAGGCATTATGAGATGGGCCGAAAAGGGAGGGAGGACAGAGTGAGGGTGGGAGAGATTAAGAAAGGGATAGATGGAGGAGGAAGCGAAGGAGGCAACATCCTGAAGGGAGGAGAGAAGAGAGAGATAGGGAGCAGCCAAGCAGGGAGCCTCCACCTCCTTTTTGCTCATTCCTGGGAGGCTTATTGAGTCAGTAGTGGTGTGAGTGAATAACAGTCCATCGTCAGCAGTCTGGTCTGCCCTCTGAACAAAGCAGAACAAAGCAAACTTCTCATCACGTTGTTTGCCAAAACACTCTTTGGGCTCTGTGACCCAAGGCTCTTCTCATCATGTTGTTTGCCAAACACTCATTGGGCTCTGTGACCCAAGGCTCTTCTCATCACGTTGTTTGCCAAACACTCATTGGGGTCTGTGACACAAGGCTCTAAAGTGGTTAGGGCTTTGAGGACCTGAACTTAACCTTAATCTACCCCTTTACCCTGACCTATTTCTAATACATTCTGAAATGTCAATTTATAGGTCATGAGTAGCATTCTCTTAAAAATGTGTTCTGGACAAACGACAAACATTTTTACCAGCAACCTTCAGTTTTTTTCTGTTTAATCAATACCTGGTATGTAATTCGTGTGTTAAATAGGCTTTTGCTTGGGCATTAATTAACTGGCCTGTGCACAGATGTAGGTCTGTAAAAGCGAATGAGGGGTGTCTTATAGCAGGCTAGGAATTAAATGAACTGCCCTCCAGAGCTGCGGTACTTAAGATGTTATTTTTTTTGTCGCATCACACACAGAACGGCAGGCATGTTTTGCGAATAATAGGCTACATCTTTTCAATTCCTTTACCAAAGGGCTCTATAATTGTAACAACCACGCCTTGTAATGCAAGTGCTTCCGATCGCTTGTCCCCAGTGGAATCGTCAGAAACGATGCTGACTGAACAGTTCTCCCTCGTGTAAATACCGGTTCAGAGCGTGTGGGAAATAATCACCCCACTTCTTTTCAAACCAGACAGGGAGTGGGGTCTATGAACACCACAGCGTAGCCAAAAGAATTCCAGGACATTTACTATTACACACATAACATCTATTTTCTTTCCACCATTTCCGATACAGACAGTATTTCACATATTGTCTCACGGTCCACGATATACATAGCGGATCAATCACTACCAATCGCATTTATGAAGACTTCTAGTCAGATCTGTTTGTGCATGTCCCCTGGGGCTGTGTGGGGTCTGTTTTAAACAGAGACTTTCAAACTGAGTGAGTTCATCTCCCTGTTGATGAATGCTTTGAAATTCACTTTCCTTTAGATGGTCGGGATTTTAGTGGGTACAATTGTTACTCTGCTCTGAATGCATGATTGCATGATTCGGAGCATTGCATTTTACTCGCTGAATTCTGCATCTCAAAAAGGGGGGTCATCCTATTTTTTGTATTCTTGGTTGGTAGGGGCACCTTTTTTTCCATACATTTTTTTTGTCACTTAGCAGGTGTCCCTGTCCAAAAAAACTTGCAGTAGTGAGAGCATACATTTCTGACAGAGTTCTCGTTGGAATTAAACCCACAACCTCTACCAGCTGAGCTGCACGGGTCTGACCTAGCAACCACAGAATGCAACAGGTCTGACCTAGCAACCACAGAATGCAATGTGTTCTATGACATCATTCTAGCCAGATTCTGGGGAGACTGGGCTGAATGTTCTTTTTGGTGATGTGCTCTCTCTTCCGTCTGTCTGTACCCTCACTCTTTTCCTCTGCACTCTATCTCATCTGTAGAGAGACAGAGGGAAAAAAAGATTCAATATGTACAGAGGAGAGAGATGTGGAAAAGGAAAGAAAGAAAGTAATGGAGAGAGGAAGAAAGATGCAGTAATTTGAAAAGGAGGTGAAATATGGGAACATGTGGAGAGGGAAGAAAGATGGAGTGAAGGAGAGAGGGAAAGAAAGATGGAGTTAAGGAGAGAGGGAGAGAAAGATGGAGTGAAGGAGAGAGGGAAAGAAAGATGGAGTGAAGGAGAGAGGGAAATAAAGATGGAGTGAAGGAGAAAGCAAGAGAAAGATGGAGTAAAGGAGAGAGGGAAAGAAAGATGGGGTGAAGGAGAGAGGAAAGAAAGATGGAGTGAAGGAGAGGGAGAGAAAGATGGAGTGAAGGACAGAGGGAAAGAAAGATGGAGAGAGGGAGAGAAAGATGGAGTGAAGGACAGAGGGAAAGAAAGATGGAGTGAAGGAGAGAGGGAAAGAAAGATGGAGTGAAGGACAGAGGGAAAGAAAGATGGAGTGAAGGAGAAAGCAAGAGAAAGATGGAGTAAAGGAGAGAGGGAAAGAAAGATGGGGTGAAGGAGAGAGGAAAGAAAGATGGAGTGAAGGAGAGGGAGAGAAAGATGGAGTGAAGGAGTGGGGAAGAGAAAGATGGAGTGAAGGAGAGAGGAAGAGAAAGATGGAGTAAAGGAGAGTGGGAGAGAAAGATGGAGTGAAGGAGAGAGGGAGATAAAGATGGAGTGAAGGAGAGAGGGAGAGAGAGATAGACAGAGTAAAGGAGAGAGGGAGAGAAGTGGGTCAGGACAAGTAAAAGGTTGTGCTGCACAATAATGCTCCCACAAACAGAAACAGACAGTATCCCTCAAGGGACATGTGATGTGTGTTGGACAGAGAAAGAGAAGAGGAGAACGCAAGAGAGGGAGAGATGGAGGGAGAGATAGAGAGAGAGATGGAGAGAGAGATGGAGAGAGAGAGAGGACAAAGATGAGGGTTTTCATCAGTGGCACTGTAGTTATCTCTCACAGGACATGCTGCTCAGAGAGATGGAGGAAAACTTAAAGAAATTGGAGGGGAAAATGCAAGAATATAGGGTGTGTAGTCGAGAAAAAGGTAATTAAATAAAGAGAAAGTGAGAAGGGGGTGCTTAGGGAGGGGAGGGAAGGAAAGATGAAAGAAAGGAGAAATTGAGATAGTGTGCACAGTGGGAGAGAGCGAGAGAGAGCGGGAGAGAGCGAGAGAGAGCGGGAGAGAGTGAGAGACAGCGGGAGAGAGCGAGAGAACGGGGGAAGCTGATTTCAGCAGTGTTATCCCCAAGGAGAGACAGTGATCACTGAGAACAGATTCCCAGGTAGATCTGAGACTGTCTGGTACAAACACACACACAAACACACACACACAGACACACACACACAGACACACACACACACACAGACTTGAATTATGGATTGAGGTGATGTTGTTACATTAAGTAACCAAAATGAATGATTAGGTGGATTAGAAAAAGGGGAAACAGAGTTCACCAGAAATCTGTTATTATGTGTGTATGTGTGCATATGTGTGTGTATAGGTCAGTATAGATGCAGGTGTGTTTTTGTATTGTGTGTGTGTGGGTGTGTGTGTATATGCGCTCTCCTTCACAAACACACACACATACACACACCCTCTCTTATGTCTTCCCAACATAAACTATCCTACCCAGGGAGTTTTCTGCCTCTGAATTCATTCCATGTCTTCCATCTCGTAATATTAATAATTAATGTGATCGTTTCCACTCCATCTCTCTCACATACACACACACACACACAAACACACACACACACACACACACATACACTCACACACACACACACACACACTCACACACACACACACACACACACGTACTCACACACACACGTACTCACAAGTACTCATACACACACACACACATACAAACAAACACACACACATATAAAGACATGCCCAAACACACACACATACACTCACTTAGTGCTAGATTCACTATGATATAATTCAACAATTAGTGAGGGTCAGGAATGTATCTTCTACCACAGAAGAACAGGACTGGTATGTATCTTCTACCACAGAAGAACAGGACTGGTATGTATCTTCTACCACAGAAGAACAGGACTGGTATGTATCTTCTACCACAGAAGAACAGGACTGGTATGTATCTTCTACCACAGAAGAACAGGACTGGTATGTATCTTCTACCACAGAAGAACAGGACTGGTATTTATCTTCTACCTCAGAAGAACAGGACTGGTATGTATCTTCTACCACAGAAGAACAGGACTGGTATGTATCTTCTATCACAGAAGAACAGGACTGGTATGTATCTTCTACCACAGAAGAACAGGACTGGTATGTATCTTCTATCACAGAAGAACAGGACTGGTATGTATCTTCTACCACAGAAGAACAGGACTGGTATGTATCTTCTATCACAGAAGAACAGGACTGGTATGTATCTTCTACCACAGAAGAACAGGACTGGTTTGACTCCAAGGGTTCTGTGGGGAATCTCCACACCAGACAGACCTTTAGCCCAAAACAGCACCCGGCACTGCCATCGCACGGCCGACCCCTCCCACCGCGTAGCCCACCCCTCCCACCCGACTGATGACCCCACCCCTTCACTGATGACCCCTCCCACCCAACTGCTAATCCCTCCCACCCCAATGTTGACCCCTCCCATTCCACTGATGACCCCTCCCACCCCGGTCACAAACACATTTTAGACGGATGATCGTGTGACCTTGATGAATACAGATTACTGAATTTAGTTTGAGGTGTTTTTGAGTTAGTTTCTGCTTGCAATGCAGGTTTGTGACTGTTTCAATTAATGAATTAAACAGTAAAGGGTGGACCCCCTCAACGTTTACAATTAGCAAAATTTTCAGAGAATAGATAAGGGGAAATGTATGCAATATCTTAAAAGCAACCAAGCCCTGTGAATTGGTGTAGACATTTTGCACCCTCTCTATAACAGCTGTGATTATTTTTATGAAAAGCCAACTGACATTTTCTTTAACTCCCAAGATATAGGTATGTATTTTTACCTAAAGGTCATTTGAATGTCTGAACATCTTGATGAATGAAATGGCCTTTTAGATGGCGGTGTACTCTTCTAATTTCCCCCAGACGCAGCCAGAAGAAGACTGGCCACCAGTCAAGAGCTGCACATGTTTCAAAGTTCCTGAGTTGCTACCTTCCCAGGCAGTTTTTCATCCACAATTCTTGCTCTTCTGAGTTTTAGGTGGGGTGTCGTAAGTATTGCATGATAACTACAGATTTGAAAAGAGCCTTATAAAATGTGTTTGACTTATTGACGTCAAACATAGATGTAGTTAATGTTAGTGAACTTAACAGGTAAACATCAATATTTGTTCAATTCCACTTTCAACATAGATGTTTGTCCTTCTTGAAGGTCTGATTCTAAAGTTAATTTGAATGTGATTTATGGATTAATCCATGTTTTTTTAAAAACATTATTAGTCTATGTTTATACAAACAATGTTGTTTTGCCAACAAACAATTGTTTTACCATCATTCATAATATGGATGATGAATAAACATAATGACCCGATACTGGATAAGCGGATGAAGATGAGATGAATAAACATAATGAATAAACATTGCTGAATTTCAATGATGTAATACCAGACACATACTGGTATCTATACAACATGCGTCCGTTAACTGTAACAACTCAGTATCTCTCCTTTTACTGTGTTTCAGTTTAGCAAAATCAGCTCGCTGGTTTAATCTTGCCAATTGATTGCTTTCATTTTTTACTTAAATCTCGTACTATTGATTGCTTTAATTTTACTCTGCTGGCTCTTTCCCCCTCTGGCTTGTGCCATTTGTTTGTTGTGCCGTTAACGTCCGAAACATTTGAAAAGACCTGTCAAACGTTGCAGATAATGGCTGAAATTGGCTCATGGAATGTATTTTTCCCATCGCATCTCTACACAAACATCCCAAGAAAAAAAAAAACACCCCATTTTGGATCAGATCATTTTTTGTGTAATCAAAACAGAATCATAACTTATTAAGAATTTAGTTTATAAAGAATTTAAGATGAGCCGAAGTAAATTGAAGATGGTTATATTGTGGATCTTTTTGAAGTTATTTATTGACTATTAGAAACGATGTGCCATGGGTATTCTACATTTGATGGCGCTGACCTTGTCTCTGACCTTCCACCACCAACCCCAGTCTAATTAATGTGTGCAGCTCCGGTTGTGAAAGTCACAGTGAAAAACAAGGAAGACAACTGATTTATCAGGTGATGCAACTTGCTTGTCTGTAGCTGAGCGATTTGGGCTACCACAGATGTTTTTTGTATGACTTTTTATGACGCATCCTGGAGGGGGTTGAGACAGTGTCTGACGGTGATGTCCAAGATAAACTACTACAAAAGTGTCATGTCAGCTATCCAACATCCCACTTCTCTCACCTTCGGGTATTGACACTGTGAACCCTCACATATGTGCCTCAGAGACCTCTAGCTATACTTAAGCCACACGACTGTGATGTCCTTTCATGTTCTACAAGACACGACCCACCGAATGGGACTGCTGATGAAGCACTGGGGCTGCTTGGTCACTGGAGGCCGAGTTTAGAACTGTGACTTTGAGGAGTGTCAGATGAACCAGAGAAGGTTTCAGTACATCAGAGGTCCCGAAAGAAAGCAATAACTCGGCGTCCGCGAACATACAGAACAGCCAAGTCAAGCTGAAACTCCAGCCTCTTGCCTGCAAATGGACAAAGTTGACCCACTGGTGGTGACCGACTATTTAATTGACTTTTCTATCGTATGTCATTGCGGAGGGCAGGCATTTAAGCGAGTGGCTTGTTCACGGTGCGGTACCGTCTTCTGCATCTTAAGAACTGCTGCCTAACTCTATACTCCAAGCAGTGCCCAGGCCGGCCCTGTATTTGATTTCAAGCCCCTTTCTTCCACTTTTGACGAAATGAAAGCGCTGTGCTATTTCCTTTTCATCACATTTTAATTACGTACTAGGTCCCTAGAAGTGAGTACATGTCAGCAATTTATTAAAGAACTTACTGGAAGGGTTTGATTTTAATAGGACTTTCAGTACTCAGCATTTCCAGGTATTTGTTTACAGGCCTCTCATGACAATTCATTACTTTAGTCCAGTTGGGCAGACAATTATTACTCACTGAATCAAATGGTCAGGCTGCTGCTCGTTTCGTATTTGGTGAAAATATCGAGCTTTTAATGAATTTGTTTGTACATTCTCTGGTTTGTGTTTGTTGCTGTGGAAATGGAACAGGGAGTCAGTGAGCGACAGGATCCCAGCTCTTCTACATTCAGTGATCCTTTCGAGCCCCCAGTCAGAGCTCAGCGTGTTCTTGTCGTTTTCTGTTCACGCCCTAGACAGAAAGTATAATAAAAACAAAATGTAAAAAAATAAAACGCGGTTCAGAAGGATTCCCATTTGATCCATGCCTTCCATCGCAGGTGGATGTCATACACAGGGACGAAAGCCCAGATCACAGACAGCAGCATTTCTGTGAGGGGAGTGACAGCATGGAAACATATTCGCGGAAGAGTAGAAGTGCGTGACGGAGCCAGTCCGCACAGAGGTGGCATCGAGGAGTACCTTTCAAGAAACTTCAAAGCTGACATTGAAAATCAGCTCACAGGCTGTCTGCTCACAGACAGCAGGTTCACAGAGAGCAGCATGGAATATACTTTTAATAAACGTGTCGTAAGTATGTAATATACATGTAACAGATGTTGTGTAGCTTGTAGGAGGGGACTTGGTCACAGGAGATGCGTGCGGTCTGGGGCAGAGGAAACTCAGAAGACACTCAGGGGACACTCAGAGGACAGGGGACACTCAGGGGACACTCAGAGGACACTCAGAGGACACTCAGAGGACACTCAGAGGACACTCAGAGGACAGGGGACACTCAGGGGACACTCAGAGGACAGGGGACACTCAGAGGATACTCAGAGGACAGGGGACACTCAGAGGACAGGGGACACTCAGAGGACAGGGGACACTCAGGGGCACTCAGAGGACAGGGGACACTCAGGGGACACTCAGGGGACACTCAGAACACTCAGGGGACACTCAGGGGACACTCAGGGGTCACTCAGGGGACACTCAGGGGTCACTCAGCGGATACTTGGGACACTCAGGGGACACTCAGGGGTCACTCGGGGGACACTCAGCGGATACTCGGGACACTCAGGGGACACTCAGGGGTCACTCAGGGGACACTCAGGGGTCACTCAGGGGTCACTCAGCGGATACTTGGGACACTCAGGGGACACTCAGGGGTCACTCAGGGGACACTCAGCGGATACTCGGGACACTCAGGGGACACTCAGGGGTCACTCGGGGGACACTCAGCGGATACTCGGGACACTCAGGGGATACTCGGGACACTCAGGGGACACTCAGGGGACACTCAGGGGTCACTCAGGGGACACTCAGGGGTCACTCAGGGGTCACTCAGCGGATACTTGGGACACTCAGGGGACACTCAGGGGTCACTCGGGGGACACTCAGCGGATACTCGGGACACTCAGGGGACACTCAGCGGATACTCGGGGCCACTCAGGGGACACTGTGTTTAATATGTGGTACGGATAGAGCCTCTGAAAGGCCAGGAAAATGTGATGACGTTTCTGACATGTTGTTGTATGCAGACTCCGGATTCTTCTGGACCCCGTAAAGCCCTCCAAAGTCACATCCTGTCACCTGCCAGAGACAGACATTCAAGAGCAAATGTTGACAATTTGTGGTGCGACAATAGACCTGGACAGTCGAGGAATCCGTAAACCAGGACAGACGATGACAGTGTATATCAAGAGCAGACACAGGAGCACTCTCTCACAAGAACCATTTGTATACTTCTGCTTTTACTCCCGAATATCTGATGTCTCTTTCTTTCCGGTTCACCGTGCCGTCTGGGGGCGGTGCTGTTCACAACTGTCTACAGATTTGACAGACTAAAGCCAGTCAACCGTACCCGGGACGCAGCCAGACAGAGTGGTATGCCTCAGTGAGTGTTGTACCATCTCTGTTTCATCCTGAGCTTCAGAAGATGGGACGCTGCCCAGTCATGACTCACGGTGGCTTGTATTGTTGGCTTCTCTCAGAGACGGCCGTCTTTGGCAGCCGTGTAAATCCCTCACAGCCATGAAGACCGTAAGGCGTCTAATGAATGCCGTCCAGCAGTAGGTGCTGGAGTTAGAGCAGGGAGGGAAGATAAACCGACCAGTAGAGTCAACCCCTTCGTTGTGCAGAGTGATGACTAGCTCTTCGCTGGTCCCTGAACTCCTGGCTGTGTGTACATTCATGAAAATGGTTTTCTATTCTGAACGGACAGAAACCCTGACGCATTGAAACCGCTCGCTCTATGGGCGCCACGGCTTCTGTCTCAGACGAACACACAACTCGGAGCTCCGCCTCTGTTCTTCAACATGGCTCGAATTGTGGAAAATGTCTGAGTTGTTTGGGTTGTGAGACGTCTCTTTGCATCAGAGGCCGTGGCTGAAGTCGGACTGCGTGGGTGTGACCTCAGGTGACCTGTCCAGGTTCTGCGCCTGTGACGTAACAACTAAAAGAACTGTTCTCTCTGGTCCCAGGGCAACCCAAGCGTGCAAGACACACTGCATTTGTGTCTTTGTGGATATGTGTGTGTGTCTGAGTGCGTGTGTGTGCCTGTGATGAAATAATGACACACATCCCTGTTAAGATACATCTCTGTCTGCTTAACCCCGAATCAGGCCCGACTTAAACCTGCTGGCTGGATTGTTCACATACATTATATACCATATTTACATATATCTCTGTCTTTTACCACTATATTGCTGTCATTTACCACAATATCAATGTAATTTGCCACTATATCTCTGTTATACACCTCTATATCTATATTATACACCACTATATCTCTGTAATACACCACTATATCTATATTATACACCACTATACGCTCACCTAAAGGATTATTAGGAACACCATACTAATACTGTGTTTGACCCCCTTTTGCCTTCAGAACTGCCTTAATTCTACGTGGCATTGATTCAACAAGGTGCTGAAAGCATTCTTTAGAAATGTTGGCCCATATTGATAGGATAGCATCTTGCAGTTGATGGAGATTTGTGGGATGCACATCCAGGGCACGAAGCTCCCGTTCTACCACATCCCATGAGTGTGTGTTGTGGCTTCACAAATGCTTTGCTGCATACCTTGGTTGTAACGAGTGGTTATTTCAGTCAAAGTTGCTCTTCTATCAGCCCATTCTCCTCTGATCTCTAGCATCAACAAGGCATTTTCACCCACAGGACTGCCGCATACTGGATGTTTTTCCCTTTTCACACCATTCTTTGTAAACCCTAGAAATGGTTGTGCGTGAAAATCCCAGTAACTGAGCAGATTGTGAAACACTCAGACCGGCCCGTCTGGCACCAACAATCATGCCACGCTCAAAATTGCTTAAATCACCTTTCCTTCCCATTCTGACATTCAGTTTGGAGTTCAGGAGATTGTCTTGACCAGGACCACACCCCTAAATGCATTGAAGCAATGTGATTGGTTGATTAGATTATTACATTAATGACAAATTGAACAGGTGTTCCTAATAATCCTTAAGGTGAGTGTATCTCTGTTATACACCACTATATCTATATTATACACCACTATATCTCTGTTATACACCACTGTATCTCTGGTTTATACTACTATATCTCTGTCATTTACCACTATATCTTTGTTATACCCCACTAAATCTCTGTTATACACCACTATATATCTAGTTTATACTACTATATCTCTGTCATTTACCACTATATCTCTGTAATATACCAATATATCTCTGTCATTTACCACTATATCGCTGTCATTTACCACTATATCTCTGTAATATACCAATATATATCTGTCATTTACCACTATATCTCTGTAATATACCAATATATCTCTGTCATTTACCACTATATCTCTGTCATTTACCACTATATCTCTGTAATATACCAATATATATCTGTCATTTACCACTTTATCTCTGTAATATACCAATATATCTCTGTAATATACCAATATATATCTGTCATTTACCACTATATCTCCATTACAGTATATACTCTATATTTCTGTTATCACTGTATCTCCATTATATTCAACTGTATCTCTCATATATAGCATTATATCTCCATACCACTATATCTCTGTTATATAGCACTATACCTCCATTATACACCACTATATCTCTGTTATAAACCACTATACCTGTTCCTGTGTCAGTATCAGGTCAGTGTAGTTAACACATCTAAATGAAGCAGCCACAGCCTGTTCCTGTGTCAGTATCAGGTCAGTGTAGTTAACACATCTAAATGAAGCAGCCACAGCCTGTTCCTGTGTCAGTATCAGGTCGGTGCAGTTAACACATCTAAATGAAGCAGCCACAGCCTGTTCCTGTGTCAGTATCAGGTCGGTGCAGTTAACACATCTAAATGAAGCAGCCACAGCCTGTTCCTGTGTCAGTATCAGGTCAGTGTAGTTAACACATCTAAATGAAGCAGCCACAGCCTGTTCCTGTGTCAGTATCTGGTCAGTGTAGTTAACACATCTAAATGAAGCAGCCACAGCCTGTTCCTGTGTCAGTATCAGGTCAGTGTAGTTAACACATCTAAATGAAGCAGCCACAGCCTGTTCCTGTGTCAGTATCAGGTCAGACTGGTGCTGGTCTCACAACATAGCGTAGTTACGTACAAGGTTGTGTCACAACATAGCGTAGTTACGTACAAGGTAGTGTCACAACGTGACGATTCGTGCTGGGGTGCACAGGACACTAAAGGGCAAAGGTGCAGAATTAGGGGGGGGACAGACAGGTCAATGGGACCCCCCTGGAAAAGAGGGAAAATCCTGGGATCCAGTGACCCTGACACCCCCAATAAACAATACAAACCTACGCTGGTGCTTGAGTGTGATGGGATGCACTGGAAACATGTGGGTGAGTGTTGTGGGATTGGTTGATAGATTACGCGGGTACAGTTTCATTTTTAAAGGGGGGGGTGAATACTCAAACCACTGTTTGTTTGTTTTTATGTAAACATGTAAACATCGTTCTCTCTGGAGAGGCAACCTTATGAGGAAGCGGCCGACACTCTTTCTGTGGTTTTGCACTGTGGGATTGACATGTTCATAGACACACCAACACAAACAGACAGACACACACACACACTCACACTCACACGCAAATTCAATAAGTCAGTAATGGGTGAAATGTTATCCAAATTGGGTTGAACAGCAGGGATTATTGTAAGCAGAGCATTCACTCCAAACCTTTTAACCGTGGTAAAACACACACACACACACACACACATAGCA